>NC_140588.1:250188677-250497677 GCF_964204655.1 Triturus cristatus | reverse complement strand
GTGGAAAGCAGCTCCTGTATGGAGCACTCTCAACACCAGCGACACTCTAGATCTGCTCACCTCAAATGTCTGTTTTTCTGTCAAAATCTTTAAGCATAGGATTAGCACAGTGCCATCCACGCCGAGATAGAAAAGGACAAAGTCTTTTGCCATTTGTACAGCAAAGTCTTTAAGCATAGGACTAGCACAGTGCTGTCCTTGCCGAGCTGTAAAATGACAAAAGCTAATTACCACTCCAGGCACAGGATTACAGCTTTGAATTGGTAAAATACCAATCAAGCCAACCTGAAATAAGCAAAAGCAACCCCTGACACAGTGTTTCGCTTTAACTAGAGCTCTTCAGAGAGGTATAGCTTTGTCCAGACACAAGGGAGCACCCAGTATAAGTCAAAGAAATACCCTTTCAGGCATAGAGTGACAAATAAATTATGCAAAAAAGAAGCAGAGAACTCTGGGTAGTTCTCAAGTTTAGGTGGAAAGCAGCTCCTGTATGGAGCACTCTCAACACCAGCGACACTCTAGATCTGCTCACCTCAAATGTCTGTTTTTCTATCAAAAACTTTAAGCATAGGATTAGCACAGTGCCATCCACGCCGAGATAGAAAAGGACAAAGTCTTTTGCCATTTGTACAGCAAAGTCTTTAAGCATAGGACAAGCACAGTGCTGTCCTTGCCGAGCTGTAAAATGACAAAAGCCAATTACCACTCCAGGCACAGGATTACAGCTTTGAATTGGTAAAATACCAATCAAGCCAACCTGAAATGAGCAAAAGCAACCCCTGACACAGTGTTTCGCTCTAATTAGAGCTCTTCAGAGAGGTATAGCTTTGTCCAGACACAAGGGAGCACCCAGTATAAGTCAAAGAAATACCCTTTCAGGCATAGAGTGACGAATAAATTATGCAAAAAAGAAGCAGAGAACTCTGAGTAGTTCTCAAGTTTAGGTGGAAAGCAGCTCCTGTATGGAGCACTCTCAACACCAGCGACACTCTAGATCTGCTCACCTCAAATGTCTGTTTTTCTATCAAAATCTTTAAGCATAGGATTAGCACAGTGCCATCCACGCCGACATAGCAAAGGACAAAGTCTTTTGCCATTTGTACAGCAAAGTCTTTAAGCATAGGACTAGCACAGTGCTGTCCTTGCCGAGCTGTAAAATGACAAAAGCTAATTACCACTCCAGGCACAGGATTACAGCTTTGAATTGGTAAAATACCAATCAAGCCAACCTGAAATAAGCAAAAGCAACCCCTGACACAGTGTTTCGCTTTAATTAGAGCTCTTCAGAGAGGTATAGCTTTGTCCAGACACAAGGGAGCACCCAGTATAAGTCAAAGAAATACCCTTTCAGGCATAGAGTGACAAATAAATTATGCAAAAAAGAAGCAGAGAACTCTGGGTAGTTCTCAAGTTTAGGTGGAAAGCAGCTCCTGTATGGAGCACTCTCAACACCAGCGACACTCTAGATCTGCTCACCTCAAATGTCTGTTTTTCTATCAAAAACTTTAAAGCATAGGATTAGCACAGTGCCATCCACGCCGAGATAGAAAAGGACAAAGTCTTTTGCCATTTGTACAGCAAAGTCTTTAAGCATAGGACTAGCACAGTGCTGTCCTTGCCGAGCTGTAAAATGACAAAAGCCAATTACCACGCCAGGCACAGGATTACAGCTTTGAATTGGTAAAATACCAATCAAGCCAACCTGAAATGAGCAAAAGCAACCCCTGACACAGTGTTTCGCTCTAATTAGAGCTCTTCAGAGAGGTATAGCTTTGTCCAGACACAAGGGAGCACCCAGTATAAGTCAAAGAAATACCCTTTCAGGCATAGAGTGACAAATAAATTATGCAAAAAAAAAGCAGAGAACTCTGAGTAGTTCTCAAGTTTAGGTGGAAAGCAGCTCCTGTATGGAGCACTCTCAACACCAGCGACACTCTAGATCTGCTCACCTCAAATGTCTGTTTTTCTATCAAAATCTTTAAGCATAGGATTAGCACAGTGCCATCCACGCCGACATAGCAAAGGACAAAGTCTTTTGCCATTTGTACAGCAAAGTCTTTAAGCATAGGACTAGCACAGTGCTGTCCTTGCCGAGCTGTAAAATGACAAAAGCCAATTACCACTCCAGGCACAGGATTACAGCTTTGAATTGGTAAAATTCCAATCAAGCCAACCTGAAATGAGCAAAAGCAACCCCTGACACAGTGTTTCGCTCTAATTAGAGCTTTTCAGAGAGGTATATCTTTGTCCAGACACAAGGGAGCACCCAGTATAAGTCACAGAAATACGCTTTCAGGCATAGAGTGACGAATAAATTATGCAAAAAAGAAGCAGAGAACTCTGGGTAGTTCTCAAGTTTAGGTGGAAAGCAGCTCCTGTATGGAGCACTCTCAACACCAGCGACACTCTCGATCTGCTCACCTTAAATGTCTGTTTTTCTATCAAAATCTTTAAGCATAGGATTAGCACTGTGCCAGCCACGCCGAGATAGAAAAGGACAAAGTCTTTTGCCATTTGTACAGCAAAGTCTTTAAGCATAGGACTAGCACAGTGCTGTCCTTGCCGAACTGTAAAATGTCAAAAGCCAATTACCACTCCAGGCACAGGATTACAGCTTTGAATTGGTAAAATACCAATCAAGCCAACCTGAAATAAGCAAAAGCAACCCCTGACACAGTGTTTCGCTTTAATTAGAGCTCTTCAGAGAGGTATAGCTTTGTCCAGACACAAGGGAGCACCCAGTATAAGTCAAAGAAATACCCTTTCAGGCATAGAGTGACAAATAAATTATGCAAAAAAGAAGCAGAGAACTCTGGGTAGTTCTCAAGTTTAGGTGGAAAGCAGCTCCTGTATGGAGCACTCTCAACACCAGCGACACTCTAGATCTGCTCACCTCAAATGTCTGTTTTTCTATCAAAAACTTTAAGCATAGGATTAGCACAGTGCCATCCACGCCGAGATAGAAAAGGACAAAGTCTTTTGCCATTTGTACAGCAAAGTCTTTAAGCATAGGACTAGCACAGTGCTGTCCTTGCCGAGCTGTAAAATGACAAAAGCCAATTACCACTCCAGGCACAGGATTACAGCTTTGAATTGGTAAAATACCAATCAAGCCAACCTGAAATAAGCAAAAGCAACCCCTGACACAGTGTTTCGCTCTAATTAGAGCTCTTCAGAGAGGTATAGCTTTGTCCAGACACAAGGGAGCACCCAGTATAAGTCAAAGAAATACCCTTTCAGGCATAGAGTGACGAATAAATTATGCAAAAAAGAAGCAGAGAACTCTGAGTAGTTCTCAAGTTTAGGTGGAAAGCAGCTCCTGTATGGAGCACTCTCAACACCAGCGACACTCTAGATCTGCTCACCTCAAATGTCTGTTTTTCTATCAAAATCTTTAAGCATAGGATTAGCACAGTGCCATCCACGCCGACATAGCAAAGGACAAAGTCTTTTGCCATTTGTACAGCAAAGTCTTTAAGCATAGGACTAGCACAGTGCTGTCCTTGCCGAGCTGTAAAATGACAAAAGCCAATTACCACTCCAGGCACAGGATTACAGCTTTGAATTGGTAAAATTCCAATCAAGCCAACCTGAAATGAGCAAAAGCAACCCCTGACACAGTGTTTCGCTCTAATTAGAGCTTTTCAGAGAGGTATATCTTTGTCCAGACACAAGGGAGCACCCAGTATAAGTCACAGAAATACGCTTTCAGGCATAGAGTGACGAATAAATTGTGCAAAAAAGAAGCAGAGAACTCTGGGTAGTTCTCAAGTTTAGGTGGAAAGCAGCTCCTGTATGGAGCACTCTCAACACCAGCGACACTCTCGATCTGCTCACCTTAAATGTCTGTTTTTCTATCAAAATCTTTAAGCATAGGATTAGCACTGTGCCAGCCACGCCGAGATAGAAAAGGACAAAGTCTTTTGCCATTTGTACAGCAAAGTCTTTAAGCATAGGACTAGCACAGTGCTGTCCTTGCCGAACTGTAAAATGTCAAAAGCCAATTACCACTCCAGGCACAGGATTACAGCTTTGAATTGGTAAAATACCAATCAAGCCAACCTGAAATGAGCAAAAGCAACCCCTGACACAGTGTTTCGCTCTAATTAGAGCTCTTCAGAGAGGTATAGCTTTGTCCAGACACAAGGGAGCACCCAGTATAAGTCAAAGAAATACGCTTTCAGGCATAGAGTGACGAATAAATTATGCAAAAAAGAAGCAGAGAACTCTGGGTAGTTCTCAAGTTTAGGTGGAAAGCAGCTCCTGTATGGAGCACTCTCAACACCAGCGACACTCTAGGTCAGCTCACCTCAAATGTCTGTTTTTCTATCAAAATATTTAAGCATAGGATTAGCACAGTGCCATCGACGCCGAGATAGAAAAGGACAAAGTCTTTTGCCATTTGTACAGCAAAGTCTTTAAGCATAGGACTAGCACAGTGCTGTCCTTGCCGAGCTGTAAAATGACAAAAGCCAATTACCACTCCAGGCACAGGATTACAGCTTTGAATTGGTAAAATACCAATCAAGCCAACCTGAAATTAGCAAAAGCAACCCCTGACACAGTGTTTCGCTCTAATTAGAGCTCTTCAGAGAGGTATAGCTTTGTCCAGATACAAGGGCGCACCCAGTATAAGTCAAAGAAATACCCTTTCAGGCATAGAGTGACAAATAAATTATGCAAAAAAGAAGCAGAGAACTCTGGGTAGTTCTCAAGTTTAGGTGGAAAGCAGCTCCTGTATGGAGCACTCTCAACACCAGCGACACTCTAGATCTGCTCACCTCTAATGTCTGTTTTTCTATCAAAATCTTTAAGCATAGGATTAGCACAGTGTTATCCACGACGAGATAGAAAAGGACAAAGTCTTTTGCCATTTGTACAGCTAAGTCTTTAAGCATAGGACTAGCACAGTGCTGTCCTTGCCGAGCTTTAAAATGACAAAAGCCAATTACGTCTCCAGGCACAGGATTACAGCTTTGAATTGGTAAAATACCAATCAAGACAACCTGAAATGAGCAAAAGCAACCCCTGACACAGTGTTTCGCTCTAATTAGAGTTCTTCAGAGAGGTATAGCTTTGTCCAGACACAAGTGAGCACCCAGTATAACTCTAAGAAATACCCTTTCAGGCATAGAGTGATGAATAAATTATGCAAAAAAGAAGCAGAGAACTCTGGGTAGTTCTCAAGTTTAGGTGGAAAGCAGCTCCCCGTATGGAGCACTCTCAACACCAGCGACACTCTAGATCTGCTCACCTTAAATGTCTGTTTTTCTATCAAAATTTTTAAGCATAGGATTAGCACTGTGCCAGCCACGCCGAGATAGAAAAGGACAAAGTCTTTTGCCATTTGTACAGCAAAGTCTTTAAGCATAGGACTAGCACAGTGCTATCCTCCCGAGCTGTAAAATAACAAAAGCCAATTACCACTCCAGGCACAGGATTACAGCTTTAAATTGGTAAAATACCAATCAAGCCAACCTGAAATGACCAAAAGCAACCCCTGACACAGTGTTTCGCTCTAATTAGAGCTCTTCAGAGAGGTATAGCTTTGTCCAGACACAAGGGAGCACCCAGTATAAGTCAAAGAAATACCCTTTCAGGCATAGAGTGACGAATAAATTATGCAAAAAAGAGGCAGAGAACTCTGGGTAGTTCTCAAGTTTAGGTGGAAAGCAGCTCCTGTATGGAGCACTCTCAACACCAGCGACACTCTAGATCTGCTCACCTCAAATGTCTGTTTTTCTATCAAAGTCTTTAAGCATAGTATTAGCACAGTGCCATCCACGCCGACATAGAAAAGGACAAAGTCTTTTGCCATTTGTACAGCAAAGTCTTTAAGCATAGGACTAACACAGTGCTGTCCTTGCCGAGCTGTAAAATGACAAAAGCCAATTACCACTCCAGGCACAGGATTACAGCTTTGAATTGGTAAAATACCAATCAAGCCAACCTGAAATGAGTAAAAGCAACCCCTGACACAGTGTTTCGCTCTAATTAGAGATCTTCAGAGATGTATAGCTTTGTCCAGACACAAGGGAGCACCCAGTATAAGTCAAAGAAATACCCTTTCAGGCATAGCGTGATGAATAAATTATGCAAAAAAGAAGCAGAGAACTCTGGGTAGTTCTCAAGTTTAGGCAGAAAGCAGCTCCTGTATGGAGCACTCTCAACACCAGCGACACTCTAGTTCTGCTCACCTCAAATGTCTGTTTTTCTGTCAAAATCTTTAAGCATAGGATTAGCACAGTGCCATCCACGCCGAGATAGAAAAGGACAAAGTCTTTTGCCATTTGTACAGCAAAGTCTTTAAGCATAGGACTAGCACAGTGCTGTCCTTGCCGAGCTGTAAAATGACAAAAGCTAATTACCACTCCAGGCACAGGATTACAGCTTTGAATTGGTAAAATACCAATCAAGCCAACCTGAAATGACCAAAAGCAACCCCTGACACAGTGTTTCGCTCTAATTAGAGCTCTTCAGAGAGGTATAGCTTTGTCCAGACACAAGGGAGCACCCAGTATAAGTCAAAGAAATACGCTTTCAGGCATAGAGTGACGAATAAATTATGCAAAAAAGAAGCAGAGAACTCTGGGTAGTTCTCAAGTTTAGGTGGAAAGCAGCTCCTGCATGGAGCACTCTCAACACCAGCGACACTCTAGATCTGCTCACCTCAAATGTCTGTTTTTCTATCAAAATCTTCAAGCATAGGATTAGCACAGTGCCATCGACGCCGAGATAGAAATGGACAAAGTCTTTTGCCATTTGTACAGCAAAGTCTGTAAGCATAGGACTAGCACAGTGCTGTCCTTGCCGAGCTGTAAAATAACAAAAGCCAATTACCACTCCAGGCACAGGATTACAGCTTTGAATTGGTAAAATACCAATCAAGCCAACCTGAAATGAGCAAAAGCAACCCCTGATACAGTGTTTCGCTCTAATTAGAGCTCTTCAGAGAGGTATAGCTTTGTCCAGATACAAGGGAGCACCCAGTATAAGTCAAAGAAATACCCTTTCAGGCATAGAGTGACAAATAAATTATGCAAAAAAGAAGCAGAGAACTCTGGGTAGTTCTCAAGTTTAGGTGGAAAGCAGCTCCTGTATGGAGCACTCTCAACACCAGCGACACTCTAGATCTGCTCACCTCTAATGTCTGTTTTTCTATCAAAATCTTTAAGCATAGGATTAGCACAGTGTTATCCACGACGAGATAGAAAAGGACAAAGTCTTTTGCCATTTGTACAGGTAAGTCTTTAAGCATAGGACTAGCACAGTGCTGTCCTTGCCGAGCTTTAAAATGACAAAAGCCAATTACCTCTCCAGGCACAGGATTACAGCTTTGAATTGGTAAAATACCAATCAAGACAACCTGAAATGAGCAAAAGCAACCCCTGACACAGTGTTTCGCTCTAATTAGAGTTCTTCAGAGAGGTGTAGCTTTGTCCAGACACAAGTGAGCACCCAGTATAACTCTGAGAAATACCCTTTCAGGCATAGAGTGACGAATAAATTATGCAAAAAAGAAGCAGAGAACTCTGGGTAGTTCTCAAGTTTAGGTGGAAAGCAGCTCCTGTATGGAACACTCTCAACACCAGCGACACTCTAGATCTGCTCACCTCAAATGTCTGTTTTTCTATCAAAATCTTTAAGCATAGGATTAACACAGTGCCATCCACGCCGAGATAGAAAAGGACAATGTCTTTTGCCATTTGTACAGCAAAGTCTTTAAGCATAGGACTAGCACAGTGCTGTCCTTGCCGAGCTGTAAAATGACAAAAGCCATTTACCACTCCAAGCACAGGATTACAGCTTTGAATTGGTAAATTACCAATCAAGCCAACCTGAAATGAGCAAAAGCAACCCCTGACACAGTGTTTCCCTCTAATTAGACCTCTTCAGAGAGGTATAACTTTGTCAATACACAAGGGAGCACCCAGTATACGTCAAAGAAATACCTTTTCAGGCATAGAGTGACGAATAAATTATGCAAAAAAGAAGCAGATTACTCTGGGTAGTTCTCAAGTTTAGGCGGAAAGAAGCTCCTGTATGGAGCACTCTCAACACCAGCGACACTATAGATCTGCTCACCTCAAATGTCTGTTTTTCTATCAAAATCTTTAAGCATAGGATTAGCACAGTGCCATCCACGCCGAGATAGAAAAGGACAAAGTCTTTTGCCATTTGTACAGCAAAGTCTTTAAGCATAGGACTAGCACAGTGCAGTCCTTGGCGAGCTGTAAAATGACAAAAGCCAATTACCACTCCAGGCACAGGATTACAGCTTTGAATTGGTAAAATACCAATCAAGCCAACCTGAAATGAGCAAAAGCAACCCCTGACACAGTGTTTCGCTCTAATTAGAGCTCTTCAGAGAAGTATAGCTTTGTCCAAACACAAGGGAGCACCCAGTATAAGTCAAATAAATACCCTTTCAGGCATAGAGTGACGAATAAATAATGCAAAAAAGAAGCAGAGAACTCTGGGTAGTTCTCAAGTTTAGGTGGAAAGCAGCTCCTGTATGGAGCACTCTCAACACCAGCGACACTCTTGATCTGCTCACCTTAAATGTCTGTTTTTCTATCAAAATCTTTAAGCATAGGATTAGCACTATGCCAGCCACGCCGAGATAGAAAAGGACAAAGTATTTTGCCATTTGTACAGCAAAGTCTTTAAGCATAGGACTAGCACAGTGCTATCCTCCCGAGCTGTAAAATGACAAAAGCCAATTACCACTCCAGACACAGGATTAAAGCTTTAAATTGGTAAAATACCAATCAAGCCAACCTGAAATGACCAAAAGCAACCCCTGACACAGTGTTTCGCTCTAATTAGAGCTCTTCAGAGAGGTATAGCTTTGTCCAGACACAAGGGAGCACCCAGTATAAGTCAAAGAAATACTCTTTCAGGCATAGAGTGACGAATAAATTATGCAAAAAAGAAGCAGAGAACTCTGGGTAGTTCTCAAGTTTAGGTGGAAAGCAGCTCCTGTATGGAGTACTCTCAACACCAGCGACGCTCTAGATCTGCTCACCTCAAATGTCTGTTTTTCTATCAAAATCTTTAAACATAGGATTAGCACAGTGCCATCCACGCCGACATAGAAAAGGACAAAGCCTTTTGCCATTTGTACAGCAAAGTCTTTAAGCATAGAACTAGCACAGTGCTGTCCTTGCCGAGCTGTAAAATGACAAAAGCCAATTACCACTCCAGGCACAGGATTACAGCTTTGAATTGGTAAAATACCGATCAAGCCAACTTGAAATGAGCAAAAGCCACCCCTCACACAGTGTTTCGCTCTAATTAGAGATCTTCAGAGAGGTATAGCTTTGTCCAGACACAAGGGAGCACCCAGTATAAGTCAAAGAAATACCCTTTCAGGCATAGAGTGACGAATAAATTATGCAAAAAAGAAGCAGAGAACTCTGGGTAGTTCTCAAGTTTAGGTGGAAAGCAGCTCCTGTATGGAGCATTCTCAACACCAGCGACACTCTAGATCTGCTCACCTCAAATGTCTGTTTTTCTATCAAAAACTTTAAGCATAGGATTAGCACAGTGCCATCCACGCCGAGATAGAAAAGGACAAAGTCTTTTGCCATTTGTACAGCAAAGTCTTTAAGCATAGGACTAGCACAGTGCTGTCCTTGCCGAGCTGTAAAATGACAAAAGCCAATTACCACTCCAGGCACAGGATTACAGCTTTGAATTGGTAAAATACCAATCAAGCCAACCTGAAATGAGCAAAAGCAACCCCAGACACAGTGTTTCGCTCTAATTAGAGCTCTTCAGAGAGGTATAGCTTTGTCCAGACACAAGGGAGCACCCAGTATAAGTCAAAGAAATACCCTTTCAGGCATTGAGTGACGAATAAATTATGCAAAAAAGAAGCAGAGAACTCTGAGTAGTTCTCAAGTTTAGGTGGAAAGCAGCTCCTGTATGGAGCACTCTCAACACCAGCGACACTCTAGATCTGCTCACCTCAAATGTCTGTTTTTCTGTCAAAATCTTTAAGCATAGGATTAGCACAGTGCCATCCACGCCGACATAGCAAAGGACAAAGCCTTTTGCCATTTGTACAGCAAAGTCTTTAAGCATAGAACTAGCACAGTGCTGTCCTTGCCGAGCTGTAAAATGACAAAAGCCAATTACCACTCCAGGCACAGAATTACAGCTTTGAATTGGTAAAATACCGATCAAGCCAACCTGAAATGAGCAAAAGCCACCCCTCACACAGTGTTTCGCTCTAATTAGAGATCTTCAGAGAGGTATAGCTTTGTCCAGACACAAGGGAGCACCCAGTATAAGTCAAAGAAATACCCTTTCAGGCATAGAGTGACGAATAAATTATGCAAAAAAGAAGCAGAGAACTCTGGGTAGTTCTCAAGTTTAGGTGGAAAGCAGCTCCTGTATGGAGCATTCTCAACACCAGCGACACTCTAGATCTGCTCACCTCAAATGTCTGTTTTTCTATCAAAAACTTTAAGCATAGGATTAGCACAGTGCCATCCACGCCGAGATAGAAAAGGACAAAGTCTTTTGCCATTTGTACAGCAAAGTCTTTAAGCATAGGACTAGCACAGTGCTGTCCTTGCCGAGCTGTAAAATGACAAAAGCCAATTACCACTCCAGGCACAGGATTACAGCTTTGAATTGGTAAAATACCAATCAAGCCAACCTGAAATGAGCAAAAGCAACCCCAGACACAGTGTTTCGCTCTAATTAGAGCTCTTCAGAGAGGTATAGCTTTGTCCAGACACAAGGGAGCACCCAGTATAAGTCAAAGAAATACCCTTTCAGGCATTGAGTGACGAATAAATTATGCAAAAAAGAAGCAGAGAACTCTGAGTAGTTCTCAAGTTTAGGTGGAAAGCAGCTCCTGTATGGAGCACTCTCAACACCAGCGACACTCTAGATCTGCTCACCTCAAATGTCTGTTTTTCTGTCAAAATCTTTAAGCATAGGATTAGCACAGTGCCATCCACGCCGACATAGCAAAGGACAAAGTCTTTTGCCATTTGTACAGCAAAGTCTTTAAGCATAGGACTAGCACAGTGCTGTCCTTGCCGAGCTGTAAAATGACAAAAGCCAATTACCACTCCAGGCACAGGATTACAGCTTTGAATTGGTAAAATTCCAATCAAGCCAACCTGAAATGAGCAAAAGCAACCCCTGACACAGTGTTTCGCTCTAATTAGAGCTTTTCAGAGAGGTATAGCTTTGTCCAGACACAAGGGAGCACCCAGTATAAGTCAAAGAAATACGCTTTCAGGCATAGAGTGACGAATAAATTATGCAAAAAAGAAGCAGAGAACTCTGGGTAGTTCTCAAGTTTAGGTGGAAAGCAGCTCCTGTATGGAGCACTCTCAACACCAGCGACACTCTAGATCTGCTCACCTCAAATGTCTGTTTTTCTATCAAAATCTTTAAGCATAGGATTAGCACAGTGCCATCGACGCCGAGATAGAAAAGGACAAAGTCTTTTGCCATTTGTACAGCAAAGTCTTTAAGCATAGGACTAGCACAGTGCTGTCCTTGCCGAGCTGTAAAATAACAAAAGCCAATTACCACTCCAGGCACAGGATTACAGCTTTGAATTGGTAAAATACCAATCAAGCCAACCTGAAATGAGCAAAAGCAACCCCTGATACAGTGTTTCGCTCTAATTAGAGCTCTTCAGAGAGGTATAGCTTTGTCCAGACACAAGGGAGCACCCGGTATTAGTCAAAGAAATACCCTTTCAGGCATAGAGTGACAAATAAATTATGCAAAAAAGAAGCAGAGAACTCTGGGTAGTTCTCAAGTTTAGGTGGAAAGCAGCTCCTGTATGGAGCACTCTCAACACCAGCGACACTCTAGATCTGCTCACCTCAAATGTCTGTTTTTCTATCAAAATCTTTAAGCATAGGATTAGCACAGTGCCATCCACGCCGACATAGCAAAGGACAAAGTCTTTTGCCATTTGTACAGCAAAGTCTTTAAGCATAGGACTAGCACAGTGCTGTCCTTGCCGAGCTGTAAAATGACAAAAGCCAATTACCACTCCAGGCACAGGATTACAGCTTTGAATTGGTAAAATTCCAATCAAGCCAACCTGAAATGAGCAAAAGCAACCCCTGACACAGTGTTTCGCTCTAATTAGAGCTTTTCAGAGAGGTATATCTTTGTCCAGACACAAGGGAGCACCCAGTATAAGTCACAGAAATACGCTTTCAGGCATAGAGTGACGAATAAATTGTGCAAAAAAGAAGCAGAGAACTCTGGGTAGTTCTCAAGTTTAGGTGGAAAGCAGCTCCTGTATGGAGCACTCTCAACACCAGCGACACTCTCGATCTGCTCACCTTAAATGTCTGTTTTTCTATCAAAATCTTTAAGCATAGGATTAGCACTGTGCCAGCCACGCCGAGATAGAAAAGGACAAAGTCTTTTGCCATTTGTACAGCAAAGTCTTTAAGCATAGGACTAGCACAGTGCTGTCCTTGCCGAACTGTAAAATGTCAAAAGCCAATTACCACTCCAGGCACAGGATTACAGCTTTGAATTGGTAAAATACCAATCAAGCCAACCTGAAATGAGCAAAAGCAACCCCTGACACAGTGTTTCGCTCTAATTAGAGCTCTTCAGAGAGGTATAGCTTTGTCCAGACACAAGGGAGCACCCAGTATAAGTCAAAGAAATACGCTTTCAGGCATAGAGTGACGAATAAATTATGCAAAAAAGAAGCAGAGAACTCTGGGTAGTTCTCAAGTTTAGGTGGAAAGCAGCTCCTGTATGGAGCACTCTCAACACCAGCGACACTCTAGGTCAGCTCACCTCAAATGTCTGTTTTTCTATCAAAATATTTAAGCATAGGATTAGCACAGTGCCATCGACGCCGAGATAGAAAAGGACAAAGTCTTTTGCCATTTGTACAGCAAAGTCTTTAAGCATAGGACTAGCACAGTGCTGTCCTTGCCGAGCTGTAAAATGACAAAAGCCAATTACCACTCCAGGCACAGGATTACAGCTTTGAATTGGTAAAATACCAATCAAGCCAACCTGAAATTAGCAAAAGCAACCCCTGACACAGTGTTTCGCTCTAATTAGAGCTCTTCAGAGAGGTATAGCTTTGTCCAGATACAAGGGCGCACCCAGTATAAGTCAAAGAAATACCCTTTCAGGCATAGAGTGACAAATAAATTATGCAAAAAAGAAGCAGAGAACTCTGGGTAGTTCTCAAGTTTAGGTGGAAAGCAGCTCCTGTATGGAGCACTCTCAACACCAGCGACACTCTAGATCTGCTCACCTCTAATGTCTGTTTTTCTATCAAAATCTTTAAGCATAGGATTAGCACAGTGTTATCCACGACGAGATAGAAAAGGACAAAGTCTTTTGCCATTTGTACAGCTAAGTCTTTAAGCATAGGACTAGCACAGTGCTGTCCTTGCCGAGCTTTAAAATGACAAAAGCCAATTACGTCTCCAGGCACAGGATTACAGCTTTGAATTGGTAAAATACCAATCAAGACAACCTGAAATGAGCAAAAGCAACCCCTGACACAGTGTTTCGCTCTAATTAGAGTTCTTCAGAGAGGTATAGCTTTGTCCAGACACAAGTGAGCACCCAGTATAACTCTAAGAAATACCCTTTCAGGCATAGAGTGATGAATAAATTATGCAAAAAAGAAGCAGAGAACTCTGGGTAGTTCTCAAGTTTAGGTGGAAAGCAGCTCCCCGTATGGAGCACTCTCAACACCAGCGACACTCTAGATCTGCTCACCTTAAATGTCTGTTTTTCTATCAAAATTTTTAAGCATAGGATTAGCACTGTGCCAGCCACGCCGAGATAGAAAAGGACAAAGTCTTTTGCCATTTGTACAGCAAAGTCTTTAAGCATAGGACTAGCACAGTGCTATCCTCCCGAGCTGTAAAATAACAAAAGCCAATTACCACTCCAGGCACAGGATTACAGCTTTAAATTGGTAAAATACCAATCAAGCCAACCTGAAATGACCAAAAGCAACCCCTGACACAGTGTTTCGCTCTAATTAGAGCTCTTCAGAGAGGTATAGCTTTGTCCAGACACAAGGGAGCACCCAGTATAAGTCAAAGAAATACCCTTTCAGGCATAGAGTGACGAATAAATTATGCAAAAAAGAGGCAGAGAACTCTGGGTAGTTCTCAAGTTTAGGTGGAAAGCAGCTCCTGTATGGAGCACTCTCAACACCAGCGACACTCTAGATCTGCTCACCTCAAATGTCTGTTTTTCTATCAAAGTCTTTAAGCATAGTATTAGCACAGTGCCATCCACGCCGACATAGAAAAGGACAAAGTCTTTTGCCATTTGTACAGCAAAGTCTTTAAGCATAGGACTAACACAGTGCTGTCCTTGCCGAGCTGTAAAATGACAAAAGCCAATTACCACTCCAGGCACAGGATTACAGCTTTGAATTGGTAAAATACCAATCAAGCCAACCTGAAATGAGTAAAAGCAACCCCTGACACAGTGTTTCGCTCTAATTAGAGATCTTCAGAGATGTATAGCTTTGTCCAGACACAAGGGAGCACCCAGTATAAGTCAAAGAAATACCCTTTCAGGCATAGCGTGATGAATAAATTATGCAAAAAAGAAGCAGAGAACTCTGGGTAGTTCTCAAGTTTAGGCAGAAAGCAGCTCCTGTATGGAGCACTCTCAACACCAGCGACACTCTAGTTCTGCTCACCTCAAATGTCTGTTTTTCTGTCAAAATCTTTAAGCATAGGATTAGCACAGTGCCATCCACGCCGAGATAGAAAAGGACAAAGTCTTTTGCCATTTGTACAGCAAAGTCTTTAAGCATAGGACTAGCACAGTGCTGTCCTTGCCGAGCTGTAAAATGACAAAAGCTAATTACCACTCCAGGCACAGGATTACAGCTTTGAATTGGTAAAATACCAATCAAGCCAACCTGAAATGACCAAAAGCAACCCCTGACACAGTGTTTCGCTCTAATTAGAGCTCTTCAGAGAGGTATAGCTTTGTCCAGACACAAGGGAGCACCCAGTATAAGTCAAAGAAATACGCTTTCAGGCATAGAGTGACGAATAAATTATGCAAAAAAGAAGCAGAGAACTCTGGGTAGTTCTCAAGTTTAGGTGGAAAGCAGCTCCTGCATGGAGCACTCTCAACACCAGCGACACTCTAGATCTGCTCACCTCAAATGTCTGTTTTTCTATCAAAATCTTCAAGCATAGGATTAGCACAGTGCCATCGACGCCGAGATAGAAATGGACAAAGTCTTTTGCCATTTGTACAGCAAAGTCTGTAAGCATAGGACTAGCACAGTGCTGTCCTTGCCGAGCTGTAAAATAACAAAAGCCAATTACCACTCCAGGCACAGGATTACAGCTTTGAATTGGTAAAATACCAATCAAGCCAACCTGAAATGAGCAAAAGCAACCCCTGATACAGTGTTTCGCTCTAATTAGAGCTCTTCAGAGAGGTATAGCTTTGTCCAGATACAAGGGAGCACCCAGTATAAGTCAAAGAAATACCCTTTCAGGCATAGAGTGACAAATAAATTATTCAAAAAAGAAGCAGAGAACTCTGGGTAGTTCTCAAGTTTAGGTGGAAAGCAGCTCCTGTATGGAGCACTCTCAACACCAGCGACACTCTAGATCTGCTCACCTCTAATGTCTGTTTTTCTATCAAAATCTTTAAGCATAGGATTAGCACAGTGTTATCCACGACGAGATAGAAAAGGACAAAGTCTTTTGCCATTTGTACAGGTAAGTCTTTAAGCATAGGACTAGCACAGTGCTGTCCTTGCCGAGCTTTAAAATGACAAAAGCCAATTACCTCTCCAGGCACAGGATTACAGCTTTGAATTGGTAAAATACCAATCAAGACAACCTGAAATGAGCAAAAGCAACCCCTGACACAGTGTTTCGCTCTAATTAGAGTTCTTCAGAGAGGTGTAGCTTTGTCCAGACACAAGTGAGCACCCAGTATAACTCTGAGAAATACCCTTTCAGGCATAGAGTGACGAATAAATTATGCAAAAAAGAAGCAGAGAACTCTGGGTAGTTCTCAAGTTTAGGTGGAAAGCAGCTCCTGTATGGAACACTCTCAACACCAGCGACACTCTAGATCTGCTCACCTCAAATGTCTGTTTTTCTATCAAAATCTTTAAGCATAGGATTAACACAGTGCCATCCACGCCGAGATAGAAAAGGACAATGTCTTTTGCCATTTGTACAGCAAAGTCTTTAAGCATAGGACTAGCACAGTGCTGTCCTTGCCGAGCTGTAAAATGACAAAAGCCATTTACCACTCCAAGCACAGGATTACAGCTTTGAATTGGTAAATTACCAATCAAGCCAACCTGAAATGAGCAAAAGCAACCCCTGACACAGTGTTTCCCTCTAATTAGACCTCTTCAGAGAGGTATAACTTTGTCAATACACAAGGGAGCACCCAGTATACGTCAAAGAAATACCTTTTCAGGCATAGAGTGACGAATAAATTATGCAAAAAAGAAGCAGATTACTCTGGGTAGTTCTCAAGTTTAGGCGGAAAGAAGCTCCTGTATGGAGCACTCTCAACACCAGCGACACTATAGATCTGCTCACCTCAAATGTCTGTTTTTCTATCAAAATCTTTAAGCATAGGATTAGCACAGTGCCATCCACGCCGAGATAGAAAAGGACAAAGTCTTTTGCCATTTGTACAGCAAAGTCTTTAAGCATAGGACTAGCACAGTGCAGTCCTTGGCGAGCTGTAAAATGACAAAAGCCAATTACCACTCCAGGCACAGGATTACAGCTTTGAATTGGTAAAATACCAATCAAGCCAACCTGAAATGAGCAAAAGCAACCCCTGACACAGTGTTTCGCTCTAATTAGAGCTCTTCAGAGAAGTATAGCTTTGTCCAAACACAAGGGAGCACCCAGTATAAGTCAAATAAATACCCTTTCAGGCATAGAGTGACGAATAAATAATGCAAAAAAGAAGCAGAGAACTCTGGGTAGTTCTCAAGTTTAGGTGGAAAGCAGCTCCTGTATGGAGCACTCTCAACACCAGCGACACTCTTGATCTGCTCACCTTAAATGTCTGTTTTTCTATCAAAATCTTTAAGCATAGGATTAGCACTATGCCAGCCACGCCGAGATAGAAAAGGACAAAGTATTTTGCCATTTGTACAGCAAAGTCTTTAAGCATAGGACTAGCACAGTGCTATCCTCCCGAGCTGTAAAATGACAAAAGCCAATTACCACTCCAGACACAGGATTAAAGCTTTAAATTGGTAAAATACCAATCAAGCCAACCTGAAATGACCAAAAGCAACCCCTGACACAGTGTTTCGCTCTAATTAGAGCTCTTCAGAGAGGTATAGCTTTGTCCAGACACAAGGGAGCACCCAGTATAAGTCAAAGAAATACTCTTTCAGGCATAGAGTGACGAATAAATTATGCAAAAAAGAAGCAGAGAACTCTGGGTAGTTCTCAAGTTTAGGTGGAAAGCAGCTCCTGTATGGAGTACTCTCAACACCAGCGACGCTCTAGATCTGCTCACCTCAAATGTCTGTTTTTCTATCAAAATCTTTAAACATAGGATTAGCACAGTGCCATCCACGCCGACATAGAAAAGGACAAAGCCTTTTGCCATTTGTACAGCAAAGTCTTTAAGCATAGAACTAGCACAGTGCTGTCCTTGCCGAGCTGTAAAATGACAAAAGCCAATTACCACTCCAGGCACAGGATTACAGCTTTGAATTGGTAAAATACCGATCAAGCCAACTTGAAATGAGCAAAAGCCACCCCTCACACAGTGTTTCGCTCTAATTAGAGATCTTCAGAGAGGTATAGCTTTGTCCAGACACAAGGGAGCACCCAGTATAAGTCAAAGAAATACCCTTTCAGGCATAGAGTGACGAATAAATTATGCAAAAAAGAAGCAGAGAACTCTGGGTAGTTCTCAAGTTTAGGTGGAAAGCAGCTCCTGTATGGAGCATTCTCAACACCAGCGACACTCTAGATCTGCTCACCTCAAATGTCTGTTTTTCTATCAAAAACTTTAAGCATAGGATTAGCACAGTGCCATCCACGCCGAGATAGAAAAGGACAAAGTCTTTTGCCATTTGTACAGCAAAGTCTTTAAGCATAGGACTAGCACAGTGCTGTCCTTGCCGAGCTGTAAAATGACAAAAGCCAATTACCACTCCAGGCACAGGATTACAGCTTTGAATTGGTAAAATACCAATCAAGCCAACCTGAAATGAGCAAAAGCAACCCCAGACACAGTGTTTCGCTCTAATTAGAGCTCTTCAGAGAGGTATAGCTTTGTCCAGACACAAGGGAGCACCCAGTATAAGTCAAAGAAATACCCTTTCAGGCATTGAGTGACGAATAAATTATGCAAAAAAGAAGCAGAGAACTCTGAGTAGTTCTCAAGTTTAGGTGGAAAGCAGCTCCTGTATGGAGCACTCTCAACACCAGCGACACTCTAGATCTGCTCACCTCAAATGTCTGTTTTTCTGTCAAAATCTTTAAGCATAGGATTAGCACAGTGCCATCCACGCCGACATAGCAAAGGACAAAGCCTTTTGCCATTTGTACAGCAAAGTCTTTAAGCATAGAACTAGCACAGTGCTGTCCTTGCCGAGCTGTAAAATGACAAAAGCCAATTACCACTCCAGGCACAGAATTACAGCTTTGAATTGGTAAAATACCGATCAAGCCAACCTGAAATGAGCAAAAGCCACCCCTCACACAGTGTTTCGCTCTAATTAGAGATCTTCAGAGAGGTATAGCTTTGTCCAGACACAAGGGAGCACCCAGTATAAGTCAAAGAAATACCCTTTCAGGCATAGAGTGACGAATAAATTATGCAAAAAAGAAGCAGAGAACTCTGGGTAGTTCTCAAGTTTAGGTGGAAAGCAGCTCCTGTATGGAGCATTCTCAACACCAGCGACACTCTAGATCTGCTCACCTCAAATGTCTGTTTTTCTATCAAAAACTTTAAGCATAGGATTAGCACAGTGCCATCCACGCCGAGATAGAAAAGGACAAAGTCTTTTGCCATTTGTACAGCAAAGTCTTTAAGCATAGGACTAGCACAGTGCTGTCCTTGCCGAGCTGTAAAATGACAAAAGCCAATTACCACTCCAGGCACAGGATTACAGCTTTGAATTGGTAAAATACCAATCAAGCCAACCTGAAATGAGCAAAAGCAACCCCAGACACAGTGTTTCGCTCTAATTAGAGCTCTTCAGAGAGGTATAGCTTTGTCCAGACACAAGGGAGCACCCAGTATAAGTCAAAGAAATACCCTTTCAGGCATTGAGTGACGAATAAATTATGCAAAAAAGAAGCAGAGAACTCTGAGTAGTTCTCAAGTTTAGGTGGAAAGCAGCTCCTGTATGGAGCACTCTCAACACCAGCGACACTCTAGATCTGCTCACCTCAAATGTCTGTTTTTCTGTCAAAATCTTTAAGCATAGGATTAGCACAGTGCCATCCACGCCGACATAGCAAAGGACAAAGTCTTTTGCCATTTGTACAGCAAAGTCTTTAAGCATAGGACTAGCACAGTGCTGTCCTTGCCGAGCTGTAAAATGACAAAAGCCAATTACCACTCCAGGCACAGGATTACAGCTTTGAATTGGTAAAATTCCAATCAAGCCAACCTGAAATGAGCAAAAGCAACCCCTGACACAGTGTTTCGCTCTAATTAGAGCTTTTCAGAGAGGTATAGCTTTGTCCAGACACAAGGGAGCACCCAGTATAAGTCAAAGAAATACGCTTTCAGGCATAGAGTGACGAATAAATTATGCAAAAAAGAAGCAGAGAACTCTGGGTAGTTCTCAAGTTTAGGTGGAAAGCAGCTCCTGTATGGAGCACTCTCAACACCAGCGACACTCTAGATCTGCTCACCTCAAATGTCTGTTTTTCTATCAAAATCTTTAAGCATAGGATTAGCACAGTGCCATCGACGCCGAGATAGAAAAGGACAAAGTCTTTTGCCATTTGTACAGCAAAGTCTTTAAGCATAGGACTAGCACAGTGCTGTCCTTGCCGAGCTGTAAAATAACAAAAGCCAATTACCACTCCAGGCACAGGATTACAGCTTTGAATTGGTAAAATACCAATCAAGCCAACCTGAAATGAGCAAAAGCAACCCCTGATACAGTGTTTCGCTCTAATTAGAGCTCTTCAGAGAGGTATAGCTTTGTCCAGACACAAGGGAGCACCCGGTATTAGTCAAAGAAATACCCTTTCAGGCATAGAGTGACAAATAAATTATGCAAAAAAGAAGCAGAGAACTCTGGGTAGTTCTCAAGTTTAGGTGGAAAGCAGCTCCTGTATGGAGCACTCTCAACACCAGCGACACTCTAGATCTGCTCACCTCTAATGTCTGTTTTTCTATCAAAATCTTTAAGCATAGGATTAGCACAGTGTTATCCACGACGAGATAGAAAAGGACAAAGTCTTTTGCCATTTGTACAGCTAAGTCTTTAAGCATAGGACTAGCACAGTGCTGTCCTTGCCGAGCTTTAAAATGACAAAAGCCAATTACCTCTCCAGGAACAGGATTACAGCTTTGAATTGGTAAAATACCAATCAAGACAACCTGAAATGAGCAAAAGCAACCCCTGACACAGTGTTTCGCTCTAATTAGAGTTCTTCAGAGAGGTGTAGCTTTGTCCAGACACAAGTGAGCACCCAGTATAACTCTGAGAAATACCCTTTCAGGCATAGAGTGACGAATAAATTATGCAAAAAAGAAGCAGAGAACTCTGGGTAGTTCTCAAGTTTAGGTGGAAAGCAGCTCCTGTATGGAGCACTCTCAACACCAGCGACACTCTAGATCTGCTCACCTCAAATGTCTGTTTTTCTATCAAAATCTTTAAGCATAGGATTAACACAGTGCCATCCACGCCGAGATAGAAAAGGACAAAGTCGTTTGCCATTTGTACAGCAAAGTCTTTAAGCATAGGACTAGCACAGTGCTGTCCTTGCCGAGCTGTAAAATGACAAAAGCCATTTACCACTCCAGGCACAGGATTACAGCTTTGAATTGGTAAATTACCAATCAAGCCAACCTGAAATGAGCAAAAGCAACCCCTGACACAGTGTTTCCCTCTAATTAGACCTCTTCAGAGAGGTATAACTTTGTCAATACACAAGGGAGCACCCAGTATACGTCAAAGAAATACCTTTTCAGGCATAGAGTGACGAATAAATTATGCAAAAAAGAAGCAGATTACTCTGGGTAGTTCTCAAGTTTAGGCGGAAAGAAGCTCCTGTATGGAGCACTCTCAACACCAGCGACACTATAGATCTGCTCACCTCAAATGTCTGTTTTTCTATCAAAATCTTTAAGCATAGGATTAGCACAGTGCCATCCACGCCGAGATAGAAAAGGACAAAGTCTTTTGCCATTTGTACAGCAAAGTCTTTAAGCATAGGACTAGCACAGTGCAGTCCTTGGCGAGCTGTAAAATGACAAAAGCCAATTACCACTCCAGGCACAGGATTACAGCTTTGAATTGGCAAAATACCAATCAAGCCAACCTGAAATGAGCAAAAGCAACCCCTGACACAGTGTTTCGCTCTAATTAGAGCTCTTCAGAGAAGTATAGCTTTGTCCAGACACAAGGGAGCACCCAGTATAAGTCAAATAAATACCCTTTCAGGCATAGAGTGACGAATAAATTATGCAAAAAAGAAGCAGAGAACTCTGGGTAGTTCTCAAGTTTAGGTGGAAAGCAGCTCCTGTATGGAGCACTCTCAACACCAGCGACACTCTAGATCTGCTCACCTTAAATGTCTGTTTTTCCATCAAAATCTTTAAGCATAGGATTAGCACTATGCCAGCCACGCCGAGATAGAAAAGGACAAAGTATTTTGCCATTTGTACAGCAAAGTCTTTAAGCATAGGACTAGCACAGTGCTATCCTCCCGAGCTGTAAAATGACAAAAGCCAATTACCACTCCAGGCACAGGATTACAGCTTTAAATTGGTAAAATACCAATCAAGCCAACCTGAAATGACCAAAAGCAACCCCTGACACAGTGTTTCGCTCTAATTAGAGCTCTTCAGAGAGGTATAGCTTTGTCCAGACACAAGGGAGCACCCAGTATAAGTCAAAGAAATACTCTTTCAGGCATAGAGTGACGAATAAATTATGCAAAAAAGAAGCAGAGAACTCTGGGTAGTTCTCAAGTTTAGGTGGAAAGCAGCTCCTGTATGGAGTACTCTCAACACCAGCAACGCTCTAGATCTGCTCACCTCAAATGTCTGTTTTTCTATCAAAATCTTTAAACATAGGATTAGCACAGTGCCATCCACGCCGACATAGAAAAGGACAAAGCCTTTTGCCATTTGTACAGCAAAGTCTTTAAGCATAGGACTAGCACAGTGCTGTCCTTGCCGAACTGTAAAATGACAAAAGCCAATTACCACTCCAGGCACAGGATTACAGCTTTGAATTGGTAAAATACCAATCAAGCCAACCTGAAATGAGCAAAAGCAACCCCTCACACAGTGTTTCGCTCTAATTAGAGATCTTCAGAGAGGTATAGCTTTGTCCAGACACAAGGGAGCACCCAGTATAAGTCAAAGAAATACCCTTTCAGGCATAGCGTGATGAATAAATTATGCAAAAAAGAAGCAGAGAACTCTGGGTAGTTCTCAAGTTTAGGCAGAAAGCAGCTCCTGTATGGAGCACTCTCAACACCAGCGACACTCTAGTTCTGCTCACCTCAAATGTCTGTTTTTCTGTCAAAATCTTTAAGCATAGGATTAGCACAGTGCCATCCACGCCGAGATAGAAAAGGACAAAGTCTTTTGCCATTTGTACAGCAAAGTCTTTAAGCATAGGACTAGCACAGTGCTGTCCTTGCCGAGCTGTAAAATGACAAAAGCCAATTACCACTCCAGGCACAGGATTACAGCTTTGAATTGGTAAAATACCAATCAAGCCAACCTGAAATGAGCAAAAGCAACCCCTGACACAGTGTTTCGCTTTAATTAGAGCTCTTCAGAGAGGTATAGCTTTGTCCAGACACAAGGGAGCACCCAGTATAAGTCAAAGAAATACCCTTTCAGGCATAGAGTGACGAATAAATTATGCAAAAAAGAAGCAGAGAACTCTGGGTAGTTCTCAAGTTTAGGTGGAAAGCAGCTCCTGTATGGAGCACTCTCAACACCAGCGACACTCTAGATCTGCTCACCTCAAATGTCTGTTTTTCTATCAAAAACTTTAAGCATAGGATTAGCACAGTGCCATCCACGCCGAGATAGAAAAGGACAAAGTCTTTTGCCATTTGTACAGCAAAGTCTTTAAGCATAGGACTAGCACAGTGCTGTCCTTGCCGAGCTGTAAAATGACAAAAGCCAATTACCACTCCAGGCACAGGATTACAGCTTTGAATTGGTAAAATACCAATCAAGCCAACCTGAAATGAGCAAAAGCAACCCCAGACACAGTGTTTCGCTCTAATTAGAGCTCTTCAGAGAGGTATAGCTTTGTCCAGACACAAGGGAGCACCCAGTATAAGTCAAAGAAATACCCTTTCAGGCATTGAGTGACGAATAAATTATGCAAAAAAGAAGCAGAGAACTCTGAGTAGTTCTCAAGTTTAGGTGGAAAGCAGCTCCTGTATGGAGCACTCTCAACACCAGCGACACTCTAGATCTGCTCACCTCAAATGTCTGTTTTTCTGTCAAAATCTTTAAGCATAGGATTAGCACAGTGCCATCCACGCCGACATAGCAAAGGACAAAGTCTTTTGCCATTTGTACAGCAAAGTCTTTAAGCATAGGACTAGCACAGTGCTGTCCTTGCCGAGCTGTAAAATGACAAAAGCCAATTACCACTCCAGGCACAGGATTACAGCTTTGAATTGGTAAAATTCCAATCAAGCCAACCTGAAATGAGCAAAAGCAACCCCTGACACAGTGTTTCGCTCTAATTAGAGCTTTTCAGAGAGGTATAGCTTTGTCCAGACACAAGGGAGCACCCAGTATAAGTCAAAGAAATACCCTTTCAGGCATAGAGTGACGAATAAATTATGCAAAAAAGAAGCAGAGAACTCTGGGTAGTTCTCAAGTTTAGGTGGAAAGCAGCTCCTGTATGGAGCACTCTCAACACCAGCGACACTCTAGATCTGCTCACCTCAAATGTCTGTTTTTCTATCAAAATCTTTAAGCATAGGATTAGCACAGTGCCATCCACGCCGAGATAGAAAAGGACAAAGTCTTTTGCCATTTGTACAGCAAAGTCTTTAAGTATAGGACTAGCACAGTGCTGTCCTTCCCGAGCTGTAAAATGACAAAAGCCAATTACCACTCCAGGCACAGGATTACAGCTTTAAATTGGTAAAATACCAATCAAGCCAACTTGAAATGAGCAAAAACAACCCCCGACACAGTGTTTCGCTCTAATTAGAGCTCTTCAGAGAGGTATAGCTTTGTCCAGACACAAGGGAGAACCCAGTATAAGTCAAAGAAATACCCTTTCAGGCATAGAGTGACGAATAAATTATGCAAAAAAGAAGCAGAGAACTCTGGGTAGTTCTCAAGTTTAGGTGGAAAGCAGCTCCTGTATGGAGCACTCTCAACACCAGCGACACTCTAGATCTGCTCACCTCAAATGTCTGTTTTTCTATCAAAAACTTTAAGCATAGTATAAGCACAGTGCCATCCACGCCGAGATAGAAAAGGACAAAGTCTTTTGCCATTTGTACAGCAAAGTCTTTAAGCATAGGACTAGCACAGTGCTGTCCTTGCCGAGCTGTAAAATGACAAAAGCCAATTACCACTCCAGGCACAGGCTTACAGCTTTGAATTGGTAAAATACCAATCAAGCCAATCTGAAATGAGCAAAAGCAACCCCTGACACAGTGTTTCGCTCTAATTAGAGCTCTTCAGAGAGGTATAGCTTTGTCCAGACACAAGGGAGCACCCAGTATAAGTCAAAGAAATACCCTTTCAGGCATAGAGTGATGAATAAATTATGCAAAAAAGAAGCAGAGAACTCTACGTAGTTCTCAAGTTTAGGTGGAAAGCAGCTCCTGTATGGAGCATTCTCAACACCAGTGACAATCTAGATCTGCTCACCTCAAATGTCTGTTTTTCTATCAAAATCTTTAAGCATAGGATTAGCACAGTGCCATCCACGCCAAGATAGAAAAGGACAAAGTCTTTTGCCATTTGTACAGCAAAGTCTTTCAGCATAGGACTAGCACAGTGCTGTCCTTGCCGAGCTGTAAAATGACAAAAGCCAATTACCACTCCAGGCACAGGATTACAGCTTTGAATTGGTAAAATACCAATCAAGCCAACCTGAAATGAGCAAAAGCAACCCCTGACACAGTGTTTCGCTCTAATTAGAGCTCTTCAGAGAGGTATAGCTTTGTCCAGACACAAGAGAGCACCCAGTATAAGTCAAAGAAATACCCTTTCAGGCATAGAGTGACGAATAAATTATGCAAAAAAGAAGCAGAGAACTCTGGGTAGTTCTCAAGTTTAGGTGGAAAGCAGCTCCTGTATGGAGCACTCTCAACACCAGCGACACTCTAGATCTGCTCACCTCAAATGTCTGTTTTTCTATCAAAAACTTTAAGCATAGGATTAGCACAGTGCCATCCACGCCGAGATAGAAAAGGACAAAGTCTTTTGCCATTTGTACAGCAAAGTCTTTAAGCATAGGACTAGCACAGTGCTGTCCTTGCCGAGCTGTAAAATGACAAAAGCCAATTACCACTCCAGGCACAGGATTACAGCTTTGAATTGGTAAAATACCAATCAAGCCAACCTGAAATGAGCAAAAGCAACCCCTGACACAGTGTTTCGCTCTAATTAGAGCTCTTCAGAGAGGTATAGCTTTGTCCAGACACAAGGGAGCACCCAGTATAAGTCAAAGAAATACCCTTTCAGGCATAGAGTGACGAATAAATTATGCAAAAAAGAAGCAGAGAACTCTGGGTAGTTCTCAAGTTTAGGTGGAAAGCAGCTCCTGTATGGAGCACTCTACACACCAGCGACACTCTAGATCTGCTCACCTCAAATGTCTGTTTTTCTATCAAAATCTTTAAGCATAGGATTAGCACAGTGCCATCCACGCCGAGATAGAAAAGGACAAAGTCTTTTGCCATTTGTACAGCAACGTCTTTAAGCATAGGACTAGCACAGTGCTGTCCTTGCCGAGCTGTAAAATGACAAAAGACAATTACCACTCCAGGCACAGGATTACAGCTTTGAATTGGTAAAATACCAATCAAGCCAACCTAAAATGAGCAAAAGCAACCCCTGACACAGTGTTTCGCTCTAATTAGAGATCTTCAGAGAGGTATAGCTTTGTCCAGACACAAGGGAGCACCCAGTATAAGTCAAAGAAATACCCTTTCAGGCATAGCGTCATGAATAAATTATGCAAAAAAGAAGCAGAGAACTCTGGGTAGTTCTCAAGTTTAGGCAGAAAGCAGCTCCTGTATGGAGCACTCTCAACACCAGCGACACTCTAGTTCTGCTCACCTCAAATGTCTGTTTTTCTGTCAAAATCTTTAAGCATAGGATTAGCACAGTGCCATCCACGCCGAGATAGAAAAGGACAAAGACTTTTGCCATTTGTACAGCAAAGTCTTTAAGCATAGGACTAGCACAGTGCTGTCCTTGCCGAGCTGTAAAATGACAAAAGCTAATTACCACTCCAGGCACAGGATTACAGCTTTGAATTGGTAAAATACCAATCAAGCCAACCTGAAATGAGCAAAAGCAACCCCTGACACAGTGTTTCGCTTTAATTAGAGCTCTTCAGAGAGGTATAGCTTTGTCCAGACACAAGGGAGCACCCAGTATAAGTCAAAGAAATACCCTTTCAGGCATAGAGTGACGAATAAATTATGCAAAAAAGAAGCAGAGAACTCTGGGTAGTTCTCAAGTTTAGGTGGAAAGCAGCTCCTGTATGGAGCACTCTCAACACCAGCGACACTCTAGATCTGCTCACCTCAAATGTCTGTTTTTCTATCAAAAACTTTAAGCATAGGATTAGCACAGTGCCATCCACGCCGAGATAGAAAAGGACAAAGTCTTTTGCCATTTGTACAGCAAAGTCTTTAAGCATAGGACTAGCACAGTGCTGTCCTTGCCGAGCTGTAAAATGACAAAAGCCAATTACCACTCCAGGCACAGGATTACAGCTTTGAATTGGTAAAATACCAATCAAGCCAACCTGAAATGAGCAAAAGCAACCCCAGACACAGTGTTTCGCTCTAATTAGAGCTCTTCAGAGAGGTATAGCTTTGTCCAGACACAAGGGAGCACCCAGTATAAGTCAAAGAAATACCCTTTCAGGCATTGAGTGACGAATAAATTATGCAAAAAAGAAGCAGAGAACTCTGAGTAGTTCTCAAGTTTAGGTGGAAAGCAGCTCCTGTATGGAGCACCCTCAACACCAGCGACACTCTAGATCTGCTCACCTCAAATGTCTGTTTTTCTGTCAAAATCTTTAAGCATAGGATTAGCACAGTGCCATCCACGCCGAGATAGAAAAGGACAAAGTCTTTTGCCATTTGTACAGCAAAGTCTTTAAGCATAGGACTAGCACAGTGCTGTCCTTGCCGAGCTGTAAAATGACAAAAGCTAATTACCACTCCAGGCACAGGATTACAGCTTTGAATTGGTAAAATACCAATCAAGCCAACCTGAAATGAGCAAAAGCAACCCCTGACACAGTGTTTCGCTTTAATTAGAGCTCTTCAGAGAGGTATAGCTTTGTCCAGACACAAGGGAGCACCCAGTATAAGTCAAAGAAATACCCTTTCAGGCATAGAGTGACGAATAAATTATGCAAAAAAGAAGCAGAGAACTCTGGGTAGTTCTCAAGTTTAGGTGGAAAGCAGCTCCTGTATGGAGCACTCTCAACACCAGCGACACTCTAGATCTGCTCACCTCAAATGTCTGTTTTTCTATCAAAAACTTTAAGCATAGGATTAGCACAGTGCCATCCACGCCGAGATAGAAAAGGACAAAGTCTTTTGCCATTTGTACAGCAAAGTCTTTAAGCATAGGACTAGCACAGTGCTGTCCTTGCCGAGCTGTAAAATGACAAAAGCCAATTACCACTCCAGGCACAGGATTACAGCTTTGAATTGGTAAAATACCAATCAAGCCAACCTGAAATGAGCAAAAGCAACCCCTGACACAGTGTTTCGCTCTAATTAGAGCTCTTCAGAGAGGTATAGCTTTGTCCAGACACAAGGGAGCACCCAGTATAAGTCAAAGAAATACCCTTTCAGGCATAGAGTGACGAATAAATTATGCAAAAAAGAAGCAGAGAACTCTGAGTAGTTCTCAAGTTTAGGTGGAAAGCAGCTCCTGTATGGAGCACTCTCAACACCAGCGACACTCTAGATCTGCTCACCTCAAATGTCTGTTTTTCTATCAAAATCTTTAAGCATAGGATTAGCACAGTGCCATCCACGCCGACATAGCAAAGGACAAAGTCTTTTGCCATTTGTACAGCAAAGTCTTTAAGCATAGGACTAGCACAGTGCTGTCCTTGCCGAGCTGTAAAATGACAAAAGCCAATTACCACTCCAGGCACAGGATTACAGCTTTGAATTGGTAAAATTCCAATCAAGCCAACCTGAAATGAGCAAAAGCAACCCCTGACACAGTGTTTCGCTCTAATTAGAGCTTTTCAGAGAGGTATAGCTTTGTCCAGACACAAGGGAGCACCCAGTATAAGTCAAAGAAATACCCTTTCAGGCATAGAGTGACGAATAAACTATGCAAAAAAGAAGCAGAGAACTCTGGGTAGTTCTCATGTTTAGGTGGAAAGCAGCTCCTGTATGGAGCACTCTCAACACCAGCGACACTCTAGATCTGCTCACCTCAAATGTCTGTTTTTCTATCAAAATCTTTAAGCATAGGATTAGCACAGTGCCATCCACGCCGAGATAGAAAAGGACAAACACCCTTATGCATCAAGCCAAAATCCAGTCGGTAAAATACCGATTCCTTATTAGCTCCCGGTATTAAGTAAAAAATACCCAATCCCAATGCATCAACCCAAAAGCAGAAATCGGTATTTAAGGAATCCTTAAATAGCGATTCTTGAAATAGGGATTCCTTAAATACCGATTCCTTAAATAGCGATTGCATTTAAGGAATCCCAAAGTAAGATTCCTTAAATGCAATGCATCAAAGTTAAAAAATTAGCGATTTCGCTAATAAGGGGAGCAAATTACCATGAAGATGAACTGCATGGTAATTTGCAAAAACTTTGAAAAATGCACTTTTGTGCATTTTTCAAAGTGTCATGTTGCGCACACACATGCCCTTAGAGCATGTGTGTGTGCAACATATGTGCACATATCATTTTCAGGGGTGCAACAGGGTGTCCTTTTGACACCCTGGCACCCTTGAAAGTGCTCCAGCTATTAGCGATTCGGTAATACCGAATCGCTAATACAGAATGGCTTTACATTCATTCCTATGGGCCTCCAAGCCCATAGGAATGAATGGGTAGGTATTCCTTATTACCAATTCGGTATTACCGATTCGGTAATAAGGAATGTTAAGGAATCGCTATTTGAATAGCGATTCCTACATGCATAGCCTTTTGCTATTCCTTATTAGCGATTCCTTATTTTTCGCTAATAAGGAATCGCAAATGCTAATGTTGATGCATATGCCCCAAAGTCTTTTGCCATTTGTACAGCAAAGTCTTTAAGCATAGGACTAGCACAGTGCTGTCCTTCCCGAGCTGTAAAATGACAAAAGCCAATTACCACTCCAGGCACAGGATTACAGCTTTAAATTGGTAAAATACCAATCAAGCCAACTTGAAATGAGCAAAAACAACCCCTGACACAGTGTTTCGCTCTAATTAGAGCTCTTCAGAGATGTATAGCTTTGTCCAGACACAAGGGAGAACCCAGTATAAGTCAAAGAAATACCCTTTCAGGCATAGAGTGACGAATAAATTATGCAAAAAAGAAGCAGAGAACTCTGGGTAGTTCTCAAGTTTAGGTGGAAAGCAGCTCCTGTATGGAGCACTCTCAACACCAGCGACACTCTAGATCTGCTCACCTCAAATGTCTGTTTTTCTATCAAAAACTTTAAGCATAGTATAAGCACAGTGCCATCCACGCCGAGATAGAAAAGGACAAAGTCTTTTGCCATTTGTACAGCAAAGTCTTTAAGCATAGGACTAGCACAGTGCTGTCCTTGCCGAGCTGTAAAATGACAAAAGCCAATTACCACTCCAGGCACAGGCTTACAGCTTTGAATTGGTAAAATACCAATCAAGCCAATCTGAAATGAGCAAAAGCAACCCCTGACACAGTGTTTCGCTCTAATTAGAGCTCTTCAGAGAGGTATAGCTTTGTCCAGACACAAGGGAGCACCCAGTATAAGTCAAAGAAATACCCTTTCAGACATAGAGTGATGAATAAATTATGCAAAAAAGAAGCAGAGAACTCTACGTAGTTCTCAAGTTTAGGTGGAAAGCAGCTCCTGTATGGAGCACTCTCAACACTAGCGACAATCTAGATCTGCTCACCTCAAATGTCTGTTTTTCTATCAAAATCTTTAAGCATAGGATTAGCACAGTGCCATCCACACCGAGATAGAAAAGGACAAAGTCTTTTGCCATTTGTACAGCAAAGTCTTTAAGCATAGGACTAGCACAGTGCTGTCCTTGCCGAGCTGTAAAATGACAAAAGCCAATTACCACTCCAGGCACAGGATTACAGCTTTGAATTGGTAAAATACCAATCAAGCCAACCAGAAATGAGCAAAAGCAACCCCTGACACAGTGTTTCGCTCTAATTAGAGCTCTTCAGAGAGGTATAGCTTTGTCCAGACACAAGGGAGCACCCAGTATAAGTCAAAGAAATACCCTTTCAGGCATAGAGTGACGAATAAATTATGCAAAAAAGAAGCAGAGAACTCTGGGTAGTTCTCAAGTTTAGGTGGAAAGCAGCTCCTGTATGGAGCACTCTCAACACCAGCGACGCTCTAGATCTGCTCACCTCAAATGTCTGTTTTTCTATCAAAATCTTTAAGCATAGGATTAGCACAGTGCCATCCACGCCAAGATAGAAAAGGACAAAGTCTTTTGCCATTTGTACAGCAAAGTCTTTCAGCATAGGACTAGCACAGTGCTGTCCTTGCCGAGCTGTAAAATGACAAAAGCCAATTACCACTCCAGGCACAGGATTACAGCTTTGAATTGGTAAAATACCAATCAAGCCAACCTGAAATGAGCAAAAGCAACCCCTGACACAGTGTTTCGCTCTAATTAGAGCTCTTCAGAGAGGTATAGCTTTGTCCAGACACAAGAGAGCACCCAGTATAAGTCAAAGAAATACCCTTTCAGGCATAGAGTGACGAATAAATTATGCAAAAAAGAAGCAGAGAACTCTGGGTAGTTCTCAAGTTTAGGTGGAAAGCAGCTCCTGTATGGAGCACTCTACACACCAGCGACACTCTAGATCTGCTCACCTCAAATGTCTGTTTTTCTATCAAAATCTTTAAGCATAGGATTAGCACAGTGCCATCCACGCCGAGATAGAAAAGGACAAAGTCTTTTGCCATTTGTACAGCAACGTCTTTAAGCATAGGACTAGCACAGTGCTGTCCTTCCCGAGCTGTAAAATGACAAAAGCCAATTACCACTCCAGGCACAGGATTACAGCTTTAAATTGGTAAAATACCAATCAAGCCAACCTGAAATGAGCAAAAACAACCCCTAACACAGTGTTTCGCTCTAATTAGAGCTCTTCAGAGAGGTATAGCTTTGTCCAGACACAAGGGAGAACCCAGTATAAGTCAAAGAAATACCCATTCAGGCATAGAGTGACGAATAAATTATGCAAAAAAGAAGCAGAGAACTCTGGGTAGTTCTCAAGTTTAGGTGGAAAGCAGCTCCTGTATGGAGCACTCTCAACACCAGCGACACTCTAGATCTGCTCACCTCAAATGTCTGTTTTTCTATCAAAAACTTTAAGCATAGGATTAGCACAGTGCCATCCACGCCGAGATAGAAAAGGACAAAGTCTTTTGCCATTTGTACAGCAAAGTCTTTAAGCATAGGACTAGCACAGTGCTGTCCTTGCCGAGCTGTAAAATGACAAAAGCCAATTACCACTCCAGGCACAGTATTACAGCTTTGAATTGGTAAAATACCATTCAAGCCAACCTGAAATGAGCAAAAGCAACCCCTGACACAGTGTTTCGCTCTAATTAGAGCTCTTCAGAGAGGTATAGCTTTGTCCAGACACAAGGGAGCACCCATTATAAGTCAAAGAAATACCCTTTCAGGCATAGAGTGACGAATAAATTATGCAAAAAAGAAGCAGAGAACTCTGGGTAGTTCTCAATTTTAGGTGGAAAGCAGCTCCTGTATGGAGCACTCTCAACACCAGCGACGCTCTAGATCTGCTCACCTCAAATGTCTGTTTTTCTATCAAAATCTTTAAGCATAGGATTAGCACAGTGCCATCCACGCCGAGATAGAAAAGGACAAAGTCTTTTGCCATTTGTACAGCAAAGTCTTTCAGCATAGGACTAGCACAGTGCTGTCCTTGCCGAGCTGTAAAATGACAAAAGCCAATTACCACTCCAGGCACAGGATTACAGCTTTGAATTGGTAAAATACCAATCAAGCCAACCTGAAATGTGCAAAAGCATCTCCTGACACAGTCTTTCGCTCTAATTAGAGCTCTTCAGAGAGGTATAGCTTTGTCCAGACACAAGGGAGCACCCAGTATAAGTCAAAGAAATACCCTTTCAAGCATAGAGTGACGAATAAATTATGCAAAAAAGAAGCAGAGAACTCTGGGTAGTTCTCAAGTTTAGGTGGAAAGCAGCTCCTGTATGGAGCACTCTACACACCAGCGACACTCTAGATCTGCTCACCTCAAATGTCTGTTTTTCTATCAAAATCTTTAAGCATAGGATTAGCACAGTGCCATCCACGCCGAGATAGAAAAGGACAAAGTCTTTTGCCATTTGTACAGCAACGTCTTTAAGCATAGGACTAGCACAGTGCTGTCCTTGCCGAGCTGTAAAATGACAAAAGACAATTACCACTCCAGGCACAGGATTACAGCTTTGAATTGGTAAAATACCAATCAAGCCAACCTAAAATGAGCAAAAGCAACCTCTGACACAGTGTTTCGCTCTAATTAGAGCTCTTCAGAGAGGTATAGCTTTGTCCAGACACAAGGGAGCACCCAGTATAAGTCAAAGAAATACCCTTTCAGGCATAGAGTGATGAATAAATTATGCAAAAAAGAAGCAGAGAACTCTGGGTAGTTCTCAAGTTTAGGTGGAAAGCAGCTCCTGTATGGAGCACTCTCAACAGCAGCCACACTCTAGATCTGCTCACCTCAAATGTCTGTTTTTCTATCAAAATCTTTAAGCATAGGATTAGCACAGTGCCATCCACGCCGATATAGAAAAGGACAAAGTCTTTTGCCATTTGTACAGCAAAGTCTTTAAGCATAGGACTAGCACAGTGCTGTCCTTGCCGAGCTGTAAAATGACAAAAGCCAATTACCACTCCAGGCACAGGATTACAGCTTTGAATTGGTAAAATTCCAATCAAGCCAACCTGAAATGAGCAAAAGCAACCCCTGACACAGTGTTTCGCTCTAATTAGAGCTTTTCAGAGAGGTATAGCTTTGTCCAGACACAAGGGAGCACCCAGTATAAGTCAAAGAAATACCCTTTCAGGCATAGAGTGACGAATAAATTATGCAAAAAAGAAGCAGAGAACTCTGGGTAGTTCTCAAGTTTAGGTGGAAAGCAGCTCCTGTATGGAGCACTCTCAACACCAGCGACACTCTAGATCTGCTCACCTCAAATGTCTGTTTTTCTATCAAAATCTTTAAACATAGGATTAGCACAGTGCCATCCACGCCGACATAGAAAAGGACAAAGTCTTTTGCCATTTGTACAGCAAAGTCTTTAAGCATAGGACTAGCACAGTGCTGTCCTTGCCGAGCTGTAAAATGACAAAAGCCAATTACCACTCCAGGCACAGGATTACAGCTTTGAATTGGTAAAATACCAATCAAGCCAACCTGAAATGAGCAAAAGCAACCCCTGACACAGTGTTTCGCTCTAATTAGAGCTTTTCAGAGAGGTATAGCTTTGTCCAGACACAAGGGAGCACCCAGTATAAGTCAATGAAATACCCTTTCAGTCATAGAGTGACGAATAAATTATGCAAAAAAGAAGCAGAGAACTCTGGGTAGTTCTCAAGTTTAGGTGGAAAGCAGCTCCTGTATGGAGCTCTCTCAACACCAGCGACACTCTAGATCTGCTCACCTCAAATGTCTGTTTTTCTATCAAAATCTTTAAGCATAGGATTAGCACAGTGCCATCCACGCCGAGATAGAAAAGGACAAAGTCTTTTGCCATTTGTACAGCAAAGTCTTTAAGCATAGGACTAGCACAGTGCTGTCCTTGCCGAGCTGTAAAATGACAAAAGCCAATTACCACTCCAGGCACAGTATTACAGCTTTGAATTGGTAAAATACCATTCAAGCCAACCTGAAATGAGCAAAAGCAACCCCTGACACAGTGTTTCGCTCTAATTAGAGCTCTTCAGAGAGGTATAGCTTTGTCCAGACACAAGGGAGCACCCAGTATAAGTCAAAGAAATACCCTTTCAGGCATAGAGTGACGAATAAATTATGCAAAAAAGAAGCAGAGAACTCTGGGTAGTTCTCAAGTTTAGGTGGAAAGCAGCTCCTGTATGGAGCACTCTCAACACCAGCAACGCTCTAGATCTGCTCACCTCAAATGTCTGTTTTTCTATCAAAATCTTTAAGCATAGGATTAGCACAGTGCCATCCACGCCGAGATAGAAAAGGACAAAGTCTTTTGCCATTTGTACAGCAAAGTCTTTCAGCATAGGACTAGCACAGTGCTGTCCTTGCCGAGCTGTAAAATGACAAAAGCCAATTACCACTCCAGGCACAGGATTACAGCTTTGAATTGTTAAAATACCAATCAAGCCAACCTGAAATGAGCAAAAGCAACCCCTGACACAGTGTTTCGCTCTAATTAGAGCTCTTCAGAGAGGTATAGCTTTGTCCAGACACAAGGGAGCACCCAGTATAAGTCAAAGAAATACCCTTTCAGGCATAGAGTGACGAATAAATTATGCAAAAAAGAAGCAGAGAACTCTGGGTAGTTCTCAAGTTTAGGTGGAAAGCAGCTCCTGTATAGAGCACTCTTAACACCAGCGACGCTCTAGATCTGCTCACCTCAAATGTCTGTTTTTCTATCAAAATCTTTAAGCATAGGATTAGCACAGTGCCATCCACGCCAAGATAGAAAAGGACAAAGTCTTTTGCCATTTGTACAGCAAAGTCTTTCAGCATAGGACTAGCACAGTGCTGTCCTTGCCGAGCTGTAAAATGACAAAAGCCAATTACCACTCCAGGCACAGGATTACAGCTTTGAATTGGTAAAATACCAATCAAGCCAACCTGAAATGAGCAAAAGCAACCCCTGACACAGTGTTTCGCTCTAATTAGAGCTCTTCAGAGAGGTATAGCTTTGTCCAGACACAAGAGAGCACCCAGTATAAGTCAAAGAAATGCCCTTTCAGGCATAGAGTGACGAATAAATTATGCAAAAAAGAAGCAGAGAACTCTGGGTAGTTCTCAAGTTTAGGTGGAAAGCAGCTCCTGTATGGAGCACTCTACACACCAGCGACACTCTAGATCTGCTCACCTCAAATGTCTGTTTTTCTATCAAAATCTTTAAGCATAGGATTAGCACAGTGCCATCCACGCCGAGATAGAAAAGGACAAAGTCTTTTGCCATTTGTACAGCAACGTCTTTAAGCATAGGACTAGCACAGTGCTGTCCTTGCAGAGCTGTAAAATGACAAAAGACAATTACCACTCCAGGCACAGGATTACAGCTTTGAATTGGTAAAATACCAATCAAGCCAACCTAAAATGAGCAAAAGCAACCCCTGACACAGTGTTTCGCTCTAATTAGAGCTTTTCAGAGAGGTATAGCTTTGTCCAGACACAAGGGAGCACCCAGTATAAGTCAATGAAATACCCTTTCAGGCATAGAGTGACGAATAAATTATGCAAAAAAGAAGCAGAGAACTCTGGGTAGTTCTCAAGTTTAGGTGGAAAGCAGCTCCTGTATGGAGCACTCTCAACACCAGCGACACTCTAGATCTGCTCACCTCAAATGTCTGTTTTTCTATCAAAATCTTTAAGCATAGGATTAGCACAGTGCCATCCACGCCGAGATAGAAAAGGACAAATTCTTTTGCCATTTGTACAGCAAAGTCTTTAAGCATAGGACTAGCACAGTGCTGTCCTTCCCGAGCTGCAAAATGACAAAAGCCAATTACCACTCCAGGCACAGGCACAGGATTACAGCTTTAAATTGGTAAAATACCAATCAAGCCAACCTGAAATGAGCAAAAACAACCCCTAACACAGTGTTTCGCTCTAATTAGAGCTCTTCAGAGAGGTATAGCTTTGTCCAGACACAAGGGAGAACCCAGTATAAGTCAAAGAAATACCCTTTCAGGCATAGAGTGACGAATAAATTATGCAAAAAAGAAGCAGAGAACTCTGGGTAGTTCTCAAGTTTAGGTGGAAAGCAGCTCCTGTATGGAGCACTCTCAACACCAGCGACACTCTAGATCTGCTCACCTCAAATGTCTGTTTTTCTATCAAAAACTTTAAGCATAGGATTAGCACAGTGCCATCCACGCCGAGATAGAAAAGGACAAAGTCTTTTGCCATTTGTACAGCAAAGTCTTTAAGCATAGGACTAGCACAGTGCTGTCCTTGCCGAGCTGTAAAATGACAAAAGCCAATTACCACTCCAGGCACAGTATTACAGCTTTGAATTGGTAAAATACCATTCAAGCCAACCTGAAATGAGCAAAAGCAACCCCTGACACAGTGTTTCGCTCTAATTAGAGCTCTTCAGAGAGGTATAGCTTTGTCCAGACACAAGGGAGCACCCAGTATAAGTCAAAGAAATACCCTTTCAGGCATAGAGTGACGAATAAATTATGCAAAAAAGAAGCAGAGAACTCTGGGTAGTTCTCAAGTTTAGGTGGAAAGCAGCTCCTGTATGGAGCACTCTCAACACCAGCAACGCTCTAGATCTGCTCACCTCAAATGTCTGTTTTTCTATCAAAATCTTTAAGCATAGGATTAGCACAGTGCCATCCACGCCGAGATAGAAAAGGACAAAGTCTTTTGCCATTTGTACAGCAAAGTCTTTCAGCATAGGACTAGCACAGTGCTGTCCTTGCCGAGCTGTAAAATGACAAAAGCCAATTACCACTCCAGGCACAGGATTACAGCTTTGAATTGGTAAAATACCAATCAAGCCAACCTGAAATGAGCAAAAGCAACCCCTGACACAGTGTTTCGCTCTAATTAGAGCTCTTCAGAGAGGTATAGCTTTGTCCAGACACAAGGGAGCACCCAGTATAAGTCAAAGAAATACCCTTTCAGGCATAGAGTGACGAATAAATTATGCAAAAAAGAAGCAGAGAACTCTGGGTAGTTCTCAAGTTTAGGTGGAAAGCAGCTCCTGTATAGAGCACTCTAAACACCAGCGACGCTCTAGATCTGTTCACCTCAAATGTCTGTTTTTCTATCAAAATCTTTAAGCATAGGATTAGCACAGTGCCATCCACGCCAAGATAGAAAAGGACAAAGTCTTTTGCCATTTGTACAGCAAAGTCTTTCAGCATAGGACTAGCACAGTGCTGTCCTTGCCGAGCTGTAAAATGACAAAAGCCAATTACCACTCCAGGCACAGGATTACAGCTTTGAATTGGTAAAATACCAATCAAGCCAACCTGAAATGAGCAAAAGCAACCCCTGACACAGTGTTTCGCTCTAATTAGAGCTCTTCAGAGAGGTATAGCTTTGTCCAGACACAAGAGAGCACCCAGTATAAGTCAAAGAAATACCCTTTCAGGCATAGAGTGACGAATAAATTATGCAAAAAAGAAGCAGAGAACTCTGGGTAGTTCTCAAGTTTAGGTGGAAAGCAGCTCCTGTATGGAGCACTCTACACACCAGCGACACTCTAGATCTGCTCACCTCAAATGTCTGTTTTTCTATCAAAATCTTTAAGCATAGGATTAGCACAGTGCCATCCACGCCGAGATAGAAAAGGACAAAGTCTTTTGCCATTTGTACAGCAACGTCTTTAAGCATAGGACTAGCACAGTGCTGTCCTTGCAGAGCTGTAAAATGACAAAAGACAATTACCACTCCAGGCACAGGATTACAGCTTTGAATTGGTAAAATACCAATCAAGCCAACCTAAAATGAGCAAAAGCAACCCCTGACACAGTGTTTCGCTCTAATTAGAGCTTTTCAGAGAGGTATAGCTTTGTCCAGACACAAGGGAGCACCCAGTATAAGTCAATGAAATACCCTTTCAGGCATAGAGTGACGAATAAATTATGCAAAAAAGAAGCAGAGAACTCTGGGTAGTTCTCAAGTTTAGGTGGAAAGCAGCTCCTGTATGGAGCACTCTCAACACCAGCGACACTCTAGATCTGCTCACCTCAAATGTCTGTTTTTCTATCAAAATCTTTAAGCATAGGATTAGCACAGTGCCATCCACGCCGAGATAGAAAAGGACAAAGTCTTTTGCCATTTGTACAGCAAAGTCTTTAAGCATAGGACTAGCACAGTGCTGTCCTTCCCGAGCTGTAAAATGAGAAAAGCCAATTACCACTCCAGGCACAGGATTACAGCTTTAAATTGGTAAAATACCAATCAAGCCAACCTGAAATGAGCAAAAACAACCCCTAACACAGTGTTTCGCTCTAATTAGAGCTCTTCAGAGAGGTATAGCTTTGTCCAGACACAAGGGAGAACCCAGTATAAGTCAAAGAAATACCCTTTCAGGCATAGAGTGACGAATAAATTATGCAAAAAAGAAGCAGAGAACTCTGGTTAGTTCTCAAGTTTAGGTGGAAAGCAGCTCCTGTATGGAGCACTCTCAACACCAGCGACACTCTAGATCTGCTCACCTCAAATGTCTGTTTTTCTATCAAAAACTTTAAGCATAGGATTAGCACAGTGCCATCCACGCCGAGATAGAAAAGGACAAAGTCTTTTGCCATTTGTACAGCAAAGTCTTTAAGCATAGGACTAGCACAGTGCTGTCCTTGCAGAGCTGTAAAATGACAAAAGACAATTACCACTCCAGGCACAGGATTACAGCTTTGAATTGGTAAAATACCAATCAAGCCAACCTAAAATGAGCAAAAGCAACCCCTGACACAGTGTTTCGCTCTAATTAGAGCTTTTCAGAGAGGTATAGCTTTGTCCAGACACAAGGGAGCACCCAGTATAAGTCAATGAAATACCCTTTCAGGCATAGAGTGACGAATAAATTATGCAAAAAAGAAGCAGAGAACTCTGGGTAGTTCTCAAGTTTAGGTGGAAAGCAGCTCCTGTATGGAGCACTCTCAACCCCAGCGACACTCTAGATCTGCTCACCTCAAATGTCTGTTTTTCTATCAAAATCTTTAAGCATAGGATTAGCACAGTGCCATCCACGCCGAGATAGAAAAGGACAAAGTCTTTTGCCATTTGTACAGCAAAGTCTTTAAGCATAGGACTAGCACAGTGCTGTCCTTCCCGAGCTGTAAAATGACAAAAGCCAATTACCACTCCAGGCACAGGATTACAGCTTTAAATTGGTAAAATACCAATCAAGCCAACCTGAAATGAGCAAAAACAACCCCTAACACAGTGTTTCGCTCTAATTAGAGCTCTTCAGAGAGGTATAGCTTTGTCCAGACACAAGGGAGAACCCAGTATAAGTCAAAGAAATACCCTTTCAGGCATAGAGTGACGAATAAATTATGCAAAAAAGAAGCAGAGAACTCTGGGTAGTTCTCAAGTTTAGGTGGAAAGCAGCTCCTGTATGGAGCACTCTCAACACCAGCGACACTCTAGATCTGCTCACCTCAAATGTCTGTTTTTCTATCAAAAACTTTAAGCATAGGATTAGCACAGTGCCATCCACGCCGAGATAGAAAAGGACAAAGTCTTTTGCCATTTGTACAGCAAAGTCTTTAAGCATAGGACTAGCACAGTGCTGTCCTTGCCGAGCTGTAAAATGACAAAAGCCAATTACCACTCCAGGCACAGTATTACAGCTTTGAATTGGTAAAATACCATTCAAGCCAACCTGAACTGAGCAAAAGCAACCCCTGACACAGTGTTTCGCTCTAATTAGAGCTCTTCAGAGAGGTATAGCTTTGTCCAGACACAAGGGAGCACCCAGTATAAGTCAAAGAAATACCCTTTCAGGCATAGAGTGACGAATAAATTATGCAAAAAAGAAGTAGAGAACTCTGGGTAGTTCTCAAGTTTAGGTGGAAAGCAGCTCCTGTATGGAGCACTCTCAACACCAGCGACGCTCTAGATCTGCTCACCTCAAATGTCTGTTTTTCTATCAAAATCTTTAAGCATAGGATTAGCACAGTGCCATCCACGCCGAGATAGAAAAGGACAAAGTCTTTTGCCATTTGTACATCAAAGTCTTTCAGCATAGGACTAGCACAGTGCTGTCCTTGCCGAGCTGTAAAATGACAAAAGCCAATTACCACTCCAGGCACAGGATTACAGCTTTGAATTGGTAAAATACCAATCAAGCCAACCTGAAATGAGCAAAAGCAACCCCTGACACAGTGTTTCGCTCTAATTAGAGCTCTTCAGAGAGGTATAGCTTTGTCCAGACACAAGGGAGCACCCAGTATAAGTCAAAGAAATACCCTTTCAGGCATAGAAAGACGAATAAATTATGCAAAAAAGAAGCAGAGAACTCTGGGTAGTTCTCAAGTTTAGGTGGAAAGCAGCTCCTGTATGGAGCACTCTACACACCAGCGACACTCTAGATCTGCTCACCTCAAATGTCTGTTTTTCTATCAAAATCTTTAAGCATAGGATTAGCACAGTGCCATCCACGCCGAGATAGAAAAGGACAAAGTCTTTTGCCATTTGTACAGCAACGTCTTTAAGCATAGGACTAGCACAGTGCTGTCCTTGCCGAGCTGTAAAATGACAAAAGACAATTACCACTCCAGGCACAGGATTACAGCTTTGAATTGGTAAAATACCAATCAAGCCAACCTAAAATGAGCAAAAGCAACCCCTGACACAGTGTTTCGCTCTAATTAGAGCTTTTCAGAGAGGTATAGCTTTGTCCAGACACAAGGGAGCACCCAGTATAAGTCAATGAAATACCCTTTCAGGCATAGAGTGACGAATAAATTATGCAAAAAAGAAGCAGAGAACTCTGGGTAGTTCTCAAGTTTAGGTGGAAAGCAGCTCCTGTATGGAGCACTCTCAACACCAGCGACACTCTAGATCTGCTCACCTCAAATGTCTGTTTTTCTATCAAAATCTTTAAGCATAGGATTAGCACAGTGCCATCCACGCCGAGATAGAAAAGGACAAAGTCTTTTGCCATTTGTACAGCAAAGTCTTTAAGCATAGGACTAGCACAGTGCTGTCCTTCCCGAGCTGTAAAATGACAAAAGCCAATTACCACTCCAGGCACAGGATTACAGCTTTAAATTGGTAAAATACCAATCAAGCCAACCTGAAATGAGCAAAAACAACCCCTAACACAGTGTTTCGCTCTAATTAGAGCTCTTCAGAGAGGTATAGCTTTGTCCAGACACAAGGGAGAACCCAGTATAAGTCAAAGAAATACCCTTTCAGGCATAGAGTGACGAATAAATTATGCAAAAAAGAAGCAGAGAACTCTGGGTAGTTCTCAAGTTTAGGTGGAAAGCAGCTCCTGTATGGAGCACTCTCAACACCAGCGACACTCTAGATCTGCTCACCTCAAATGTCTGTTTTTCTATCAAAAACTTTAAGCATAGGATTAGCACAGTGCCATCCACGCCGAGATAGAAAAGGACAAAGTCTTTTGCCATTTGTACAGCAAAGTCTTTAAGCATAGGACTAGCACAGTGCTGTCCTTGCCGAGCTGTAAAATGACAAAAGCCAATTACCACTCCAGGCACAGTATTACAGCTTTGAATTGGTAAAATACCATTCAAGCCAACCTGAACTGAGCAAAAGCAACCCCTGACACAGTGTTTCGCTCTAATTAGAGCTCTTCAGAGAGGTATAGCTTTGTCCAGACACAAGGGAGCACCCAGTATAAGTCAAAGAAATACCCTTTCAGGCATAGAGTGACGAATAAATTATGCAAAAAAGAAGTAGAGAACTCTGGGTAGTTCTCAAGTTTAGGTGGAAAGCAGCTCCTGTATGGAGCACTCTCAACACCAGCGACGCTCTAGATCTGCTCACCTCAAATGTCTGTTTTTCTATCAAAATCTTTAAGCATAGGATTAGCACAGTGCCATCCACGCCGAGATAGAAAAGGACAAAGTCTTTTGCCATTTGTACATCAAAGTCTTTCAGCATAGGACTAGCACAGTGCTGTCCTTGCCGAGCTGTAAAATGACAAAAGCCAATTACCACTCCAGGCACAGGATTACAGCTTTGAATTGGTAAAATACCAATCAAGCCAACCTGAAATGAGCAAAAGCAACCCCTGACACAGTGTTTCGCTCTAATTAGAGCTCTTCAGAGAGGTATAGCTTTGTCCAGACACAAGGGAGCACCCAGTATAAGTCAAAGAAATACCCTTTCAGGCATAGAAAGACGAATAAATTATGCAAAAAAGAAGCAGAGAACTCTGGGTAGTTCTCAAGTTTAGGTGGAAAGCAGCTCCTGTATGGAGCACTCTACACACCAGCGACACTCTAGATCTGCTCACCTCAAATGTCTGTTTTTCTATCAAAATCTTTAAGCATAGGATTAGCACAGTGCCATCCACGCCGAGATAGAAAAGGACAAAGTCTTTTGCCATTTGTACAGCAACGTCTTTAAGCATAGGACTAGCACAGTGCTGTCCTTGCCGAGCTGTAAAATGACAAAAGACAATTACCACTCCAGGCACAGAATTACAGCTTTGAATTGGTAAAATACCAATCAAGCCAACCTAAAATGAGCAAAAGCAACCCCTGACACAGTGTTTCGCTCTAATTAGAGCTCTTCAGAGAGGTATAGCTTTGTCCAGACACAAGGGAGAACCCAGTATAAGTCAAAGAAATGCCCTTTCAGGCATAGAGTGACGAATAAATTATGCAAAAAAGAAGCAGAGAACTCTGGGTAGTTCTCAAGTTTAGGTGGAAAGCAGCTCCTGTATGGAGCACTCTCAACACCAGCGACACTCTAGATCTGCTCACCTCAAATGTCTGTTTTTCTATCAAAAACTTTAAGCATAGTATTAGCACAGTGCCATCCACGCCGAGATAGAAAAGGACAAAGTCTTTTGCCATTTGTACAGCAAAGTCTTTAAGCATAGGACTAGCACAGTGCTGTCCTTGCCGAGCTGTAAAATGACAAAAGCCAATTACCACTCCAGGCACAGGCTTACAGCTTTGAATTGGTAAAATACCAATCAAGCCAATCTGAAATGAGCAAAAGCAACCCCTGACACAGTGTTTCGCTCTAATTAGAGCTCTTCAGAGAGGTATAGCTTTGTCCAGACACAAGGGAGCACCCAGTATAAGTCAAAGAAATACCCTTTCAGGCATAGAGTGATGGATAAATTATGCAAAAAAGAAGCAGAGAACTCTACGTAGTTCTCAAGTTTAGGTGGAAAGCAGCTCCTGTATGGAGCACTCTCAACACCAGCGACAATCTAGATCTGCTCACCTCAAATGTCTGTTTTTCTATCAAAATCTTTAAGCATAGGATTAGCACAGTGCCATCCACACCGAGATAGAAAAGGACAAAGTCTTTTGCCATTTGTACAGCAAAGTCTTTAAGCATAGGACTAGCACAGTGCTGTCCTTGCCGAGCTGTAAAATGACAAAAGCCAATTACCACTCCAGGCACAGGATTACAGCTTTGAATTGGTAAAATACCATTCAAGCCAACCTGAAATGAGCAAAAACAACCCCTGACACCGTGTTTCGCTCTAATTAGAGCTCTTCAGAGAGGTATAGCTTTGTCCAGACACAAAGGAGCACCCAGTATAAGTCAAAGAAATACCCTTTCAGGCATAGAGTGACGAATAAATTATGCAAAAAAGAAGCAGAGAACTCTGGGTAGTTCTCAAGTTTAGGTGGAAAGCAGCTCCTGTATGGAGCACTCTCAACACCAGCGACGCTCTAGATCTGCTCACCTCAAATGTCTGTTTTTCTATCAAAATCTTTAAGCATAGGATTAGCACAGTGCCATCCACGCCGATATAGAAAAGGACAAAGTCTTTTGCCATTTGTACAGCAAAGTCTTTAAGCATAGGACTAGCACAGTGCTGACCTTGCCGAGCTGTAAAATGACAAAAGCCAATTACCACTCCAGGCACAGGATTACAGCTTTGAATTGGTAAAATACCAATAAAGCCAACCTGAAATGAGCAAAAGCAACCCCTGACACAGTGTTTCGCTCTAATTAGAGTTCTTCAGAGAGGTATAGCTTTGTCCAGACACAAGTGAGCACCCAGTATAACTCTAAGAAATACCCTTTCAGGCATAGAGTGACGAATAAATTATGCAAAAAAGAAGCAGAGAACTCTGGGTAGTTCTCAAGTTTAGGTGGAAAGCAGCTCCTGTATGGAGCACTCTACACACCAGCGACACTCTAGATCTGCTCACCTCAAACGTCTGTTTTTCTATCAAAATCTTTAAGCATAGGATTAGCACAGTGCCATCCACGCCGAGATAGAAAAGGACAAAGTCTTTTGCCATTTGTACAGCAACGTCTTTAAGCATAGGACTAGCACAGTGCTGTCCTTGCAGAGCTGTAAAATGACAAAAGACAATTACCACTCCAGGCACAGGATTACAGATTTGAATTGGTAAAATACCAATCAAGCCAACCTAAAATGAGAAAAAGCAACCCCTGACACAGTGTTTCGCTCTAATTAGAGCTTTTCAGAGAGGTATAGCTTTGTCCAGACACAAGGGAGCACCCAGTATAAGTCAATGAAATACCCTTTCAGGCATAGAGTGACGAATAAATTATGCAAAAAAGAAGCAGAGAACTCTGGGTAGTTCTCAAGTTTAGGTGGAAAGCAGCTCCTGTATGGACCACTCTCAACACCAGCGACACTCTAGATCTGCTCACCTCAAATGTCTGTTTTTCTATCAAAAACTTTAAGCATAGGATTAGCACAGTGCCATCCACGCCGAGATAGAAAAGGACAAAGTCTTTTGCCATTTGTACAGCAAAGTCTTTAAGCATAGGACTAGCACAGTGCTGTCCTTGCCGAGCTGTAAAATGACAAAAGCCAATTACCACTCCAGGCACAGGATTACAGCTTTGAATTGGTAAAATACCAATCAAGCCAACCTGAAATGAGCAAAAGCAACCCCAGACACAGTGTTTCGCTCTAATTAGAGCTCTTCAGAGAGGTATAGCTTTGTCCAGACACAAGGGAGCACCCAGTATAAGTCAAAGAAATACCCTTTCAGGCATTGAGTGACGAATAAATTATGCAAAAAAGAAGCAGAGAACTCTGAGTAGTTCTCAAGTTTAGGTGGAAAGCAGCTCCTGTAAGGAGCACTCTCAACACCAGCGACACTCTAGATCTGCTCACCTCAAATGTCTGTTTTTCTGTCAAAATCTTTAAGCATAGGATTAGCACAGTGCCATCCACGCCGACATAGCAAAGGACAAAGTCTTTAAGCATAGGACTAGCACAGTGCTGTCCTTGCCGAGCTGTAAAATGACAAAAGCCAATTACCACTCCAGGCACAGGATTACAGCTTTGAATTGGTAAAATTCCAATCAAGCCAACCTGAAATGAGCAAAAGCAACCCCTGACACAGTGTTTCGCTCTAATTATAGCTTTTCAGAGAGGTATAGCTTTGTCCAGACACAAGGGAGCACCCAGTATAAGTCAAAGAAATACGCTTTCAGGCATAGAGTGACGAATAAATTATGCTAAAAAGAAGCAGAGAACTCTGGGTAGTTCTCAAGTTTAGGTGGAAAGCAGCTCCTGTATGGAGCACTCTCAACACCAGCGACACTCTAGATCTGCTCACCTCAAATGTCTGTTTTTCTATCAAAATCTTTAAGCATAGGATTAGCACAGTGCCATCGACGCCGAGATAGAAAAGGACAAAGTCTTTTGCCATTTGTACAGCAAAGTCTTTAAGCATAGGACTAGCACAGTGCTGTCCTTGCCGAGCTGTAAAATAACAAAAGCCAATTACCACTCCAGGCACAGGATTACAGCTTTGAATTGGTAAAATACCAATCAAGCCAACCTGAAATGAGCAAAAGCAACCCCTGATACAGTGTTTCGCTCTAATTAGAGCTCTTCAGAGAGGTATAGCTTTGTCCAGACACAAGGGAGCACCCGGTATAAGTCAAAGAAATACCCTTTCAGGCATAGAGTGACAAATAAATTATGCAAAAAAGAAGCAGAGAACTCTGGGTAGTTCTCAAGTTTAGGTGGAAAGCAGCTCCTGTATGGAGCACTCTCAACACCAGCGACACTCTAGATCTGCTCACCTCTAATGTCTGTTTTTCTATCAAAATCTTTAAGCATAGGATTAGCACAGTGTTATCCACGACGAGATAGAAAAGGACAAAGTCTTTTGCCATTTGTACAGCTAAGTCTTTAAGCATAGGACTAGCACAGTGCTGTCCTTGCCGAGCTTTAAAATGACAAAAGCCAATTACCTCTCCAGGCACAGGATTACAGCTTTGAATTGGTAAAATACCAATCAAGACAACCTGAAATGAGCAAAAGCAACCCCTGACACAGTGTTTCGCTCTAATTAGAGTTCTTCAGAGAGGTGTAGCTTTGTCCAGACACAAGTGAGCACCCAGTATAACTCTGAGAAATACCCTTTCAGGCATAGAGTGACGAATAAATTATGCAAAAAAGAAGCAGAGAACTCTGGGTAGTTCTCAAGTTTAGGTGGAAAGCAGCTCCTGTATGGAGCACTCTCAACACCAGCGACACTCTAGATCTGCTCACCTCAAATGTCTGTTTTTCTATCAAAATCTTTAAGCATAGGATTAACACAGTGCCATCCACGCCGAGATAGAAAAGGACAAAGTCGTTTGCCATTTGTACAGCAAAGTCTTTAAGCATAGGACTAGCACAGTGCTGTCCTTGCCGAGCTGTAAAATGACAAAAGCCATTTACCACTCCAGGCACAGGATTACAGCTTTGAATTGGTAAATTACCAATCAAGCCAACCTGAAATGAGCAAAAGCAACCCCTGACACAGTGTTTCCCTCTAATTAGACCTCTTCAGAGAGGTATAACTTTGTCAATACACAAGGGAGCACCCAGTATACGTCAAAGAAATACCTTTTCAGGCATAGAGTGACGAATAAATTATGCAAAAAAGAAGCAGATTACTCTGGGTAGTTCTCAAGTTTAGGCGGAAAGAAGCTCCTGTATGGAGCACTCTCAACACCAGCGACACTATAGATCTGCTCACCTCAAATGTCTGTTTTTCTATCAAAATCTTTAAGCATAGGATTAGCACAGTGCCATCCACGCCGAGATAGAAAAGGACAAAGTCTTTTGCCATTTGTACAGCAAAGTCTTTAAGCATAGGACTAGCACAGTGCAGTCCTTGGCGAGCTGTAAAATGACAAAAGCCAATTACCACTCCAGGCACAGGATTACAGCTTTGAATTGGTAAAATACCAATCAAGCCAACCTGAAATGAGCAAAAGCAACCCCTGACACAGTGTTTCGCTCTAATTAGAGCTCTTCAGAGAAGTATAGCTTTGTCCAGACACAAGGGAGCACCCAGTATAAGTCAAATAAATACCCTTTCAGGCATAGAGTGACGAATAAATTATGCAAAAAAGAAGCAGAGAACTCTGGGTAGTTCTCAAGTTTAGGTGGAAAGCAGCTCCTGTATGGAGCACTCTCAACACCAGCGACACTCTAGATCTGCTCACCTTAAATGTCTGTTTTTCTATCAAAATCTTTAAGCATAGGATTAGCACTATGCCAGCCACGCCGAGATAGAAAAGGACAAAGTATTTTGCCATTTGTACAGCAAAGTCTTTAAGCATAGGACTAGCACAGTGCTATCCTCCCGAGCTGTAAAATGACAAAAGCCAATTACCACTCCAGGCACAGGATTACAGCTTTAAATTGGTAAAATACCAATCAAGCCAACCTGAAATGACCAAAAGCAACCCCTGACACAGTGTTTCGCTCTAATTAGAGCTCTTCAGAGAGGTATAGCTTTGTCCAGACACAAGGGAGCACCCAGTATAAGTCAAAGAAATACTCTTTCAGGCATAGAGTGACGAATAAATTATGCAAAAAAGAAGCAGAGAACTCTGGGTAGTTCTCAAGTTTAGGTGGAAAGCAGCTCCTGTATGGAGTACTCTCAACACCAGCGACGCTCTAGATCTGCTCACCTCAAATGTCTGTTTTTCTATCAAAATCTTTAAACATAGGATTAGCACAGTGCCATCCACGCCGACATAGAAAAGGACAAAGCCTTTTGCCATTTGTACAGCAAAGTCTTTAAGCATAGGACTAGCACAGTGCTGTCCTTGCCGAGCTGTAAAATGACAAAAGCCAATTACCACTCCAGGCACAGGATTACAGCTTTGAATTGGTAAAATACCAATCAAGCCAACCTGAAATGAGCAAAAGCAACCCCTCACACAGTGTTTCGCTCTAATTAGAGATCTTCAGAGAGGTATAGCTTTGTCCAGACACAAGGGAGCACCCAGTATAAGTCAAAGAAATACCCTTTCAGGCATAGAGTGACGAATAAATTATGCAAAAAAGAAGCAGAGAACTCTGGGTAGTTCTCAAGTTTAGGTGGAAAGCAGCTCCTGTATGGAGCACTCTCAACACCAGCGACACTCTAGATCTGCTCACCTCAAATGTCTGTTTTTCTATCAAAAACTTTAAGCATAGGATTAGCACAGTGCCATCCACGCCGAGATAGAAAAGGACAAAGTCTTTTGCCATTTGTACAGCAAAGTCTTTAAGCATAGGACTAGCACAGTGCTGTCCTTGCCGAGCTGTAAAATGACAAAAGCCAATTACCACTCCAGGCACAGGATTACAGCTTTGAATTGGTAAAATACCAATCAAGCCAACCTGAAATGAGCAAAAGCAACCCCAGACACAGTGTTTCGCTCTAATTAGAGCTCTTCAGAGAGGTATAGCTTTGTCCAGACACAAGGGAGCACCCAGTATAAGTCAAAGAAATACCCTTTCAGGCATTGAGTGACGAATAAATTATGCAAAAAAGAAGCAGAGAACTCTGAGTAGTTCTCAAGTTTAGGTGGAAAGCAGCTCCTGTATGGAGCACTCTCAACACCAGCGACACTCTAGATCTGCTCACCTCAAATGTCTGTTTTTCTGTCAAAATCTTTAAGCATAGGATTAGCACAGTGCCATCCACGCCGACATAGCAAAGGACAAAGTCTTTTGCCATTTGTACAGCAAAGTCTTTAAGCATAGGACTAGCACAGTGCTGTCCTTGCCGAGCTGTAAAATGACAAAAGCCAATTACCACTCCAGGCACAGGATTACAGCTTTGAATTGGTAATATTCCAATCAAGCCAACCTGAAATGAGCAAAAGCAACCCCTGACACAGTGTTTCGCTCTAATTAGAGCTTTTCAGAGAGGTATAGCTTTGTCCAGACACAAGGGAGCACCCAGTATAAGTCAAAGAAATACCCTTTCAGGCATAGAGTGACGAATAAATTATGCAAAAAAGAAGCAGAGAACTCTGGGTAGTTCTCAAGTTTAGGTGGAAAGCAGCTCCTGTATGGAGCACTCTCAACACCAGCGACACTCTAGATCTGCTCACCTCAAATGTCTGTTTTTCTATCAAAATCTTTAAGCATAGGATTAGCACAGTGCCATCCACGCCGAGATAGAAAAGGACAAAGTCTTTTGCCATTTGTACAGCAAAGTCTTTAAGCATAGGACTAGCACAGTGCTGTCCTTCCCGAGCTGTAAAATGACAAAAGCCAATTACCACTCCAGGCACAGGATTACAGCTTTAAATTGGTAAAATACCAATCAAGCCAACTTGAAATGAGCAAAAACAACCCCTGACACAGTGTTTCGCTCTAATTAGAGCTCTTCAGAGAGGTATAGCTTTGTCCAGACACAAGGGAGAACCCAGTATAAGTCAAAGAAATACCCTTTCAGGCATAGAGTGACGAATAAATTATGCAAAAAAGAAGCAGAGAACTCTGGGTAGTTCTCAAGTTTAGGTGGAAAGCAGCTCCTGTATGGAGCACTCTCAACACCAGCGACACTCTAGATCTGCTCACCTCAAATGTCTGTTTTTCTATCAAAAACTTTAAGCATAGTATAAGCACAGTGCCATCCACGCCGAGATAGAAAAGGACAAAGTCTTTTGCCATTTGTACAGCAAAGTCTTTAAGCATAGGACTAGCACAGTGCTGTCCTTGCCGAGCTGTAAAATGACAAAAGCCAATTACCACTCCAGGCACAGGCTTACAGCTTTGAATTGGTAAAATACCAATCAAGCCAATCTGAAATGAGCAAAAGCAACCCCTGACACAGTGTTTCGCTCTAATTAGAGCTCTTCAGAGAGGTATAGCTTTGTCCAGACACAAGGGAGCACCCAGTATAAGTCAAAGAAATACCCTTTCAGGCATAGAGTGATGAATAAATTATGCAAAAAAGAAGCAGAGAACTCTACGTAGTTCTCAAGTTTAGGTGGAAAGCAGCTCCTGTATGGAGCATTCTCAACACCAGCGACAATCTAGATCTGCTCACCTCAAATGTCTGTTTTTCTATCAAAATCTTTAAGCATAGGATTAGCACAGTGCCATCCACACCGAGATAGAAAAGGACAAAGTCTTTTGCCATTTGTACAGCAAAGTCTTTAAGCATAGGACTAGCACAGTGCTGTCCTTGCCGAGCTGTAAAATGACAAAAGCCAATTACCACTCCAGGCACAGGATTACAGCTTTGAATTGGTAAAATACCAATCAAGCCAACCTGAAATGAGCAAAAGCAACCCTTGACACAGTGTTTCGCTCTAATTAGAGCTCTTCAGAGAGGTATAGCTTTGTCCAGACACAAGGGAGCACCCAGTATAAGTCAAAGAAATACCCTTTCAGGCATAGAGTGACGAATAAATTATGCAAAAAAGAAGCAGAGAACTCTGGGTAGTTCTCAAGTTTAGGTGGAAAGCAGCTCCTGTATGGAGCACTCTCAACACCAGCGACGCTCTAGATCTGTTCACCTCAAATGTCTGTTTTTCTATCAAAATCTTTAAGCATAGGATTAGCACAGTGCCATCCACGCCAAGATAGAAAAGGACAAAGTCTTTTGCCATTTGTACAGCAAAGTCTTTCAGCATAGGACTAGCACAGTGCTGTCCTTGCCGGGCTGTAAAATGACAAAAGCCAATTACCACTCCAGGCACAGGATTACAGCTTTGAATTGGTAAAATACCAATCAAGCCAACCTGAAATGAGCAAAAGCAACCCCTGACACAGTGTTTCGCTCTAATTAGAGCTCTTCAGAGAGGTATAGCTTTGTCCAGACACAAGAGAGCACCCAGTATAAGTCAAAGAAATACCCTTTCAGGCATAGAGTGACGAATAAATTATGCAAAAAAGAAGCAGAGAACTCTGGGTAGTTCTCAAGTTTAGGTGGAAAGCAGCTCCTGTATGGAGCACTCTACACACCAGCGACACTCTAGATCTGCTCACCTCAAATGTCTGTTTTTCTATCAAAATCTTTAAGCATAGGATTAGCACAGTGCCATCCACGCCGAGATAGAAAAGGACAAAGTCTTTTGCCATTTGTACAGCAACGTCTTTAAGCATAGGACTAGCACAGTGCTGTCCTTGCAGAGCTGTAAAATGACAAAAGACAATTACCACTCCAGGCACAGGATTACAGCTTTGAATTGGTAAAATACCAATCAAGCCAACCTAAAATGAGCAAAAGCAACCCCTGACACAGTGTTTCGCTCTAATTAGAGCTTTTCAGAGAGGTATAGCTTTGTCCAGACACAAGGGAGCACCCAGTATAAGTCAATGAAATACCCTTTCAGGCATAGAGTGACGAATAAATTATGCAAAAAAGAAGCAGAGAACTCTGGGTAGTTCTCAAGTTTAGGTGGAAAGCAGCTCCTGTATGGAGCACTCTCAACACCAGCGACACTCTAGATCTGCTCACCTCAAATGTCTGTTTTTCTATTAAAATCTTTAAGCATAGGATTAGCACAGTGCCATCCACGCCGAGATAGAAAAGGACAAAGTCTTTTGCCATTTGTACAGCAAAGTCTTTAAGCATAGGACTAGCACAGTGCTGTCCTTCCCGAGCTGTAAAATGACAAAAGCCAATTACTACTCCAGGCACAGGATTACAGCTTTAAATTGGTAAAATACCAATCAAGCCAACCTGAAATGAGCAAAAACAACCCCTAACACAGTGTTTCGCTCTAATTAGAGCTCTTCAGAGAGGTATAGCTTTGTCCAGACACAAGGGAGAACCCAGTATAAGTCAAAGAAATACCCTTTCAGGCATAGAGTGACGAATAAATTATGCAAAAAAGAAGCAGAGAACTCTGGGTAGTTCTCAAGTTTAGGTGGAAAGCAGCTCCTGTATGGAGCACTCTCAACACCAGCGACACTCTAGATCTGCTCACCTCAAATGTCTGTTTTTCTATCAAAAACTTTAAGCATAGGATTAGCACAGTGCCATCCACGCCGAGATAGAAAAGGACAAAGTCTTTTGCCATTTGTACAGCAAAGTCTTTAAGCATAGGACTAGCACAGTGCTGTCCTTGCCGAGCTGTAAAATGACAAAAGCCAATTACCACTCCAGGCACAGTATTACAGCTTTGAATTGGTAAAATACCATTCAAGCCAACCTGAAATGAGCAAAAGCAACCCCTGACACAGTGTTTCGCTCTAATTAGAGCTCTTCAGAGAGGTATAGCTTTGTCTAGACACAAGGGAGCACCCAGTATAAGTCAAAGAAATACCCTTTCAGGCATAGAGTGACGAATAAATTATGCAAAAAAGAAGCAGAGAACTCTGGGTAGTTCTCAAGTTTAGGTGGAAAGCAGCTCCTGTATGGAGCACTCTCAACACCAGCGACGCTCTAGATCTGCTCACCTCAAATGTCTGTTTTTCTATCAAAATCTTTAAGCATAGGATTAGCACAGTGCCATCCACGCCGAGATAGAAAAGGACAAAGTCTTTTGCCATTTGTACAGCAAAGTCTTTCAGCATAGGACTAGCACAGTGCTGTCCTTGCCGAGCTGTAAAATGACAAAAGCCAATTACCACTCCAGGCACAGGATTACAGCTTTGAATTGGTAAAATACCAATCAAGCCAACCTGAAATGAGCAAAAGCAACCCCTGACACAGTGTTTCGCTCTAATTAGAGCTCTTCAGAGAGGTATAGCTTTGTCCAGACACAAGGGAGCACCCAGTATAAGTCAAAGAAATACCCTTTCAGGCATAGCGTCATGAATAAATTATGCAAAAAAGAAGCAGAGAACTCTGGGTAGTTCTCAAGTTTAGGCAGAAAGCAGCTCCTGTATGGAGCACTCTCAACACCAGCGACACTCTAGTTCTGCTCACCTCAAATGTCTGTTTTTCTGTCAAAATCTTTAAGCATAGGATTAGCACAGTGCCATCCACGCCGAGATAGAAAAGGACAAAGACTTTTGCCATTTGTACAGCAAAGTCTTTAAGCATAGGACTAGCACAGTGCTGTCCTTGCCGAGCTGTAAAATGACAAAAGCTAATTACCACTCCAGGCACAGGATTACAGCTTTGAATTGGTAAAATACCAATCAAGCCAACCTGAAATGAGCAAAAGCAACCCCTGACACAGTGTTTCGCTTTAATTAGAGCTCTTCAGAGAGGTATAGCTTTGTCCAGACACAAGGGAGCACCCAGTATAAGTCAAAGAAATACCCTTTCAGGCATAGAGTGACGAATAAATTATGCAAAAAAGAAGCAGAGAACTCTGGGTAGTTCTCAAGTTTAGGTGGAAAGCAGCTCCTGTATGGAGCACTCTCAACACCAGCGACACTCTAGATCTGCTCACCTCAAATGTCTGTTTTTCTATCAAAAACTTTAAGCATAGGATTAGCACAGTGCCATCCACGCCGAGATAGAAAAGGACAAAGTCTTTTGCCATTTGTACAGCAAAGTCTTTAAGCATAGGACTAGCACAGTGCTGTCCTTGCCGAGCTGTAAAATGACAAAAGCCAATTACCACTCCAGGCACAGGATTACAGCTTTGAATTGGTAAAATACCAATCAAGCCAACCTGAAATGAGCAAAAGCAACCCCAGACACAGTGTTTCGCTCTAATTAGAGCTCTTCAGAGAGGTATAGCTTTGTCCAGACACAAGGGAGCACCCAGTATAAGTCAAAGAAATACCCTTTCAGGCATTGAGTGACGAATAAATTATGCAAAAAAGAAGCAGAGAACTCTGAGTAGTTCTCAAGTTTAGGTGGAAAGCAGCTCCTGTATGGAGCACCCTCAACACCAGCGACACTCTAGATCTGCTCACCTCAAATGTCTGTTTTTCTGTCAAAATCTTTAAGCATAGGATTAGCACAGTGCCATCCACGCCGAGATAGAAAAGGACAAAGTCTTTTGCCATTTGTACAGCAAAGTCTTTAAGCATAGGACTAGCACAGTGCTGTCCTTGCCGAGCTGTAAAATGACAAAAGCTAATTACCACTCCAGGCACAGGATTACAGCTTTGAATTGGTAAAATACCAATCAAGCCAACCTGAAATGAGCAAAAGCAACCCCTGACACAGTGTTTCGCTTTAATTAGAGCTCTTCAGAGAGGTATAGCTTTGTCCAGACACAAGGGAGCACCCAGTATAAGTCAAAGAAATACCCTTTCAGGCATAGAGTGACGAATAAATTATGCAAAAAAGAAGCAGAGAACTCTGGGTAGTTCTCAAGTTTAGGTGGAAAGCAGCTCCTGTGTGGAGCACTCTCAACACCAGCGACACTCTAGATCTGCTCACCTCAAATGTCTGTTTTTCTATCAAAAACTTTAAGCATAGGATTAGCACAGTGCCATCCACGCCGAGATAGAAAAGGACAAAGTCTTTTGCCATTTGTACAGCAAAGTCTTTAAGCATAGGACTAGCACAGTGCTGTCCTTGCCGAGCTGTAAAATGACAAAAGCCAATTACCACTCCAGGCACAGGATTACAGCTTTGAATTGGTAAAATACCAATCAAGCCAACCTGAAATGAGCAAAAGCAACCCCTGACACAGTGTTTCGCTCTAATTAGAGCTCTTCAGAGAGGTATAGCTTTGTCCAGACACAAGGGAGCACCCAGTATAAGTCAAAGAAATACCCTTTCAGGCATAGAGTGACGAATAAATTATGCAAAAAAGAAGCAGAGAACTCTGAGTAGTTCTCAAGTTTAGGTGGAAAGCAGCTCCTGTATGGAGCACTCTCAACACCAGCGACACTCTAGATCTGCTCACCTCAAATGTCTGTTTTTCTATCAAAATCTTTAAGCATAGGATTAGCACAGTGCCATCCACGCCGACATAGCAAAGGACAAAGTCTTTTGCCATTTGTACAGCAAAGTCTTTAAGCATAGGACTAGCACAGTGCTGTCCTTGCCGAGCTGTAAAATGACAAAAGCCAATTACCACTCCAGGTACAGGATTACAGCTTTGAATTGGTAAAATTCCAATCAAGCCAACCTGAAATGAGCAAAAGCAACCCCTGACACAGTGTTTCGCTCTAATTAGAGCTTTTCAGAGAGGTATAGCTTTGTCCAGACACAAGGGAGCACCCAGTATAAGTCAAAGAAATACCCTTTCAGGCATAGAGTGACGAATAAATTATGCAAAAAAGAAGCAGAGAACTCTGGGTAGTTCTCAAGTTTAGGTGGAAAGCAGCTCCTGTATGGAGCACTCTCAACACCAGCGACACTCTAGATCTGCTCACCTCAAATGTCTGTTTTTCTATCAAAATCTTTAAGCATAGGATTAGCACAGTGCCATCCACGCCGAGATAGAAAAGGACAAACACCCTTATGCATCAAGCCAAAATCCAGTCGGTAAAATACCGATTCCTTATTAGCTCCCGGTATTAAGTAAAAAATACCCAATCCCAATGCATCAACCCAAAAGCAGAAATCGGTATTTAAGGAATCCTTAAATAGCGATTCTTGAAATAGGGATTCCTTAAATACCGATTCCTTAAATAGCGATTGCATTTAAGGAATCCCAAAGTAAGATTCCTTAAATGCAATGCATCAAAGTTAAAAAATTAGCGATTTCGCTAATAAGGGGAGCAAATTACCATGAAGATGAACTGCATGGTAATTTGCAAAAACTTTGAAAAATGCACTTTTGTGCATTTTTCAAAGTGTCATGTTGCGCACACACATGCCCTTAGAGCATGTGTGTGTGCAACATATGTGCACATATCATTTTCAGGGGTGCAACAGGGTGTCCTTTTGACACCCTGGCACCCTTGAAAGTGCTCCAGCTATTAGCGATTCGGTAATACCGAATCGCTAATACAGAATGGCTTTACATTCATTCCTATGGGCCTCCAAGCCCATAGGAATGAATGGGTAGGTATTCCTTATTACCGATTCGGTAATAAGGAATGTTAAGGAATCGCTATTTGAATAGCGATTCCTACATGCATAGCCTTTTGCTATTCCTTATTAGCGATTCCTTATTTTTCGCTAATAAGGAATCGCAAATGCTAATGTTGATGCATATGCCCCAAAGTCTTTTGCCATTTGTACAGCAAAGTCTTTAAGCATAGGACTAGCACAGTGCTGTCCTTCCCGAGCTGTAAAATGACAAAAGCCAATTACCACTCCAGGCACAGGATTACAGCTTTAAATTGGTAAAATACCAATCAAGCCAACTTGAAATGAGCAAAAACAACCCCTGACACAGTGTTTCGCTCTAATTAGAGCTCTTCAGAGATGTATAGCTTTGTCCAGACACAAGGGAGAACCCAGTATAAGTCAAAGAAATACCCTTTCAGGCATAGAGTGACGAATAAATTATGCAAAAAAGAAGCAGAGAACTCTGGGTAGTTCTCAAGTTTAGGTGGAAAGCAGCTCCTGTATGGAGCACTCTCAACACCAGCGACACTCTAGATCTGCTCACCTCAAATGTCTGTTTTTCTATCAAAAACTTTAAGCATAGTATAAGCACAGTGCCATCCACGCCGAGATAGAAAAGGACAAAGTCTTTTGCCATTTGTACAGCAAAGTCTTTAAGCATAGGACTAGCACAGTGCTGTCCTTGCCGAGCTGTAAAATGACAAAAGCCAATTACCACTCCAGGCACAGGCTTACAGCTTTGAATTGGTAAAATACCAATCAAGCCAATCTGAAATGAGCAAAAGCAACCCCTGACACAGTGTTTCGCTCTAATTAGAGCTCTTCAGAGAGGTATAGCTTTGTCCAGACACAAGGGAGCACCCAGTATAAGTCAAAGAAATACCCTTTCAGGCATAGAGTGATGAATAAATTATGCAAAAAAGAAGCAGAGAACTCTACGTAGTTCTCAAGTTTAGGTGGAAAGCAGCTCCTGTATGGAGCACTCTCAACACTAGCGACAATCTAGATCTGCTCACCTCAAATGTCTGTTTTTCTATCAAAATCTTTAAGCATAGGATTAGCACAGTGCCATCCACACCGAGATAGAAAAGGACAAAGTCTTTTGCCATTTGTACAGCAAAGTCTTTAAGCATAGGACTAGCACAGTGCTGTCCTTGCCGAGCTGTAAAATGACAAAAGCCAATTACCACTAGAGGCACAGGATTACAGCTTTGAATTGGTAAAAAACCAATCAAGCCAACCAGAAATGAGCAAAAGCAACCCCTGACACAGTGTTTCGCTCTAATTAGAGCTCTTCAGAGAGGTATAGCTTTGTCCAGACACAAGGGAGAACCCAGTATAAGTCAAAGAAATACCCTTTCAGGCATAGAGTGACGAATAAATTATGCAAAAAAGAAGCAGAGAACTCTGGGTAGTTCTCAAGTTTAGGTGGAAAGCAGCTCCTGTATGGAGCACTCTCAACACCAGCGACACTCTAGATCTGCTCACCTCAAATGTCTGTTTTTCTATCAAAAACTTTAAGCATACGATTAGCACAGTGCCATCCACGCCGAGATAGAAAAGGACAAAGTCTTTTGCCATTTGTACAGCAAAGTCTTTAAGCATAGGACTAGCACAGTGCTGTCCTTGCCGAGCTGTAAAATGACAAAAGCCAATTACCACTCCAGGCACAGTATTACAGCTTTGAATTGGTAAAATACCATTCAAGCCAACCTGAAATGAGCAAAAGCAACCCCTGACACAGTGTTTCGCTCTAATTAGAGCTCTTCAGAGAGGTATAGCTTTGTCCAGACACAAGGGAGCACCCATTATAAGTCAAAGAAATACCCTTTCAGGCATAGAGTGACGAATAAATTATGCAAAAAAGAAGCAGAGAACTCTGGGTAGTTCTCAATTTTAGGTGGAAAGCAGCTCCTGTATGGAGCACTCTCAACACCAGCGACGCTCTAGATCTGCTCACCTCAAATGTCTGTTTTTCTATCAAAATCTTTAAGCATAGGATTAGCACAGTGCCATCCACGCCGAGATAGAAAAGGACAAAGTCTTTTGCCATTTGTACAGCAAAGTCTTTCAGCATAGGACTAGCACAGTGCTGTCCTTGCCGAGCTGTAAAATGACAAAAGCCAATTACCACTCCAGGCACAGGATTACAGCTTTGAATTGGTAAAATACCAATCAAGCCAACCTGAAATGTGCAAAAGCATCCCCTGACACAGTGTTTCGCTCTAATTAGAGCTCTTCAGAGAGGTATAGCTTTGTCCAGACACAAGGGAGCACCCAGTATAAGTCAAAGAAATACCCTTTCAAGCATAGAGTGACGAATAAATTATGCAAAAAAGAAGCAGAGAACTCTGGGTAGTTCTCAAGTTTAGGTGGAAAGCAGCTCCTGTATGGAGCACTCTACACACCAGCGACACTCTAGATCTGCTCACCTCAAATGTCTGTTTTTCTATCAAAATCTTTAAGCATAGGATTAGCACAGTGCCATCCACGCCGAGATAGAAAAGGACAAAGTCTTTTGCCATTTGTACAGCAACGTCTTTAAGCATAGGACCAGCACAGTGCTGTCCTTGCCGAGCTGTAAAATGACAAAAGACAATTACCACTCCAGGCACAGGATTACAGCTTTGAATTGGTAAAATACCAATCAAGCCAACCTAAAATGAGCAAAAGCAACCTCTGACACAGTGTTTCGCTCTAATTAGAGCTCTTCAGAGAGGTATAGCTTTGTCCAGACACAAGGGAGCACCCAGTATAAGTCAAAGAAATACCCTTTCAGGCATAGAGTGATGAATAAATTATGCAAAAAAGAAGCAGAGAACTCTGGGTAGTTCTCAAGTTTAGGTGGAAAGCAGCTCCTGTATGGAGCACTCTCAACAGCAGCCACACTCTAGATCTGCTCACCTCAAATGTCTGTTTTTCTATCAAAATCTTTAAGCATAGGATTAGCACAGTGCCATCCACGCCGATATAGAAAAGGACAAAGTCTTTTGCCATTTGTACAGCAAAGTCTTTAAGCATAGGACTAGCACAGTGCTGTCCTTGCCGAGCTGTAAAATGACAAAAGCCAATTACCACTCCAGGCACAGGATTACAGCTTTGAATTGGTAAAATTCCAATCAAGCCAACCTGAAATGAGCAAAAGCAACCCCTGACACAGTGTTTCGCTCTAATTAGAGCTTTTCAGAGAGGTATAGCTTTGTCCAGACACAAGGGAGCACCCAGTATAAGTCAAAGAAATACCCTTTCAGGCATAGAGTGACGAATAAATTATGCAAAAAAGAAGCAGAGAACTCTGGGTAGTTCTCAAGTTTAGGTGGAAAGCAGCTCCTGTATGGAGCACTCTCAACACCAGCGACACTCTAGATCTGCTCACCTCAAATGTCTGTTTTTCTATCAAAATCTTTAAACATAGGATTAGCACAGTGCCATCCACACCGACATAGAAAAGGACAAAGTCTTTTGCCATTTGTACAGCAAAGTCTTTAAGCATAGGACTAGCACAGTGCTGTCCTTGCCGAGCTGTAAAATGACAAAAGCCAATTACCACTCCAGGCACAGGATTACAGCTTTGAATTGGTAAAATACCAATCAAGCCAACCTGAAATGAGCGAAAGCAACCCCTGACACAGTGTTTCGCTCTAATTAGAGCTTTTCAGAGAGGTACAGCTTTGTCCAGACACAAGGGAGCACCCAGTATAAGTCAATGAAATACCCTTTCAGTCATAGAGTGACGAATAAATTATGCAAAAAAGAAGCAGAGAACTCTGGGTAGTTCTCAAGTTTAGGTGGAAAGCAGCTCCTGTATGGAGCTCTCTCAACACCAGCGACACTCTAGATCTGCTCACCTCAAATGTCTGTTTTTCTATCAAAATCTTTAAGCATAGGATTAGCACAGTGCCATCCACGCCGAGATAGAAAAGGACAAAGTCTTTTGCCATTTGTACAGCAAAGTCTTTAAGCATAGGACTAGCACAGTGCTGTCCTTGCCGAGCTGTAAAATGACAAAAGCCAATTACCACTCCAGGCACAGTATTACAGCTTTGAATTGGTAAAATACCATTCAAGCCAACCTGAAATGAGCAAAAGCAACCCCTGACACAGTGTTTCGCTCTAATTAGAGCTCTTCAGAGAGGTATAGCTTTGTCCAGACACAAGGGAGCACCCAGTATAAGTCAAAGAAATACCCTTTCAGGCATAGAGTGACGAATAAATTATGCAAAAAAGAAGCAGAGAACTCTGGGTAGTTCTCAAGTTTAGGTGGAAAGCAGCTCCTGTATGGAGCACTCTCAACACCAGCAACGCTCTAGATCTGCTCACCTCAAATGTCTGTTTTTCTATCAAAATCTTTAAGCATAGGATTAGCACAGTGCCATCCACGCCGAGATAGAAAAGGACAAAGTCTTTTGCCATTTGTACAGCAAAGTCTTTCAGCATAGGACTAGCACAGTGCTGTCCTTGCCGAGCTGTAAAATGACAAAAGCCAATTACCACTCCAGGCACAGGATTACAGCTTTGAATTGGTAAAATACCAATCAAGCCAACCTGAAATGAGCAAAAGCAACCCCTGACACAGTGTTTCGCTCTAATTAGAGCTCTTCAGAGAGGTATAGCTTTGTCCAGACACAAGGGAGCACCCAGTATAAGTCAAAGAAATACCCTTTCAGGCATAGAGTGACGAATAAATTATGCAAAAAAGAAGCAGAGAACTCTGGGTAGTTCTCAAGTTTAGGTGGAAAGCAGCTCCTGTATAGAGCACTCTTAACACCAGCGACGCTCTAGATCTGCTCACCTCAAATGTCTGTTTTTCTATCAAAATCTTTAAGCATAGGATTAGCACAGTGCCATCCACGCCAAGATAGAAAAGGACAAAGTCTTTTGCCATTTGTACAGCAAAGTCTTTCAGCATAGGACTAGCACAGTGCTGTCCTTGCCGAGCTGTAAAATGACAAAAGCCAATTACCACTCCAGGCACAGGATTACAGCTTTGAATTGGTAAAATACCAATCAAGCCAACCTGAAATGAGCAAAAGCAACCCCTGACACAGTGTTTCGCTCTAATTAGAGCTCTTCAGAAAGGTATAGCTTTGTCCAGACACAAGGGAGCACCCAGTATAAGTCAAAGAAATACCCTTTCAGGCATAGAGTGACGAATAAATTATGCAAAAAAGAAGCAGAGAACTCTGGGTAGTTCTCAAGTTTAGGTGGAAAGCAGCTCCTGTATGGAGCACTCTCAACACCAGCAACGCTCTAGATCTGCTCACCTCAAATGTCTGTTTTTCTATCAAAATCTTTAAGCATAGGATTAGCACAGTGCCATCCACGCCGAGATAGAAAAGGACAAAGTCTTTTGCCATTTGTACAGCAAAGTCTTTCAGCATAGGACTAGCACAGTGCTGTCCTTGCCGAGCTGTAAAATGACAAAAGCCAATTATCACTCCAGGCACAGGATTACAGCTTTGAATTGGTAAAATACCAATCAAGCCAACCTGAAATGAGCAAAAGCAACCCCTGACACAGTGTTTCGCTCTAATTAGAGCTCTTCAGAGAGGTATAGCTTTGTCCAGACACAAGGGAGCACCCAGTATAAGTCAAAGAAATACCCTTTCAGGCATAGAGTGACGAATAAATTATGCAAAAAAGAAGCAGAGAACTCTGGGTAGTTCTCAAGTTTAGGTGGAAAGCAGCTCCTGTATAGAGCACTCTTAACACCAGCGACGCTCTAGATCTGCTCACCTCAAATGTCTGTTTTTCTATCAAAATCTTTAAGCATAGGATTAGCACAGTGCCATCCACGCCAAGATAGAAAAGGACAAAGTCTTTTGCCATTTGTACAGCAAAGTCTTTCAGCATAGGACTAGCACAGTGCTGTCCTTGCCGAGCTGTAAAATGACAAAAGCCAATTACCACTCCAGGCACAGGATTACAGCTTTGAATTGGTAAAATACCAATCAAGCCAACCTGAAATGAGCAAAAGCAACCCCTGACACAGTGTTTCGCTCTAATTAGAGCTCTTCAGAGAGGTATAGCTTTGTCCAGACACAAGAGAGCACCCAGTATAAGTCAAAGAAATACCCTTTCAGGCATAGAGTGACGAATAAATTATGCAAAAAAGAAGCAGAGAACTCTGGGTAGTTCTCAAGTTTAGGTGGAAAGCAGCTCCTGTATGGAGCACTCTACACACCAGCGACACTCTAGATCTGCTCACCTCAAATGTCTGTTTTTCTATCAAAATCTTTAAGCATAGGATTAGCACAGTGCCATCCACGCCGAGATAGAAAAGGACAAAGTCTTTTGCCATTTGTACAGCAACGTCTTTAAGCATAGGACTAGCACAGTGCTGTCCTTGCAGAGCTGTAAAATGACAAAAGACAATTACCACTCCAGGCACAGGATTACAGCTTTGAATTGGTAAAATACCAATCAAGCCAACCTAAAATGAGCAAAAGCAACCCCTGACACAGTGTTTCGCTCTAATTAGAGCTTTTCAGAGAGGTATAGCTTTGTCCAGACACAAGGGAGCACCCAGTATAAGTCAATGAAATACCCTTTCAGGCATAGAGTGATGAATAAATTATGCAAAAAAGAAGCAGAGAACTCTGGGTAGTTCTCAAGTTTAGGTGGAAAGCAGCTCCTGTATGGAGCACTCTCAACACCAGCGACACTCTAGATCTGCTCACCTCAAATGTCTGTTTTTCTATCAAAATCTTTAAGCATAGGATTAGCACAGTGCCATCCACGCCGAGATAGAAAAGGACAAAGTCTTTTGCCATTTGTACAGCAAAGTCTTTAAGCATAGGACTAGCACAGTGCTGTCCTTCCCGAGCTGTAAAATGAGAAAAGCCAATTACCACTCCAGGCACAGGATTACAGCTTTAAATTGGTAAAATACCAATCAAGCCAACCTGAAATGAGCAAAAACAACCCCTAACACAGTGTTTCGCTCTAATTAGAGCTCTTCAGAGAGGTATAGCTTTGTCCAGACACAAGGGAGAACCCAGTATAAGTCAAAGAAATACCCTTTCAGGCATAGAGTGACGAATAAATTATGCAAAAAAGAAGCAGAGAACTCTGGGTAGTTCTCAAGTTTAGGTGGAAAGCAGCTCCTGTATGGAGCACTCTCAACACCAGCGACACTCTAGATCTGCTCACCTCAAATGTCTGTTTTTCTATCAAAAACTTTAAGCATAGGATTAGCACAGTGCCATCCACGCCGAGATAGAAAAGGACAAAGTCTTTTGCCATTTGTACAGCAAAGTCTTTAAGCATAGGACTAGCACAGTGCTGTCCTTGCCGAGCTGTAAAATGACAAAAGCCAATTACCACTCCAGGCACAGTATTACAGCTTTGAATTGGTAAAATACCATTCAAGCCAACCTGAACTGAGCAAAAGCAACCCCTGACACAGTGTTTCGCTCTAATTAGAGCTCTTCAGAGAGGTATAGCTTTGTCCAGACACAAGGGAGCACCCAGTATAAGTCAAAGAAATACCCTTTCAGGCATAGAGTGACGAATAAATTATGCAAAAAAGAAGCAGAGAACTCTGGGTAGTTCTCAAGTTTAGGTGGAAAGCAGCTCCTGTATGGAGCACTCTCAACACCAGCGACGCTCTAGATCTGCTCACCTCAAATGTCTGTTTTTCTATCAAAATCTTTAAGCATAGGATTAGCACAGTGCCATCCACGCCGAGATAGAAAAGGACAAAGTCTTTTGCCATTTGTACATCAAAGTCTTTCAGCATAGGACTAGCACAGTGCTGTCCTTGCCAAGCTGTAAAATGACAAAAGCCAATTACCACTCCAGGCACAGGATTACAGCTTTGAATTGGTAAAATACCAATCAAGCCAACCTGAAATGAGCAAAAGCAACCCCTGACACAGTGTTTCGCTCTAATTAGAGCTCTTCAGAGAGGTATAGCTTTGTCCAGACACAAGGGAGCACCCAGTATAAGTCAAAGAAATACCCTTTCAGGCATAGAAAGACGAATAAATTATGCAAAAAAGAAGCAGAGAACTCTGGGTAGTTCTCAAGTTTAGGTGGAAAGCAGCTCCTGTATGGAGCACTCTACACACCAGCGACACTCTAGATCTGCTCACCTCAAATGTCTGTTTTTCTATCAAAATCTTTAAGCATAGGATTAGCACAGTGCCATCCACGCCGAGATAGAAAAGGACAAAGTCTTTTGCCATTTGTACAGCAACGTCTTTAAGCATAGGACTAGCACAGTGCTGTCCTTGCCGAGCTGTAAAATGACAAAAGACAATTACCACTCCAGGCACAGGATTACAGCTTTGAATTGGTAAAATACCAATCAAGCCAACCTAAAATGAGCAAAAGCAACCCCTGACACCGTGTTTCGCTCTAATTAGAGCTCTTCAGAGAGGTATAGCTTTGTCCAGACACAAGGGAGAACCCAGTATAAGTCAAAGAAATACCCTTTCAGGCATAGAGTGACGAATAAATTATGCAAAAAAGAAGCAGAGAACTCTGGGTAGTTCTCAAGTTTAGGTGGAAAGCAGCTCCTGTATGGAGCACTCTCAACACCAGCGACACTCTAGATCTGCTCACCTCAAATGTCTGTTTTTCTATCAAAAACTTTAAGCATAGTATTAGCACAGTGCCATCCACGCCGAGATAGAAAAGGACAAAGTCTTTTGCCATTTGTACAGCAAAGTCTTTAAGCATAGGACTAGCACAGTGCTGTCCTTGCCGAGCTGTAAAATGACAAAAGCCAATTACCACTCCAGGCACAGGCTTACAGCTTTGAATTGGTAAAATACCAATCAAGCCAATCTGAAATGAGCAAAAGCAACCCCTGACACAGTGTTTCGCTCTAATTAGAGCTCTTCAGAGAGGTATAGCTTTGTCCAGACACAAGGGAGCACCCAGTATAAGTCAAAGAAATACCCTTTCAGGCATAGAGTGATGGAAAAATTATGCAAAAAAGAAGCAGAGAACTCTACGTAGTTCTCAAGTTTAGGTGGAAAGCAGCTCCTGTATGGAGCACTCTCAACACCAGCGACAATCTAGATCTGCTCACCTCAAATGTCTGTTTTTCTATCAAAATCTTTAAGCATAGGATTAGCACAGTGCCATCCACACCGAGATAGAAAAGGACAAAGTCTTTTGCCATTTGTACAGCAAAGTCTTTAAGCATAGGACTAGCACAGTGCTGTCCTTGCCGAGCTGTAAAATGACAAAAGCCAATTACCACTCCAGGCACAGGATTACAGCTTTGAATTGGTAAAATACCATTCAAGCCAACCTGAAATGAGCAAAAGCAACCCCTGACACAGTGTTTCGCTCTAATTAGAGCTCTTCAGAGAGGTATAGCTTTGTCCAGACACAAAGGAGCACCAAGTATAAGTCAAAGAAATACCCTTTCAGGCATAGAGTGACGAATAAATTATGCAAAAAAGAAGCAGAGAACTCTGGGTAGTTCTCAAGTTTAGGTGGAAAGCAGATCCTGTATGGAGCACTCTCAACACCAGCGACGCTCTAGATCTGCTCACCTCAAATGTCTGTTTTTCTATCAAAATCTTTAAGCATAGGATTAGCACAGTGCCATCCACGCCGATATAGAAAAGGACAAAGTCTTTTGCCATTTGTACAGCAAAGTCTTTAAGCATAGGACTAGCACAGTGCTGTCCTTGCCGAGCTGTAAAATGACAAAAGCCAATTACCACTCCAGGCACAGGATTACAGCTTTGAATTGGTAAAATACCAATCAAGCCAACCTGAAATGAGCAAAAGCAACCCCTGACACAGTGTTTCGCTCTAATTAGAGTTCTTCAGAGAGGTATAGCTTTGTCCAGACACAAGTGAGCACCCAGTATAACTCTAAGAAATACCCTTTCAGGCATAGAGTGACGAATAAATTATGCAAAAAAGAAGCAGAGAACTCTGGGTAGTTCTCAAGTTTAGGTGGAAAGCAGCTCCTGTATGGAGCACTCTACACACCAGCGACACTCTAGATCTGCTCACCTCAAACGTCTGTTTTTCTATCAAAATCTTTAAGCATAGGATTAGCACAGTGCCATCCACGCCGAGATAGAAAAGGACAAAGTATTTTGCCATTTGTACAGCAACGTCTTTAAGCATAGGACTAGCACAGTGCTGTCCTTGCAGAGCTGTAAAATGACAAAAGACAATTACCACTCCAGGCACAGGATTACAGATTTGAATTGGTAAAATACCAATCAAGCCAACCTAAAATGAGAAAAAGCAACCCCTGACACAGTGTTTCGCTCTAATTAGAGCTTTTCAGAGAGGTATAGCTTTGTCCAGACACAAGGGAGCACCCAGTATAAGTCAATGAAATACCCTTTCAGGCATAGAGTGACGAATAAATTATGCAAAAAAGAAGCAGAGAACTCTGGGTAGTTCTCAAGTTTAGGTGGAAAGCAGGTCCTGTATGGAGCACTCTCAACACCAGCGACGCTCTAGATCTGCTCACCTCAAATGTCTGTTTTTCTATCAAAATCTTTAAGCATAGGATTAGCACAGTGCCATCCACGCCGAGATAGAAAAGGACAAAGTCTTTTGCCATTTGTACAGCAAAGTCTTTCAGCATAGGACTAGCACAGTGCTGTCCTTGCCAAGCTGTAAAATGACAAAAGCCAATTACCACTCCAGGCACAGGATTACAGCTTTGAATTGGTAAAATACCAATCAAGTCAACCTGAAATGAGCAAAAGCAACCCCTGACACAGTGTTTCGCTCTAATTAGAGCTCTTCAGAGAGGTATAGCTTTGTCCAGACACAAGGGAGCACCCAGTATAAGTCAAAGAAATACCCTTTCAGGCATAGAGTGACGAATAAATTATGCAAAAAAGAAGCAGAGAACTCTGGGTAGTTCTCAAGTTTAGGTGGAAAGCAGCTCCTGTATGGAGCACTCTACACACCAGCGACACTCTAGATCTGCTCACCTCAAATGTCTGTTTTTCTATCAAAATCTTTAAGCATAGGATTAGCACAGTGCCATCCACGCCGAGATAGAAAAGGACAAAGTCTTTTGCCATTTGTACAGCAACGTCTTTAAGCATAGGACTAGCACAGTGCTGTCCTTGCCGAGCTGTAAAATGACAAAAGACAATTACCACTCCAGGCACAGGATTACAGCTTTGAATTGGTAAAATACCAATCAAGCCAACCTAAAATGAGCAAAAGCAACCCCTGACACAGTGTTTCGCTCTAATTAGAGCTCTTCAGAGAGGTATAGCTTTGTCCAGACACAAGGGAGCACCCAGTATAAGTCAAAGAAATACCCTTTCAGGCATAGAGAGACGAATAAATTATGCAAAAAAGAAGCAGAGAACTCTGGGTAGTTCTCAAGTTTAGGTGGAAAGCAGCTCCTGTATGGAGCACTCTACACACCAGCGACACTCTAGATCTGCTCACCTCAAATGTCTGTTTTTCTATCAAAATCTTTAAGCATAGGATTAGCACAGTGCCATCCACGCCGAGATAGAAAAGGACAAAGTCTTTTGCCATTTGTACAGCAACGTCTTTAAGCATAGGACTAGCACAGTGCTGTCCTTGCCGAGCTGTAAAATGACAAAAGACAATTACCACTCCAGGCACAGGATTACAGCTTTGAATTGGTAAAATACCAATGAAGCCAACCTAAAATGAGCAAAAGCAACCCCTGACACAGTGTTTCGCTCTAATTAGAGCTCTTCAGAGAGGTATAGCTTTGTCCAGACACAAGGGAGCACCCAGTATAAGTCAATGAAATACCCTTTCAGGCATAGAGTGACGAATAAATTATGCAAAAAAGAAGCAGAGAACTCTGGGTAGTTCTCAAGTTTAGGTGGAAAGCAGCTCCTGTATGGAGCACTCTCAACACCAGCGACACTCTAGATCTGCTCACCTCAAATGTCTGTTTTTCTATCAAAATCTTTAAGCATAGGATTAGCACAGTGCCATCCACGCCGAGATAGAAAAGGACAAAGTCTTTTGCCATTTGTACAGCAAAGTCTTTAAGCATAGGACTAGCACAGTGCTGTCCTTCCCGAGCTGTAAAATGACAAAAGCCAATTACCACTCCAGGCACAGGATTACAGCTTTAAATTGGTAAAATACCAATCAAGCCAACCTGAAATGAGCAAAAACAACCCCTAACACAGTGTTTCGCTCTAATTAGAGCTCTTCAGAGAGGTATAGCTTTGTCCAGACACAAGGGAGAACCCAGGGTAAGTCAAAGAAATACCCTTTCAGGCATAGAGTGACGAATAAATTATGCAAAAAAGAAGCAGAGAACTCTGGGTAGTTCTCAAGTTTAGGTGGAAAGCAGCTCCTGTATGGAGCACTCTCAACACCAGCGACACTCTAGATCTGCTCACCTCAAATGTCTGTTTTTCTATCAAAAACTTTAAGCATAGTATTAGCACAGTGCCATCCACGCCGAGATAGAAAAGGACAAAGTCTTTTGCCATTTATACAGCAAAGTCTTTAAGCATAGGACTAGCACAGTGCTGTCCTTGCCGAGCTGTAAAATGACAAAAGCCAATTACCATTCCAGGCACAGTATTACAGCTTTGAATTGGTAAAATACCATTCAAGCCAACCTGAAATGAGCAAAAGCAACCCCTGACACAGTGTTTCGCTCTAATTAGAGCTCTTCAGAGAGGTATAGCTTTGTCCAGACACAAGGGAGCACCCAGTATAAGTCAAAGAAATACCCTTTCAGGCATAGAGTGACGAATAAATTATGCAAAAAAGAAGCAGAGAACTCTGGGTTGTTCTCAAGTTTAGGTGGAAAGCAGCTCCTGTATGGAGCACTCTCAACACCAGCGACGCTCTAGATCTGCTCACCTCAAATGTCTGTTTTTCTATCAAAATCTTTAAGCATAGGATTAGCACAGTGCCATCCACGCCGAGATAGAAAAGGACAAAGTCTTTTGCCATTTGTACAGCAAAGTCTTTCAGCATAGGACTAGCACAGTGCTGTCCTTGCCAAGCTGTAAAATGACAAAAGCCAATTACCACTCCAGGCACAGGATTACAGCTTTGAATTGGTAAAATACCAATCAAGCCAACCTGAAATGAGCAAAAGCAACCCCTGACACAGTGTTTCGCTCTAATTAGAGTTCTTCAGAGAGGTATAGCTTTCTCCAGACACAAGTGAGCACCCAGTATAACTCTAAGAAATACCCTTTCAGGCATAGAGTGACGAATAAATTATGCAAAAAGGAAGCAGAGAACTCTGGGTAGTTCTCAAGTTTAGGTGGAAAGCAGCTCCTGTATGGAGCACTCTCAACACCAGCGACACTTTAGATCTGCTCACCTCAAATGTCTGTTTTTGTATCAAAATCTTTAAGCATAGGATTAGCACAGTGCCATCCACGCCGAGATAGAAAAGGACAAAGTCTTTTGCCATTTGTACAGCAAAGTCTTTCAGCATAGGACTAGCACAGTGCTGTCCTTGCCGAGCTGTAAAATGACAAAAGCCAATTACCACTCCAGGCACAGGATTACAGCTTTGAATTGGTAAAATACCAATCAAGCCAACCTGAAATGAGCAAAAGCAACCCCTGACACAGTGTTTCGCTCTAATTAGAGCTCTTCAGAGAGGTATAGCTTTGTCCAGACACAAGGGAGCACCCAGTATAAGTCAAAGAAATACCCTTTCAGGCATAGAGTGACGAATAAATTATGCAAAAAAGAAGCAGAGATCTCTGGGTAGTTCTCAAGTTTAGGTGGAAAGCAGCTCCTGTATGGAGCACTCTCAACACCAGCAACGCTCTAGATCTGCTCACCTCAAATGTCTGTTTTTCTATCAAAATCTTTAAGCATAGGATTAGCACAGTGCCATCCACGCCGAGATAGAAAAGGACAAATTCTTTTGCCATTTGTACAGCAAAGTCTTTAAGCATAGGACTAGCACAGTGCTGTCCTTCCCGAGCTGTAAAATGACAAAAGCCAATTACCACTCCAGGCACAGGCACAGGATTACAGCTTTAAATTGGTAAAATACCAATCAAGCCAACCTGAAATGAGCAAAAACAACCCCTAACACAGTGTTTCGCTCTAATTAGAGCTCTTCAGAGAGGTATAGCTTTGTCCAGACACAAGGGAGAACCCAGCATAAGTCAAAGAAATACCCTTTCAGGCATAGAGTGACGAATAAATTATGCAAAAAAGAAGCAGAGAACTCTGGGTAGTTCTCAAGTTTAGGTGGAAAGCAGCTCCTGTATGGAGCACTCTCAACACCAGCGACACTCTAGATCTGCTCACCTCAAATGTCTGTTTTTCTATCAAAAACTTTAAGCATAGGATTAGCACAGTGCCATCCACGCCGAGATAGAAAAGGACAAAGTCTTTTGCCATTTGTACAGCAAAGTCTTTAAGCATAGGACTAGCACAGTGCTGTCCTTGCCGAGCTGTAAAATGACAAAAGCCAATTACCACTCCATGCACAGTATTACAGCTTTGAATTGGTAAAATACCATTCAAGCCAACCTGAAATGAGCAAAAGCAACCCCTGACACAGTGTTTCGCTCTAATTAGAGCTCTTCAGAGAGGTATAGCTTTGTCCAGACACAAGGGAGCACCCAGTATAAGTCAAAGAAATACCCTTTCAGGCATAGAGTGACGAATAAATTATGCAAAAAAGAAGCAGAGAACTCTGGGTAGTTCTCAAGTTTAGGTGGAAAGCAGCTCCTGTATGGAGCACTCTCAACACCAGCAACGCTCTAGATCTGCTCACCTCAAATGTCTGTTTTTCTATCAAAATCTTTAAGCATAGGATTAGCACAGTGCCATCCACGCCGAGATAGAAAAGGACAAAGTCTTTTGCCATTTGTACAGCAAAGTCTTTCAGCATAGGACTAGCACAGTGCTGTCCTTGCCGAGCTGTAAAATGACAAAAGCCAATTACCACTCCAGGCACAGGATTACAGCTTTGAATTGGTAAAATACCAATCAAGCCAACCTGAAATGAGCAAAAGCAACCCCTGACACAGTGTTTCGCTCTAATTAGAGCTCTTCAGAGAGGTATAGCTTTGTCCAGACACAAGGGAGCACCCAGTATAAGTCAAAGAAATACCCTTTCAGGCATAGAGTGACGAATAAATTATGCAAAAAAGAAGCAGAGAACTCTGGGTAGTTCTCAAGTTTAGGTGGAAAGCAGCTCCTGTATAGAGCACTCTTAACACCAGCGACGCTCTAGATCTGCTCACCTCAAATGTCTGTTTTTCTATCAAAATCTTTAAGCATAGGATTAGCACAGTGCCATCCACGCCAAGATAGAAAAGGACAAAGTCTTTTGCCATTTGTACAGCAAAGTCTTTCAGCATAGGACTAGCACAGTGCTGTCCTTGCCGAGCTGTAAAATGACAAAAGCCAATTACCACTCCAGGCACAGGATTACAGCTTTGAATTGGTAAAATACCAATCAAGCCAACCTGAAATGAGCAAAAGCAACCCCTGACACAGTGTTTCGCTCTAATTAGAGCTCTTCAGAGAGGTATAGCTTTGTCCAGACACAAGAGAGCACCCAGTATAAGTCAAAGAAATACCCTTTCAGGCATAGAGTGACGAATAAATTATGCAAAAAAGAAGCAGAGAACTCTGGGTAGTTCTCAAGTTTAGGTGGAAAGCAGCTCCTGTATGGAGCACTCTACACACCAGCGACACTCTAGATCTGCTCACCTCAAATGTCTGTTTTTCTATCAAAATCTTTAAGCATAGGATTAGCACAGTGCCATCCACGCCGAGATAGAAAAGGACAAAGTCTTTTGCCATTTGTACAGCAACGTCTTTAAGCATAGGACTAGCACAGTGCTGTCCTTGCAGAGCTGTAAAATGACAAAAGACAATTACCACTCCAGGCACAGGATTACAGCTTTGAATTGGTAAAATACCAATCAAGCCAACCTAAAATGAGCAAAAGCAACCCCTGACACAGTGTTTCGCTCTAATTAGAGCTTTTCAGAGAGGTATAGCTTTGTCCAGACACAAGGGAGCACCCAGTATAAGTCAATGAAATACCCTTTCAGGCATAGAGTGACGAATAAATTATGCAAAAAAGAAGCAGAGAACTCTGGGTAGTTCTCAAGTTTAGGTGGAAAGCAGCTCCTGTATGGAGCACTCTCAACACCAGCGACACTCTAGATCTGCTCACCTCAAATGTCTGTTTTTCTATCAAAATCTTTAAGCATAGGATTAGCACAGTGCCATCCACGCCGAGATAGAAAAGGACAAAGTCTTTTGCCATTTGTACAGCAAAGTCTTTAAGCATAGGACTAGCACAGTGCTGTCCTTCCCGAGCTGTAAAATGAGAAAAGCCAATTACCACTCCAGGCACAGGATTACAGCTTTAAATTGGTAAAATACCAATCAAGCCAACCTGAAATGAGCAAAAACAACCCCTAACACAGTGTTTCGCTCTAATTAGAGCTCTTCAGAGAGGTATAGCTTTGTCCAGACACAAGGGAGAACCCAGTATAAGTCAAAGAAATACCCTTTCAGGCATAGAGTGACGAATAAATTATGCAAAAAAGAAGCAGAGAACTCTGGGTAGTTCTCAAGTTTAGGTGGAAAGCAGCTCCTGTATGGAGCACTCTCAACACCAGCGACACTCTAGATCTGCTCACCTCAAATGTCTGTTTTTCTATCAAAAACTTTAAGCATAGGATTAGCACAGTGCCATCCACGCCGAGATAGAAAAGGACAAAGTCTTTTGCCATTTGTACAGCAAAGTCTTTAAGCATAGGACTAGCACAGTGCTGTCCTTGCCGAGCTGTAAAATGACAAAAGCCAATTACCACTCCAGGCACAGTATTACAGCTTTGAATTGGTAAAATACCATTCAAGCCAACCTGAACTGAGCAAAAGCAACCCCTGACACAGTGTTTCGCTCTAATTAGAGCTCTTCAGAGAGGTATAGCTTTGTCCAGACACAAGGGAGCACCCAGTATAAGTCAAAGAAATACCCTTTCAGGCATAGAGTGACGAATAAATTATGCAAAAAAGAAGCAGAGAACTCTGGGTAGTTCTCAAGTTTAGGTGGAAAGCAGCTCCTGTATGGAGCACTCTCAACACCAGCGACGCTCTAGATCTGCTCACCTCAAATGTCTGTTTTTCTATCAAAATCTTTAAGCATAGGATTAGCACAGTGCCATCCACGCCGAGATAGAAAAGGACAAAGTCTTTTGCCATTTGTACATCAAAGTCTTTCAGCATAGGACTAGCACAGTGCTGTCCTTGCCGAGCTGTAAAATGACAAAAGCCAATTACCACTCCAGGCACAGGATTACAGCTTTGAATTGGTAAAATACCAATCAAGCCAACCTGAAATGAGCAAAAGCAACCCCTGACACAGTGTTTCGCTCTAATTAGAGCTCTTCAGAGAGGTATAGCTTTGTCCAGACACAAGGGAGCACCCAGTATAAGTCAAAGAAATACCCTTTCAGGCATAGAAAGACGAATAAATTATGCAAAAAAGAAGCAGAGAACTCTGGGTAGTTCTCAAGTTTAGGTGGAAAGCAGCTCCTGTATGGAGCACTCTACACACCAGCGACACTCTAGATCTGCTCACCTCAAATGTCTGTTTTTCTATCAAAATCTTTAAGCATAGGATTAGCACAGTGCCATCCACGCCGAGATAGAAAAGGACAAAGTCTTTTGCCATTTGTACAGCAACGTCTTTAAGCATAGGACTAGCACAGTGCTGTCCTTGCCGAGCTGTAAAATGACAAAAGACAATTACCACTCCAGGCACAGGATTACAGCTTTGAATTGGTAAAATACCAATCAAGCCAACCTAAAATGAGCAAAAGCAACCCCTGACACAGTGTTTCGCTCTAATTAGAGCTCTTCAGAGAGGTATAGCTTTGTCCAGACACAAGGGAGAACCCAGTATAAGTCAAAGAAATACCCTTTCAGGCATAGAGTGACGAATAAATTATGCAAAAAAGAAGCAGAGAACTCTGGGTAGTTCTCAAGTTTAGGTGGAAAGCAGCTCCTGTATGGAGCACTCTCAACACCAGCGACACTCTAGATCTGCTCACCTCAAATGTCTGTTTTTCTATCAAAAACTTTAAGCATAGTATTAGCACAGTGCCATCCACGCCGAGATAGAAAAGGACAAAGTCTTTTGCCATTTGTACAGCAAAGTCTTTAAGCATAGGACTAGCACAGTGCTGTCCTTGCCGAGCTGTAAAATGACAAAAGCCAATTACCACTCCAGGCACAGGCTTACAGCTTTGAATTGGTAAAATACCAATCAAGCCAATCTGAAATGAGCAAAAGCAACTCCTGACACAGTGTTTCGCTCTAATTAGAGCTCTTCAGAGAGGTATAGCTTTGTCCAGACACAAGGGAGCACCCAGTATAAGTCAAAGAAATACCCTTTCAGGCATAGAGTGATGGAAAAATTATGCAAAAAAGAAGCAGAGAACTCTACGTAGTTCTCAAGTTTAGGTGGAAAGCAGCTCCTGTATGGAGCACTCTCAACACCAGCGACAATCTAGATCTGCTCACCTCAAATGTCTGTTTTTCTATCAAAATCTTTAAGCATAGGATTAGCACAGTGCCATCCACACCGAGATAGAAAAGGACAAAGTCTTTTGCCATTTGTACAGCAAAGTCTTTAAGCATAGGACTAGCACAGTGCTGTCCTTGCCGAGCTGTAAAATGACAAAAGCCAATTACCACTCCAGGCACAGGATTACAGCTTTGAATTGGTAAAATACCATTCAAGCCAACCTGAAATGAGCAAAAGCAACCCCTGACACAGTGTTTCGCTCTAATTAGAGCTCTTCAGAGAGGTATAGCTTTGTCCAGACACAAAGGAGCACCCAGTATAAGTCAAAGAAATACCCTTTCAGGCATAGAGTGACGAATAAATTATGCAAAAAAGAAGCAGAGAACTCTGGGTAGTTCTCAAGTTTAGGTGGAAAGCAGATCCTGTATGGAGCACTCTCAACACCAGCGACGCTCTAGATCTGCTCACCTCAAATGTCTGTTTTTCTATCAAAATCTTTAAGCATAGGATTAGCACAGTGCCATCCACGCCGATATAGAAAAGGACAAAGTCTTTTGCCATTTGTACAGCAAAGTCTTTAAGCATAGGACTAGCACAGTGCTGTCCTTGCCGAGCTGTAAAATGACAAAAGCCAATTACCACTCCAGGCACAGGATTACAGCTTTGAATTGGTAAAATACCAATCAAGCCAGCCTGAAATGAGCAAAAGCAACCCCTGACACAGTGTTTCGCTCTAATTAGAGTTCTTCAGAGAGGTATAGCTTTGTCCAGACACAAGTGAGCACCCAGTATAACTCTAAGAAATACCCTTTCAGGCATAGAGTGACGAATAAATTATGCAAAAAAGAAGCAGAGAACTCTGGGTAGTTCTCAAGTTTAGGTGGAAAGCAGCTCCTGTATGGAGCACTCTACACACCAGCGACACTCTAGATCTGCTCACCTCAAACGTCTGTTTTTCTATCAAAATCTTTAAGCATAGGATTAGCACAGTGCCATCCACGCCGAGATAGAAAAGGACAAAGTCTTTTGCCATTTGTACAGCAACGTCTTTAAGCATAGGACTAGCACAGTGCTGTCCTTGCAGAGCTGTAAAATGACAAAAGACAATTACCACTCCAGGCACAGGATTACAGATTTGAATTGGTAAAATACCAATCAAGCCAACCTAAAATGAGAAAAAGCAACCCCTGACACAGTGTTTCGCTCTAATTAGAGCTTTTCAGAGAGGTATAGCTTTGTCCAGACACAAGGGAGCACCCAGTATAAGTCAATGAAATACCCTTTCAGGCATAGAGTGACGAATAAATTATGCAAAAAAGAAGCAGAGAACTCTGGGTAGTTCTCAAGTTTAGGTGGAAAGCAGCTCCTGTATGGAGCACTCTCAACACCAGCGACGCTCTAGATCTGCTCACCTCAAATGTCTGTTTTTCTATCAAAATCTTTAAGCATAGGATTAGCACAGTGCCATCCACGCCGAGATAGAAAAGGACAAAGTCTTTTGCCATTTGTACAGCAAAGTCTTTCAGCATAGGACTAGCACAGTGCTGTCCTTGCCAAGCTGTAAAATGACAAAAGCCAATTACCACTCCAGGCACAGGATTACAGCTTTGAATTGGTAAAATACCAATCAAGCCAACCTGAAATGAGCAAAAGCAACCCCTGACACAGTGTTTCGCTCTAATTAGAGCTCTTCAGAGAGGTATAGCTTTGTCCAGACACAAGGGAGCACCCAGTATAAGTCAAAGAAATACCCTTTCAGGCATAGAGTGACGAATAAATTATGCAAAAAAGAAGCAGAGAACTCTGGGTAGTTCTCAAGTTTAGGTGGAAAGCAGCTCCTGTATGGAGCACTCTACACACCAGCGACACTCTAGATCTGCTCACCTCAAATGTCTGTTTTTCTATCAAAATCTTTAAGCATAGGATTAACACAGTGCCATCCACGCCGAGATAGAAAAGGACAAAGTCTTTTGCCATTTGTACAGCAACGTCTTTAAGCATAGGACTAGCACAGTGCTGTCCTTGCCGAGCTGTAAAATGACAAAAGACAATTACCACTCCAGGCACAGGATTACAGCTTTGAATTGGTAAAATACCAATCAAGCCAACCTAAAATGAGCAAAAGCAACCCCTGACACAGTGTTTCGCTCTAATTAGAGCTCTTCAGATAGGTATAGCTTTGTCCAGACACAAGGGAGCACCCAGTATAAGTCAAAGAAATACCCTTTCAGGCATAGGGAGACGAATAAATTATGCAAAAAAGAAGCAGAGAACTCTGGGTAGTTCTCAAGTTTAGGTGGAAAGCAGCTCCTGTATGGAGCACTCTACACACCAGCGACACTCTAGATCTGCTCACCTCAAATGTCTGTTTTTCTATCAAAATCTTTAAGCATAGGATTAGCACAGTGCCATCCACGCCGAGATAGAAAAGGACAAAGTCTTTTGCCATTTGTACAGCAACGTCTTTAAGCATAGGACTAGCACAGTGCTGTCCTTGCCGAGCTGTAAAATGACAAAAGACAATTACCACTCCAGGCACAGGATTACAGCTTTGAATTGGTAAAATACCAATCAAGCCAACCTAAAATGAGCAAAAGCAACCCCTGACACAGTGTTTCGCTCTAATTAGAGCTCTTCAGAGAGGTATAGCTTTGTCCAGACACAAGGGAGCACCCAGTATAAGTCAATGAAATACCCTTTCAGGCATAGAGTGACGAATAAATTATGCAAAAAAGAAGCAGAGAACTCTGGGTAGTTCTCAAGTTTAGGTGGAAAGCAGCTCCTGTATGGAGCACTCTCAACACCAGCGACACTCTAGATCTGCTCACCTCAAATGTCTGTTTTTCTATCAAAATCTTTAAGCATAGGATTAGCACAGTGCCATCCACGCCGAGATAGAAAAGGACAAAGTCTTTTGCCATTTGTACAGCAAAGTCTTTAAGCATAGGACTAGCACAGTGCTGTCCTTCCCGAGCTGTGAAATGACAAAAGCCAATTACCACTCCAGGCACAGGATTACAGCTTTAAATTGGTAAAATACCAATCAAGCCAACCTGAAATGAGCAAAAACAACCCCTAACACAGTGTTTCGCTCTAATTAGAGCTCTTCAGAGAGGTATAGCTTTGTCCAGACACAAGGGAGAACCCAGTATAAGTCAAAGAAATACCCTTTCAGGCATAGAGTGACGAATAAATTATGCAAAAAAGAAGCAGAGAACTCTGGGTAGTTCTCAAGTTTAGGTGGAAAGCAGCTCCTGTATGGAGCACTCTCAACACCAGCGACACTCTAGATCTGCTCACCTCAAATGTCTGTTTTTCTATCAAAAACTTTAAGCATAGTATTAGCACAGTGCCATCCACGCCGAGATAGAAAAGGACAAAGTCTTTTGCCATTTATACAGCAAAGTCTTTAAGCATAGGACTAGCACAGTGCTGTCCTTGCCGAGCTGTAAAATGACAAAAGCCAATTACCATTCCAGGCACAGTATTACAGCTTTGAATTGGTAAAATACCATTCAAGCCAACCTGAAATGAGCAAAAGCAACCCCTGACACAGTGTTTCGCTCTAATTAGAGCTCTTCAGAGAGGTATAGCTTTGTCCAGACACAAGGGAGCACCCAGTATAAGTCAAAGAAATACCCTTTCAGGCATAGAGTGACGAATAAATTATGCAAAAAAGAAGCAGAGAACTCTGGGTAGTTCTCAAGTTTAGGTGGAAAGCAGCTCCTGTATGGAGCACTCTCAACACCAGCGACGCTCTAGATCTGCTCACCTCAAATGTCTGTTTTTCTATCAAAATCTTTAAGCATAGGATTAGCACAGTGCCATCCACGCCGAGATAGAAAAGGACAAAGTCTTTTGCCATTTGTACAGCAAAGTCTTTCAGCATAGGACTAGCACAGTGCTGTCCTTGCCAAGCTGTAAAATGACAAAAGCCAATTACCACTCCAGGCACAGGATTACAGCTTTGAATTGGTAAAATACCAATCAAGCCAACCTGAAATGAGCAAAAGCAACCCCTGACACAGTGTTTCGCTCTAATTAGAGTTCTTCAGAGAGGTATAGCTTTCTCCAGACACAAGTGAGCACCCAGTATAACTCTAAGAAATACCCTTTCAGGCATAGAGTGACGAATAAATTATGCAAAAAGGAAGCAGAGAACTCTGGGTAGTTCTCAAGTTTAGGTGGAAAGCAGCTCCTGTATGGAGCACTCTCAACACCAGCGACACTTTAGATCTGCTCACCTCAAATGTCTGTTTTTGTATCAAAATCTTTAAGCATAGGATTAGCACAGTGCCATCCACGCCGAGATAGAAAAGGACAAAGTCTTTTGCCATTTGTACAGCAAAGTCTTTCAGCATAGGACTAGCACAGTGCTGTCCTTGCCGAGCTGTAAAATGACAAAAGCCAATTACCACTCCAGGCACATGATTACAGCTTTGAATTGGTAAAATACCAATCAAGCCAACCTGAAATGAGCAAAAGCAACCCCTGACACAGTGTTTCGCTCTAATTAGAGCTCTTCAGAGAGGTATAGCTTTGTCCAGACACAAGGGAGCACCCAGTATAAGTCAAAGAAATACCCTTTCAGGCATAGAGTGACGAATAAATTATGCAAAAAAGAAGCAGAGAACTCTGGGTAGTTCTCAAGTTTAGGTGGAAAGCAGCTCCTGTATGGAGCACTCTCAACACCAGCAACGCTCTAGATCTGCTCACCTCAAATGTCTGTTTTTCTATCAAAATCTTTAAGCATAGGATTAGCACAGTGCCATCCACGCCGAGATAGAAAAGGACAAAGTCTTTTGCCATTTGTACAGCAAAGTCTTTCAGCATAGGACTAGCACAGTGCTGTCCTTGCCAAGCTGTAAAATGACAAAAGCCAATTACCACTCCAGGCACAGGATTACAGCTTTGAATTCGTAAAATACCAATCAAGCCAACCTGAAATGAGCAAAAGCAACCCCTGACACAGTGTTTCGCTCTAATTAGAACTCTTCAGAGAGGTATAGCTTTGTCCAGACACAAGGGAGCACCCAGTATAAGTCAAAGAAATACCCTTTCAGGCATAGAGTGACGAATAAATTATGCAAAAAAGAAGCAGAGAACTCTGGGTAGTTCTCAAGTTTAGGTGGAAAGCAGCTCCTGTATGGAGCACTCTACACACCAGCGACACTCTAGATCTGCTCACCTCAAATGTCTGTTTTTCTATCAAAATCTTTAAGCATAGGATTAGCACAGTGCCATCCACGCCGAGATAGAAAAGGACAAAGTCTTTTGCCATTTGTACAGCAACGTCTTTAAGCATAGGACTAGCACAGTGCTGTCCTTGCCGAGCTGTAAAATGACAAAAGACAATTACCACTCCAGGCACAGGATTACAGCTTTGAATTGGTAAAATACCAATCAAGCCAACCTAAAATGAGCAAAAGCAACCCCTGACACAGTGTTTCGCTCTAATTAGAGCTCTTCAGAGAGGTATAGCTTTGTCCAGACACAAGGGAGCACCCAGTATAAGTCAAAGAAATACCCTTTCAGGCATAGAGTGATGAATAAATTATGCAAAAAAGAAGCAGAGAACTCTGGGTAGTTCTCAAGTTTAGGTGGAAAGCAGCTCCTGTATGGAGCACTCTCAACAGCAGCCACACTCTAGATCTGCTCACCTCAAATGTCTGTTTTTCTATCAAAATCTTTAAGCAGAGGATTAGCACAGTGCCATCCACGCCGATATAGAAAAGGACAAAGTCTTTTGCCATTTGTACAGCAAAGTCTTTAAGCATAGGACTAGCACAGTGCTGTCTTTGCCGAGCTGTAAAATGACAAAAGCCAATTACCACTCCAGGCACAGGATTACAGCTTTGAATTGGTAAAATACCAATCAAGCCAACCTGAAATGAGCAAAAGCAACCCCTGACACAGTGTTTCGCTCTAATTAGAGTTCTTCAGAGAGGTATAGCTTTCTCCAGACACAAGTGAGCACCCAGTATAACTCTAAGAAATACCCTTTCAGGCATAGAGTGACGAATAAATTATGCAAAAAGGAAGCAGAGAACTCTGGGTAGTTCTCAAGTTTAGGTGGAAAGCAGCTCCTGTATGGAGCACTCTCAACACCAGCGACACTTTAGATCTGCTCACCTCAAATGTCTGTTTTTGTATCAAAATCTTTAAGCATAGGATTAGCACAGTGCCATCCACGCCGAGATAGAAAAGGACAAAGTCTTTTGCCATTTGTACAGCAAAGTCTTTCAGCATAGGACTAGCACAGTGCTGTCCTTGCCGAGCTGTAAAATGACAAAAGCCAATTACCACTCCAGGCACAGGATTACAGCTTTGAATTGGTAAAATACCAATCAAGCCAACCTGAAATGAGCAAAAGCAACCCCTGACACAGTGTTTCGCTCTAATTAGAGCTCTTCAGAGAGGTATAGCTTTGTCCAGACACAAGGGAGCACCCAGTATAAGTCAAAGAAATACCCTTTCAGGCATAGAGTGACGAATAAATTATGCAAAAAAGAAGCAGAGAACTCTGGGTAGTTCTCAAGTTTAGGTGGAAAGCAGCTCCTGTATGGAGCACTCTACACACCAGCGACACTCTAGATCTGCTCACCTCAAATGTCTGTTTTTCTATCAAAATCTTTAGGCATAGGATTAGCACAGTGCCATCCACGCCGAGATAGAAAAGGACAAAGTCTTTTGCCATTTGTACAGCAACGTCTTTAAGCATAGGACTAGCACAGTGCTGTCCTTGCCGAGCTGTAAAATGACAAAAGACAATTACCACTCCAGGCACAGGATTACAGCTTTGAATTGGTAAAATACCAATCAAGCCAACCTAAAATGAGCAAAAGCAACCCCTGACACAGTGTTTCGCTCTAATTAGAGCTCTTCAGAGAGGTATAGCTTTGTCCAGACACAAGGGAGCACCCAGTATAAGTCAAAGAAATACCCTTTCAGGCATAGAGTGATGAATAAATTATGCAAAAAAGAAGCAGAGAACTCTGGGTAGTTCTCAAGTTTAGGTGGAAAGCAGCTCCTGTATGGAGCACTCTCAACAGCAGCCACACTCTAGATCTGCTCACCTCAAATGTCTGTTTTTCTATCAAAATCTTTAAGCATAGGATTAGCACAGTGCCATCCACGCCGATATAGAAAAGGACAAAGTCTTTTGCCATTTGTACAGCAAAGTCTTTAAGCATAGGACTAGCACAGTGCTGTCCTTGCCGAGCTGTAAAATGACAAAAGCCAATTACCACTCCAGGCACAGGATTACAGCTTTGAATTGGTAAATTACCAATCAAGCCAACCTGAAATGAGCAAAAGCAACCCCTGACACAGTGTTTCTCTCTAATTAGAGCTCTTCAGAGAGGTATAGCTTTGTCCAAACACAAGGGATCACCCGGTATAAGTCAAAGAAATACCTTTTCAGGCATAGAGTGATGAATAAATTATGCAAAAAAGAAGCAGATAACTCTGGGTAGTTCTCAAGTTTAGGCGGAAAGAAGCTCCTGTATGGAGCACTCTCAACACCAGCGACACTCTAGATCTGCTCACCTTAAATGTCTGTTTTTCTATCAAAATCTTTAAGCATAGGATTAGAACTGTGCCAGCCACGCCGAGATAGAAAAGGACAAAGTCTTTTGCCATTTGTACAGCAAAGTCTTTAAGCATAGGACTAGCACAGTGCTGTCCTTGCCGAGCTGTTAAATGACAAAAGCCAATTACCACTCCAGGCACAGAATTACACCTTTGAATTGGTAAAATACCAATCAAGCCAACCTGAAATGAGCAAAAGCAACCCCTGACACAGTGTTTCGCTCTAATTAGAGCTCTTCAGAGAGGTATAGCTTTGTCCAGACACAAGGGTGCACCCAGTATAAGTCACAGAAATACGCTTTCAGGCATAGAGTGACGAATAAATTATGCAAAAAAGAAGCAGAGAACTCTGGGTAGTTCTCAAGTTTCGGTGGAAAGCAGCTCCTGTATGGAGCACTCTCAACACCAGCGACACTCTAGATCTGCTCACCTTAAATGTCTGTTTTTCTATCAAAATCTTTAAGCATAGGATTAGCACTGTGCCAGCCACGCCGAGATAGAAAAGGACAAAGTCTTTTGCCATTTGTACAGCAAAGTCTTTAAGCATAGGACTAGCACAGTGCTGTCCTTGCCGAGCTGTTAAATGACAAAAGCCAATTACCACTCCAGGCACAGAATTACAGCTTTGAATTGGTAAAATACCAATCAAGCCAACCTGAAATGAGCAAAAGCAACCCCTGACACAGTGTTTCGCTCTAATTAGAGCTCTTCAGAGAGGTATAGCTTTGTCCAGACACAAGGGAGCACCCAGTATAAGTCAAAGAAATACGCTTTCAGGCATAGAGTGACGAATAAAGTATGCAAAAAAGAAGCAGAGAACTCTGGGTAGTTCTCAAGTTTAGGTGGAAAGCAGCTCCTGTATGGAGCACTCTCAACACCAGCGACACTCTAGATCAGCTCACCTCAAATGTCTGTTTTTCTATCAAAATCTTTAAGCATAGGATTAGCACAGTGCCATCGACGCCGAGATAGAAAAGGACAAAGTCTTTTGCCATTTGTACAGCAAAGTCTTTAAGCATAGGACTAGCACAGTGCTGTCCTTGCCGAGCTGTAAAATGACAAAAGCCAATTACCACTCCAGGCACAGGATTACAGCTTTGAATTGGTAAAATACCAATCAAGCCAACCTGAAATGAGCAAAAGCAACCCCTGACACAGTGTTTCGCTCTAATTAGAGCTCTTCAGAGAGGTATAGCTTTGTCCAGATACAAGGGAGCACCCAGTATAAGTCAAAGAAATACCCTTTCAGGCATAGAGTGACAAATAAGTTATGCAAAAAAGAAGCAGAGAACTCTGGGTAGTTCTCAAGTTTCGGTGGAAAGCAGCTCCTGTATGGAGCACTCTCAACACCAGCGACACTCTAGATCTGCTCACCTCTAATGTCTGTTTTTCTATCAAAATCTTTAAGCATAGGATTAGCACAGTGTTATCCACGACGAGATAGAAAAGGACAAAGTCTTTTGCCATTTGTACAGCTAAGTCTTTAAGCATAGAACTAGCACAGTGCTGTCCTTGCCGAGCTTTAAAATGACAAAAGCCAATTACCACTCCAGGCACACGATTACAGCTTTGAATTGGTAAATTACCAATCAAGCCAACCTGAAATGAGCAAAAGCAACCCCTGACACAGTGTTTTGCTCTAATTAGACCTCTTCAGAGAGGTATAACTTTGTCAATACACAAGGGAGCACCCAGTATACGTCAAAGAAATACCTTTTCAGGCATAGAGTGACGAATAAATTATGCAAAAAAGAAGCAGATAACTCTGGGTAGTTCTCAAGATTAGGCGGAAAGAAGCTCCTGTATGGAGCACTCTCAACACCAGCGACACTCTAGATCTGCTCACCTCAAATGTCTGTTTTTCTATCAAAATCTTTAAGCATAGGATTAGCACAGTGCCATCCACGCCGAGATAGAAAAGGACAAAGTCTTTTGCCATTTGTACAGCAAAGTCTTTAAGCATAGGACTAGCACAGTGCTGTCTTTGCCGAGCTGTAAAATGACAAAAGCCAATTACCACTCCAGGCACAGGATTACAGCTTTGAATTGGTAAAATACCAATCAAGCCAACCTGAAATGAGCAAAAGCAACCACTGACACAGTGTTTCGCTCTAATTAGAGCTCTTCAGAGAAGTATAGCTTTGTCCAGACACAAGGGAGCACCCAGTATAAGTCAAAGAAATACCCTTTCAGGCATAGAGTGACGAATAAATTATGCAAAAAAGAAGCAGAGAACTCTGGGTAGTTCTCAAGTTTAGGTGGAAAGCAGCTCCCCGTATGGAGCACTCTCAACACCAGCGACACTCTAGATCTGCTCACCTTAAATGTCTGTTTTTCTATCAAAATCTTTAAGCATAGGATTAGCACTGTGCCAGCCACGCCGAGATAGAAAAGGACAAAGTCTTTTGCCATTTGTACAGCAAAGTCTTTAAGCATAGGACTAGCACAGTGCTATCCTCCAGAGCTGTAAAATGACAAAAGCCAATTTCCACTCCAGGCACAGGATTACAGCTTTAAATTGGTAAAATACCAATCAAGCCAACCTGAAATGAGCAAAAGCAACCCCTGACACAGTGTTTCGCTCTAATTAGAGCTCTTCAGAGAGGTATAGCTTTGTCCAGACACAAGGGAGCACCCAGTATAAGTCAAAGAAATACCCTTTCAGACATAGAGTGACGAATAAATTATGCAAAAAAGAAGCAGAGAACTCTGGGTAGTTCTCAAGTTTAGGTGGAAAGCAGCTCCTGTATGGAGCACTCTACACACCAGCGACACTCTAGATCTGCTCACCTCAAATGTCTGTTTTTCTATCAAAATCTTTAAGCATAGGATTAGCACAGTGCCATCCACGCCGAGATAGAAAAGGACAAAGTCTTTTGCCATTTGTACAGCAACGTCTTTAAGCATAGGACTAGCACAGTGCTGTCCTTGCCGAGCTGTAAAATGACAAAAGACAATTACCACTCCAGGCACAGGATTACAGCTTTGAATTGGTAAAATACCAATCAAGCCAACCTAAAATTAGCAAAAGCAACCCCTGACACAGTGTTTCGCTCTAATTAGAGCTCTTCAGAGAGGTATAGCTTTGTCCAGACACAAGAGAGCACCCAGTATAACTCTAAGAAATACCCTTTCAGGCATAGAGTGACGAATAAATTATGCAAAAAGGAAGCAGAGAACTCTGGGTAGTTCTCAAGTTTAGGTGGAAAGCAGCTCCTGTATGGAGCACTCTCAACACCAGCGACACTCTAGATCTGCTCACCTCAAATGTCTGTTTTTCTATCAAAATCTTTAAGCATAGGATTAGCACAGTGCCATCCACGCCGAGATAGAAAAGGACAAAGTCTTTTGCCATTTGTACAGCAAAGTCTTTAAGCATAGGACTAGCACAGTGCTGTCCTTGCCGAGCTGTAAAATGACAAAAGCCAATTACCACTCCAGGCACAGGATTACAGCTTTGAATTGGTAAATTACCAATCAAGCCAACCTGAAATGAGCAAAAGCAACCCCTGACACAGTGTTTCTCTCTAATTAGAGCTCTTCAGAGAGGTATAGCTTTGTCCAAACACAAGGGATCACCCGGTATAAGTCAAAGAAATACCTTTTCAGGCATAGAGTGATGAATAAATTATGCAAAAAAGAAGCAGATAACTCTGGGTAGTTCTCAAGTTTAGGCGGAAAGAAGCTCCTGTATGGAGCACTCTCAACACCAGCGACACTCTAGATCTGCTCACCTAAAATGTCTGTTTTTCTATCATAATCTTTAAGCATAGGATTAGAAATGTGCCAGCCACGCCGAGATAGAAAAGGACAAAGTCTTTTGCCATTTGTACAGCAAAGTCTTTAAGCATAGGACTAGCACAGTGCTGTCCTTGGCGAGCTGTAAAATGACAAAAGCCAATTACCACTCCAGGCACAGGATTACAGCTTTGAATTGATAAAATACCAATCAAGCCAACCTGAAATGAGCAAAAGCAACCCCTGACAGAGTGTTTCGCTCTAATTAGAGCTCTTCAGAGAGGTATAGCTTTGTCCAGACACAAGGGAGCACCCAGTATAAGTCAAAGAAATACCCTTTCAGGCATAGAGTGACGAATAAATTATGCAAAAAAGAAGCAGAGAACTCTGGGTAGTTCTCAAGTTTAGGTGGAAAGCAGCTCCCCGTATGGAGCACTCTCAACACCAGCGACACTCTAGATCTGCTCACCTTAAATGTCTGTTTTTCTATCAAAATCTTTAAGCATAGGATTAGCACTGTGCCAGCCACGCCGAGATAGAAAAGGACAAAGTCTTTTGCCATTTGTACAGCAAAGTCTTTAAGCATAGGACTAGCACAGTGCTGTCCTTGCCGAGCTGTTAAATGACAAAAGCCAATTACCACTCCAGGCACAGAATTACACCTTTGAATTGGTAAAATACCAATCAAGCCAACCTGAAATGAGCAAAAGCAACCCCTGACACAGTGTTTCGCTCTAATTAGAGCTCTTCAGAGAGGTATTGCTTTGTCCAGACACAAGGGAGCACCCAGTATAAGTCACAGAAATACGCTTTCAGGCATAGAGTGACGAATAAATTATGCAAAAAAGAAGCAGAGAACTCTGGGTAGTTCTCAAGTTTAGGTGGAAAGCAGCTCCTGTATGGAGCACTCTCAACACCAGCGACACTCTAGATCTGCTCACCTTAAATGTCTGTTTTTCTATCAAAATCTTTAAGCATAGGATTAGCACTGTGCCAGCCACGCCGAGATAGAAAAGGACAAAGTCTTTTGCCATTTGTACAGCAAAGTCTTTAAGCATAGGACTAGCACAGTGCTGTCCTTGCCGAGCTGTTAAATGACAAAAGCCAATTACCACTCCAGGCACAGAATTACAGCTTTGAATTGGTAAAATACCAATCAAGCCAACCTGAAATGAGCAAAAGCAACCCCTGACACAGTGTTTCGCTCTAATTAGAGCTCTTCAGAGAGGTATAGCTTTGTCCAGACACAAGGGAGCACCCAGTATAAGTCAAAGAAATACGCTTTCAGGCATAGAGTGACGAATAAATTATGCAAAAAAGAAGCAGAGAACTCTGGGTAGTTCTCAAGTTTAGGTGGAAAGCAGCTCCTGTATGGAGCACTCTCAACACCAGCGACACTCTAGATCAGCTCACCTCAAATGTCTGTTTTTCTATCATATTCTTTAAGCATAGGATTAGCACAGTGCCATCGACGCCGAGATAGAAAAGGACAAAGTCTTTTGCCATTTGTACAGCAAAGTCTTTAAGCATAGGACTAGCACAGTGTTGTCCTTGCCGAGCTGTAAAATGACAAAAGCCAATTACCACTCCAGGCACAGGATTACAGCTTTGAATTGGTAAAATACCAATCAAGACAACCTGAAATGAGCAAAAGCAACCCCTGACACAGTGTTTCGCTCTAATTAGAGTTCTTCAGAGAGGTATAGCTTTGTCCAGACACAAGTGAGCACCCAGTATAACTCTAAGAAATACCCTTTCAGGCATAGAGTGACGAATAAATTATGCAAAAAAGAAGCAGAGAACTCTGGGTAGTTCTCAAGTTTAGGTGGAAAGCAGCTCCTGTATGGAGCACTCTCAACACCAGCGACACTCTAGATCTGCTCACCTCAAATGTCTGTTTTTCTATCAAAATCTTTAAGCATAGGATTAACACAGTGCCATCCACGCCGAGATAGAAAAGGACAAAGTCTTTTGCCATTTGTACAGCAAAGTCTTTAAGCATAGGACTAGCACAGTGCTGTCCTTGCCGAGCTGTAAAATGACAAAAACCATTTACCACTCCAGGCACAGGATTACAGCTTTGAATTGGTAAATTACCAATCAAGCCAACCTGAAATGAGCAAAAGCAACCCCTGACACAGTGTTTCGCTCTAATTAGACCTCTTCAGAGAGGTATAACTTTGTCAATACACAAGGGAGCACCCAGTATACGTCAAAGAAATACCTTTTCAGGCATAGAGTGACGAATAAATTATGCAAAAAAGAAGCAGATAACTCTGGGTAGTTCTCAAGATTAGGCGGAAAGAAGCTCCTGTATGGAGCACTCTCAACACCAGCGACACTCTAGATCTGCTCACCTCAAATGTCTGTTTTTCTATCAAAATCTTTAAGCATAGGATTAGCACAGTGCCATCCACGCCGAGATAGAAAAGGACAAAGTCTTTTGCCATTTGTACAGCAAAGTCTTTAAGCATAGGACTAGCACAGTGCTGTCCTTGCCGAGCTGTTAAATGACAAAAGCCAATTACCACTCCAGGCACAGAATTACAGCTTTGAATTGGTAAAATACCAATCAAGCCAACCTGAAATGAGCAAAAGCAACCCCTGACACAGTGTTTCGCTCTAATTAGAGCTCTTCAGAGAGGTATAGCTTTGTCCAGACACAAGGGAGCACCCAGTATAAGTCAAAGAAATACGCTTTCAGGCATAGAGTGACGAATAAATTATGCAAAAAAGAAGCAGAGAACTCTGGGTAGTTCTCAAGTTTAGGTGGAAAGCAGCTCCTGTATGGAGCACTCTCAACACCAGCGACACTCTAGATCAGCTCACCTCAAATGTCTGTTTTTCTATCATATTCTTTAAGCATAGGATTAGCACAGTGCCATCGACGCCGAGATAGAAAAGGACAAAGTCTTTTGCCATTTGTACAGCAAAGTCTTTAAGCATAGGACTAGCACAGTGTTGTCCTTGCCGAGCTGTAAAATGACAAAAGCCAATTACCACTCCAGGCACAGGATTACAGCTTTGAATTGGTAAAATACCAATCAAGACAACCTGAAATGAGCAAAAGCAACCCCTGACACAGTGTTTCGCTCTAATTAGAGTTCTTCAGAGAGGTATAGCTTTGTCCAGACACAAGTGAGCACCCAGTATAACTCTAAGAAATACCCTTTCAGGCATAGAGTGACGAATAAATTATGCAAAAAAGAAGCAGAGAACTCTGGGTAGTTCTCAAGTTTAGGTGGAAAGCAGCTCCTGTATGGAGCACTCTCAACACCAGCGACACTCTAGATCTGCTCACCTCAAATGTCTGTTTTTCTATCAAAATCTTTAAGCATAGGATTAACACAGTGCCATCCACGCCGAGATAGAAAAGGACAAAGTCTTTTGCCATTTGTACAGCAAAGTCTTTAAGCATAGGACTAGCACAGTGCTGTCCTTGCCGAGCTGTAAAATGACAAAAACCATTTACCACTCCAGGCACAGGATTACAGCTTTGAATTGGTAAATTACCAATCAAGCCAACCTGAAATGAGCAAAAGCAACCCCTGACACAGTGTTTCGCTCTAATTAGACCTCTTCAGAGAGGTATAACTTTGTCAATACACAAGGGAGCACCCAGTATACGTCAAAGAAATACCTTTTCAGGCATAGAGTGACGAATAAATTATGCAAAAAAGAAGCAGATAACTCTGGGTAGTTCTCAAGATTAGGCGGAAAGAAGCTCCTGTATGGAGCACTCTCAACACCAGCGACACTCTAGATCTGCTCACCTCAAATGTCTGTTTTTCTATCAAAATCTTTAAGCATAGGATTAGCACAGTGCCATCCACGCCGAGATAGAAAAGGACAAAGTCTTTTGCCATTTGTACAGCAAAGTCTTTAAGCATAGGACTAGCACAGTGCTGTCTTTGCCGAGCTGTAAAATGACAAAAGCCAATTACCACTCCAGGCACAGGATTACAACTTTGAATTGGTAAAATACCAATCAAGCCAACCTGAAATGAGCAAAAGCAACCACTGACACAGTGTTTCGCTCTAATTAGAGCTCTTCAGAGAAGTATAGCTTTGTCCAGACACAAGGGAGCACCCAGTATAAGTCAAAGAAATACCCTTTCAGGCATAGAGTGACGAATAAATTATGCAAAAAAGAAGCAGAGAACTCTGGGTAGTTCTCAAGTTTAGGTGGAAAGCAGCTCCCCGTATGGAGCACTCTCAACACCAGCGACACTCTAGATCTGCTCACCTTAAATGTCTGTTTTTCTATCCAAATCTTTAAGCATAGGATTAGCACTGTGCCAGCCACGCCGAGATAGAAAAGGACAAAGTCTTTTGCCATTTGTACAGCAAAGTCTTTAAGCATAGGACTAGCACAGTGCTATCCTCCAGAGCTGTAAAATGACAAAAGCCAATTTCCACTCCAGGCACAGGATTACAGCTTTAAATTGGTAAAATACCAATCAAGCCAACCTGAAATGAGCAAAAGCAACCCCTGACACAGTGTTTCGCTCTAATTAGAGCTCTTCAGAGAGGTATAGCTTTGTCCAGACACAAGGGAGCACCCAGTATAAGTCAAAGAAATACCCTTTCAGGCATAGAGTGACGAATAAATTATGCAAAAAAGAAGCAGAGAACTCTGGGTGGTTCTCAAGTTTATGTGGAAAGCCGCTTCTGTATGGAGCACTCTCAACACCAGCGACACTCTAGATTTGCTCACCTCAAATGTCTGTTTTTCTATCAAAAACTTTAAGCATAGGATTAGCACAGTGCCATCCACGCCGAGATAGAAAAGGACAAAGTCATTTGCCATTTGTACAGCAAAGTCTTTAAACATAGGACTAGCACAGTGCTGTCCTTGCCGAGCTGTTAAATGACAAAAGCCAATTACCACTCCAGGCACAGAATTACACCTTTGAATTGGTAAAATACCAATCAAGCCAACCTGAAATGAGCAAAAGCAACCCCTGACACAGTGTTTCGCTCTAATTAGAGCTCTTCAGAGAGGTATAGCTTTGTCCAGACACAAGGGAGCACCCAGTATAAGTCACAGAAATACGCTTTCAGGCATAGAGTGACGAATAAATTATGCAAAAAAGAAGCAGAGAACTCTGGGTAGTTCTCAAGTGTAGGTGGAAAGCAGCTCCTGTATGGAGCACTCTCAACACCAGCGACACTCTAGATCTGCTCACCTTAAATGTCTGTTTTTCTATCAAAATCTTTAAGCATAGGATTAGCACTGTGCCAGCCACGCCAAGATAGAAAAGGACAAAGTCTTTTGCCATTTGTACAGCAAAGTCTTTAAGCATAGGACTAGCACCGTGCTGTCCTTGCCGAGCTGTTAAATGACAAAAGCCAATTACCACTCCAGTCACAGAATTACAGCTTTGAATTGGTAAAATACCAATCAAGCCAACCTGAAATGAGCAAAAGCAACCCCTGACACAGTGTTTCGCTCTAATTAGAGCTCTTCAGAGAGGTATAGCTTTGTCCAGACACAAGGGAGCACCCAGTATAAGTCAAAAAAATACTCTTTCAGGCATAGAGTGACGAATAAATTATGCAAAAAAGAAGCAGAGAACTCTGGGTAGTTCTCAAGTTTAGGTGGAAAGCAGCTCCTGTATGGAGCACTCTCAACACCAGCGACACTCTAGATCTGCTCACCTCAAATGTCTGTTTTTCTATCAAAATCTTTAAGCATAGGATTAGCACAGTGCCATCGACGCCGAGATAGAAAAGGACAAAGTCTTTTGCAATTTTTACAGCAAAGTCTTTAAGCATAGGACTAGCACAGTGCTGTCCTTGCCGAGCTTTAAAATGACAAAAGCCAATTACCTCTCCAGGCACAGGATTACAGCTTTGAATTGGTAAAATACCAATCAAGACAACCAGAAATGAGCAAAAGCAAACCCTGACACAGTGTTTCGCTCTAATTAGAGTTCTTCAGAGAGGTATAGCTTTGTCCAGACACAAGTGAGCACCCAGTATAACTCTAAGAAATACCCTTTCAGGCATAGAGTGACGAATAAATTATGCAAAAAAGAAGCAGAGAACTCTGGGTAGTTCTCAAGTTTAGGTGGAAAGCAGCTCCTGCATGGAGCACTCTACACACCAGCGACACTCTAGATCTGCTCACCTCAAATGTCTGTTTTTCTATCAAAATCTTTAAGCATAGGATTAGCACAGTGCCATCCCCGCCGAGATAGAAAAGGACAAAGTCTTTTGCCATTTGTACAGCAACGTCTTTAAGCATAGGACTAGCACAGTGCTGTCCTTGCCGAGCTGTAAAATGACAAAAGACAATTACCACTCCAGGCACAGGATTACAGCTTTGAATTGGTAAAATACCAATCAAGCCAACCTAAAATGAGCAAAAGCAACCCCTGACTCAGTGTTTCGCTCTAATTAGAGCTCTTCAGAGAGGTATAGCTTTGTCCAGACACAAGGGAGCACCCAGTATAAGTCAAAGAAATACCCTTTCAGGCATAGAGTGATGAATAAATTATGCAAAAAAGAAGCAGAGAACTCTGGGTAGTTCTCAAGTTTAGGCGGAAAGAAGCTCCTGTATGGAGCACTCTCAACACCAGCGACACTCTAGATCTGCTCACCTCAAATGTCTGTTTTTCTATCAAAATCTTTAAGCATAGGATTAGAACTGTGCCAGCCACGCCGAGATAGAAAAGGACAAAGTCTTTTGCCATTTGTACAGCAAAGTCTTTAAGCATAGGACTAGCACAGTGCTGTCCTTGGCGAGCTGTAAAATGACAAAAGCCAATTACCACTCCAGGCACAGGATTACAGCTTTGAATTGATAAAATACCAATCAAGCCAACCTGAAATGAGCAAAAGCAACCCCTGACAGAGTGTTTCGCTCTAATTAGAGCTCTTCAGAGAGGTATAGCTTTGTCCAGACACAAGGGAGCACCCAGTATAAGTCAAAGAAATACCCTTTCAGGCATAGAGTGACGAATAAATTATGCAAAAAAGAAGCAGAGAACTCTGGGTAGTTCTCAAGTTTAGGTGGAAAGCAGCTCCCCGTATGGAGCACTCTCAACACCAGCGACACTCTAGATCTGCTCACCTTAAATGTCTGTTTTTCTATGAAAATCTTTAAGCATAGGATTAGCACTGTGCCAGCCACGCCGAGATAGAAAAGGACAAAGTCTTTTGCCATTTGTACAGCAAAGTCTTTAAGCATAGGACTAGCACAGTGCTGGCCTTGCCGAGCTGTTAAATGACAAAAGCCAATTACCACTCCAGGCACAGAATTACACCTTTGAATTGGTAAAATACCAATCAAGCCAACCTGAAATGAGCAAAAGCGACCCCTGACACAGTGTTTCGCTCTAATTAGAGCTCTTCAGAGAGGTATAGCTTTGTCCAGACACAAGGGAGCACCCAGTATAAGTCACAGAAATACGCTTTCAGGCATAGAGTGACGAATAAATTATGCAAAAAAGAAGCAGAGAACTCTGGGTAGTTCTCAAGTTTAGGTGGAAAGCAGCTCCTGTATGGAGCACTCTCAACACCAGCGACACTCTAGATCTGCTCACCTCAAATGTCTGTTTTTCTATCAAAATCTTTAAGCATAGGATTAACACAGTGCCATCCACGCCGAGATAGAAAAGGACAAAGTCTTTTGCCATTTGTACAGCAAAGTCTTTAAGCATAGGACTAGCACAGTGCTGTCCTTGCCGAGCTGTAAAATTACAAAAACCATTTACCACTCCAGGCACAGGATTACAGCTTTGAATTGGTAAATTACCAATCAAGCCAACCTGAAATGAGCAAAAGCAACCCCTGACACAGTGTTTTGCTCTAATTAGACCTCTTCAGAGAGGTATAACTTTGTCAATACACAAGGGAGCACCCAGTATACATCAAAGAAATACCTTGCAGGCATAGAGTGACGAATAAATTATGCAAAAAAGAAGCAGATAACTCTGGGTAGTTCTCAAGTTTAGGCGGAAAGAAGCTCCTGTATGGAGCACTCTCAACACCAGCGACACTCTAGATCTGCTCACCTCAAATGTCTGTTTTTCTATCAAAATCTTTAAGCATAGGATTAGCACAGTGCCATCCACGACGAGATAGAAAAGGACAAAGTCTTTTGCCCTTTGTACAGCAAAGTCTTTAAGCATAGGATTAGCACAGTGCTGTCTTTTCCGAGCTGTAAAATGACAAAAGCCAATTACCACTCCAGGCACAGGATTACAGCTTTGAATTGGTAAAATACCAATCAAGCCAACCTGAAATGAGCAAAAGCAACCACTGACACAGTGTTTCGCTCTAATTAGAGCTCTTCAGAGAAGTATAGCTTTGTCCAGACACAAGGGAGCACCCAGTATAAGTCAAAGAAATACCCTTTCAGGCATAGAGTGACGAATAAATTATGCAAAAAAGAAGCAGAGAACTCTGGGTAGTTCTCAAGTTTAGGTGGAAAGCAGCTCCCCGTATGGAGCACTCTCAACACCAGCGACACTCTAGATCTGCTCACCTTAAATGTCTGTTTTTCTATCAAAATCTTTAAGCATAGGATTAGCACTGTGCCAGCCACGCCGAGATAGAAAAGGACAAAGTCTTTTGCCATTTGTACAGCAAAGTCTTTAAGCATAGGACTAGCACAGTGCTATCCTCCAGAGCTGTAAAATGACAAAAGCCAATTTCCACTCCAGGCACAGGATTACAGCTTTAAATTGGTAAAATACCAATCAAGCCAACCTGAAATGAGCAAAAGCAACCCCTGACACAGTGTTTCGCTCTAATTAGAGCTCTTCAGAGAGGTATAGCTTTGTCCAGACACAAGGGAGCACCCAGTATAAGTGAAAGAAATACCCTTTCAGGCATAGAGTGACAAATAAATTATGCAAAAAAGAAGCAGATAACTCTGGGTAGTTCTCAAGTTTAGGCGGAAAGAAGCTCCTGTATGGAGCACTCTCAACACCAGCGACACTCTAGATCTGCTCACCTCAAATGTCTGTTTTTCTATCAAAATCTTTAAGCATAGGATTAGAACTGTGCCAGCCACGCCGAGATAGAAAAGGACAAAGTCTTTTGCCATTTGTACAGCAAAGTCTTTAAGCATAGGACTAGCACAGTGCTGTCTTTGCCGAGCTGTTAAATGACAAAAGCCAATTACCACTCCAGGCACAGAATTACACCTTTGAATTGGTAAAATACCAATCAAGCCAACCTGAAATGAGCAAAAGCAACCCCTGACACAGTGTTTCGCTCTAATTAGAGCTCTTCAGAGAGGTATAGCTTTGTCCAGACACAAGGGAGCACCCAGTATAAGTTACAGAAATACGCTTTCAGGCATAGAGTGACGAATAAATTATGCAAAAAAGAAGCAGAGAACTCTGGGTAGTTCTCAAGTTTAGGTGGAAAGCAGCTCCTGTATGGAGCACTCTCAACACCATCGACACTCTAGATCTGCTCACCTTAAATGTCTGTTTTTCTATCAAAATCTTTAAGCATAGGATTAGCACTGTGCCAGCCACGCCGAGATAGAAAAGGACAAAGTCTTTTGCCATTTGTACAGCAAAGTCTTTAAGGATAGGACTAGCACAGTGCTGTCCTTGCCGAGCTGTTAAATGACAAAAGACAATTACCACTCCAGGCACAGGATTACAGCTTTGAATTGGTAAAATACCAATCAAGCCAACCTGAAATGAGCAAAAGCAACCCCTGACACAGTGTTTCGCTCTAATTAGAGCTCTTCAGAGAGGTATAGCTTTGTCCAGATACAAGGGAGCACCCAGTATAAGTCAAAGAAATACCCTTTCAGGCATAGAGTGACGAATAAATTATGCAAAAAAGAAGCAGAGAACTCTGGGTAGTTCTCAAGTTTAGGTGGAAAGCAGCTCCCCGTATGGAGCACTCTCAACACCAGCGACACTCTAGATCTGCTCACCTTAAATGTCTGTTTTTCTATCAAAATCTTTAAGCATAGGATTAGCACTGTGCCAGCCACGCCGAGATAGAAAAGGACAAAGTCTTTTGCCATTTGTACAGCAAAGTCTTTAAGCATAGGACTAGCACAGTGCTATCCTCCAGAGCTGTAAAATGACAAAAGCCAATTTCCACTCCAGGCACAGGATTACAGCTTTAAATTGGTAAAATACCAATCAAGCCAACCTGAAATGAGCAAAAGCAACCCCTGACACAGTGTTTCGCTCTAATTAGAGCTCTTCAGAGAGGTATAGCTTTGTCCAGACACAAGGGAGCACCCAGTATAAGTCAAAGAAATACCCTTTCAGGCATAGAGTGACGAATAAATTATGCAAAAAAGAAGCAGAGAACTCTGGGTGGTTCTCAAGTTTAGGTGGAAAGCAGCTTCTGTATGGAGCACTCTCAACACCAGCGACACTCTAGATTTGCTCACCTCAAATGTCTGTTTTTCTATCAAAAACTTTAAGCATAGGATTAGCACAGTGCCATCCACGCCGAGATAGAAAAGGACAAAGTCATTTGCCATTTGTACAGCAATGTCTTTAAACATAGGACTAGCACAGTGCTGTCCTTGCCGAGCTGTAAAATGACAAAAGCCAATTACCACTCCAGGCACAGGATTACAGCTTTGAATTGGTAAAATACCAATCAAGCCAACCTGAAATGAGCAAAAGCAACCCCTGACACAGTGTTTCGCTCTAATTAGAGCTCTTCAGAGAGGTATAGCTTTGTCCAGACACAAGGGAGCACCCAGTATAAGTCAAAGAAATACCCTTTCAGGCATAGAGTGACAAATAAATTATGCAAAAAAGAAGCAGATAACTCTGGGTAGTTCTCAAGTTTAGGCGGAAAGAAGCTCCTGTATGGAGCACTCTCAACACCAGCGACACTCTAGATCTGCTCACCTCAAATGTCTGTTTTTCTATCAAAATCTTTAAGCATAGGATTAGAACTGTGCCAGCCACGCCGAGATAGAAAAGGACAAAGTCTTTTGCCATTTGTACAGCAAAGTCTTTAAGCATAGGACTAGCACAGTGCTGTCTTTGCCGAGCTGTTAAATGACAAAAGCCAATTACCACTCCAGGCACAGAATTACACCTTTGAATTGGTAAAATACCAATCAAGCCAACCTGAAATGAGCAAAAGCAACCCCTGACACAGTGTTTCGCTCTAATTAGAGCTCTTCAGAGAGGTATAGCTTTGTCCAGACACAAGGGAGCACCCAGTATAAGTTACAGAAATACGCTTTCAGGCATAGAGTGACGAATAAATTATGCAAAAAAGAAGCAGAGAACTCTGGGTAGTTCTCAAGTTTAGGTGGAAAGCAGCTCCTGTATGGAGCACTCTCAACACCATCGACACTCTAGATCTGCTCACCTTAAATGTCTGTTTTTCTATCAAAATCTTTAAGCATAGGATTAGCACTGTGCCAGCCACGCCGAGATAGAAAAGGACAAAGTCTTTTGCCATTTGTACAGCAAAGTCTTTAAGGATAGGACTAGCACAGTGCTGTCCTTGCCGAGCTGTTAAATGACAAAAGACAATTACCACTCCAGGCACAGGATTACAGCTTTGAATTGGTAAAATACCAATCAAGCCAACCTGAAATGAGCAAAAGCAACCCCTGACACAGTGTTTCGCTCTAATTAGAGCTCTTCAGAGAGGTATAGCTTTGTCCAGATACAAGGGAGCACCCAGTATAAGTCAAAGAAATACCCTTTCAGGCATAGAGTGACAAATAAATTATGCAAAAAAGAAGCAGAGAACTCTGGGTAGTTCTCAAGTTTAGGTGAAAAGCAGCTCCTGTATGGAGCACTCTCAACACCAGCGACACTCTAGATCTGCTCACCTCTAATGTCTGTTTTTCTATCAAAATCTTTAAGCATAGGATTAGCACAGTGTTATCCACGACGAGATAGAAAAGGACAAAGTCTTTTGCCATTTGTACAGCTAAGTCTTTAAGCATAGGACTAGCACAGTGCTGTCCTTGCCGAGCTTTAAAATGACAAAAGCCAATTACCTCTCCAGGCACAGGATTACAGCTTTGAATTGGTAAAATACCAATCAAGACAACCTGAAATGAGCAAAAGCAACCCCTGACACAGTGTTTCGCTCTAATTAGAGTTCTTCAGAGAGGTATAGCTTTGTCCAGACACAAGTGAGCACCCAGTATAACTCTAAGAAATACCCTTTCAGGCATAGAGTGACGAATAAATTATGCAAAAAAGAAGCAGAGAACTCTGGGTAGTTCTCAAGTTTAGGTGGAAAGCAGCTCCTGTATGGAGCACTCTCAACACCAGCGACACTCTAGATCTGCTCACCTCAAATGTCTGTTTTTCTATCAAAATCTTTAAGCATAGGATTAACACAGTGCCATCCACGCCGAGATAGAAAAGGACAAAGTCTTTTGCCATTTGTACAGCAAAGTCTTTAAGCATAGGACTAGCACAGTGCTGTCCTTGCCGAGCTGTAAAATGAAAAAAGCCATTTACCACTCCAGGCACAGGATTACAGATTTGAATTGGTAAATTACCAATCAAGCCAACCTGAAATGAGCAAAAGCAACCCCTGACACAGTGTTTCGCTCTAATTAGACCTCTTCAGAGAGGTATAACTTTGTCAATACACAAGGGAGCACCCAGTATACATCAAAGAAATACCTTTTCAGGCATAGAGTGACGAATAAATTATGCAAAAAAGAAGCAGATAACTCTGGGTAGTTCTCAAGTTTAGGCGGAAAGAAGCTCCTGTATGGAGCACTCTCAACACCAGCGACACTCTAGATCTGCTCACCTCAAATGTCTGTTTTTCTATCAAAATCTTTAAGCATAGGATTAGCACAGTGCCATCCACGACGAGATAGAAAAGGACAAAGTCTTTTGCCCTTTGTACAGCAAAGTCTTTAAGCATAGGACTAGCACAGTGCTGTCTTTGCCGAGCTGTAAAATGACAAAAGCCAATTACCACTCCAGGCACAGGATTACAGCTTTGAATTGGTAAAATACCAATCAAGCCAACCTGAAATGAGCAAAAGCAACCACTGACACAGTGTTTCGCTCTAATTAGAGCTCTTCAGAGAAGTATAGCTTTGTCCAGACACAAGGGAGCACCCAGTATAAGTCAAAGAAATACCCTTTCAGGCATAGAGTGACGAATAAATTATGCAAAAAAGAAGCAGAGAACTCTGGGTAGTTCTCAAGTTTAGGTGGAAAGCAGCTCCCCGTATGGAGCACTCTCAACACCAGCGACACTCTAGATCTGCTCACCTTAAATGTCTGTTTTTCTATCAAAATCTTTAAGCATAGGATTAGCACTGTGCCAGCCACGCCGAGATAGAAAAGGACAAAGTCTTTTGCCATTTGTACAGCAAAGTCTTTAAGCATAGGACTAGCACAGTGCTATCCTCCAGAGCTGTAAAATGACAAAAGCCAATTTCCACTCCAGGCACAGGATTACAGCTTTAAATTGGTAAAATACCAATCAAGCCAACCTGAAATGAGCAAAAGCAACCCCTGACACAGTGTTTCGCTCTAATTAGAGCTCTTCAGAGAGGTATAGCTTTGTCCAGACACAAGGGAGCACCCAGTATAAGTCAAAGAAATACCCTTTCAGGCATAGAGTGACGAATAAATTATGCAAAAAAGAAGCAGAGAACTCTGGGTGGTTCTCAAGTTTAGGTGGAAAGCAGCTTCTGTATGGAGCACTCTCAACACCAGCGACACTCTAGATTTGCTCACCTCAAATGTCTGTTTTTCTATCAAAAACTTTAAGCATAGGATTAGCACAGTGCCATCCACGCCGAGATAGAAAAGGACAAAGTCATTTGCCATTTGTACTGCAAAGTCTTTAAACATAGGACTAGCACAGTGCTGTCCTTGCCGAGCTGTAAAATGACAAAAGCCAATTACCACTCCAGGCACAGGATTACAGCTTTGAATTGGTAAAATACCAATCAAGCCAACCTGAAATGAGCAAAAGCAACCCCTGACACAGTGTTTCGCTCTAATTAGAGCTCTTCAGAGAGGTAAAGCTTTGTCCAGACACAAGGGAGCACCCAGTATAAGTCAAAGAAATACCCTTTTAGGCATAGAGTGACAAATAAATTATGCAAAAAAGAAGCAGATAACTCTGGGTAGTTCTCAAGTTTAGGCGGAAAGAAGCTCTTGTATGGAGCACTCTCAACACCAGCGACACTCTAGATCTGCTCACCTCAAATGTCTGTTTTTCTATCAAAATCTTTAAGCATAGGATTAGAACTGTGCCAGCCACGCCGAGATAGAAAAGGACAAAGTCTTTTGCCATTTGTACAGCAAAGTCTTTAAGCATAGGACTAGCACAGTGCTGTCCTTGGCGTGCTGTAAAATGACAAAAGCCAATTACCACTCCAGGCACAGGATTACAGCTTTGAATTGGTAAAATACCAATCAAGCCAACCTGAAATGAGCAACAGCAACCCCTGACACAGTGTTTCGCTCTAATTAGAGCTCTTCAGAGAGGTATAGCTTTGTCCAGACACAAGGGAGCACCCAGTATAAGTCAAGGAAATACCCTTTCAGGCATAGAGTGACGAATAAATTATGCAAAAAAGAAGCAGAGAACTCTGGGTAGTTCTCAAGTTTAGGTGGAAAGCAGCTCCCCGTATGGAGCACTCTCAACACCAGCGACACTCTAGATCTGCTCACCTTAAATGTCTGTTTTTCTATCAAAATCTTTAAGCATAGGATTAGCACTGTGCCAGCCACGCCGAGATAGAAATGGACAAAGTCTTTTGCCATTTGTACAGCAAAGTCTTTAAGCATAGGACTAGCACAGTGCTGTCCTTGCCGAGCTGTTAAATGACAAAAGCCAATTACCACTCCAGGCACAGAATTACAGCTTTGAATTGGTAAAATACCAATCAAGCCAACCTGAAATGAGCAAAAGCAACCCCTGACACAGTGTTTCGCTCTAATTAGAGCTCTTCAGAGAGGTATAGCTTTGTCCAGACACAAGGGAGCACCCAGTATAAGTCAAAGAAATACGCTTTCAGGCATAGAGTGACGAATAAATTATGCAAAAAAGAAGCAGAGAACTCTGGGTAGTTCTCAAGTTTAGGTGGAAAGCAGCTCCTGTATGGAGCACTCTCAACACCAGCGACACTCTAGATCTGCTCACCTCAAATGTCTGTTTTTCTATCAAAATCTTTAAGCATAGGATTAGCACAGTGCTACCGACGCCGAGATAGAAAAGGACAAAGTCTTTTGCCATTTGTACAGCAAAGTCTTTAAGCATAGGACTAGCACAGCGCTGTCCTTGCCGAGCTGTAAAATGACAAAAGCCAATTACCACTCCAGGCACAGGATTACAGCTTTGAATTGGTAAAATACCAATCAAGCCAACCTGAAATGAGCAAAAGCAACCCCTGACACAGTGTTTCGCTCTAATTAGAGCTCTTCAGAGAGGTATAGCTTTGTCCAGATACAAGGGAGCACCCACTATAAGTCAAAGAAATACCCTTTCAGGCATAGAGTGACAAATAAATTATGCAAAAAAGAAGCAGAGAACTCTGGGTAGTTCTCAAGTTTAGGTGGAAAGCAGCTCCTGTATGGAGCACTCTCAACACCAGCGACACTCTAGATCTGCTCACCTCTAATGTCTGTTTTTCTATCAAAATCTTTAAGCATAGGATTAGCACAGTGTTATCCACGACGAGATAGAAAAGGACAAAGTCTTTTGCCATTTGTACAGCTAAGTCTTTAAGCATAGGACTAGCACAGTGCTGTCCTTGCCGAGCTTTAAAATGACAAAAGCCAATTACCTCTCCAGGCACAGGATTACAGCTTTGAATTGGTAAAATACCAATCAAGACAACCTGAAATGAGCAAAAGCAACCCCTGACACAGTGTTTCGCTCTAATTAGAGTTCTTCAGAGAGGTATAGCTTTGTCCAGACACAAGTGAGCACCCAGTATAACTCTAAGAAATACCCTTTCAGGCATAGAGTGACGAATAAATTATGCAAAAAAGAAGCAGAGAACTCTGGGTAGTTCTCAAGTTTAGGTGGAAAGCAGCTCCTGTATGGAGCACTCTCAACACCAGCGACACTCTAGATCTGCTCACCTCAAATGTCTGTTTTTCTATCAAAATCTTTAAGCATAGGATTAACACAGTGCCATCCACGCCGAGATAGAAAAGGACAAAGTCTTTTGCCATTTGTACAGCAAAGTCTTTAAGCATAGGACTAGCACAGTGCTGTCCTTGCCGAGCTGTAAAATGACAAAAGCCATTTACCAATCCAGGCACAGGATTACAGCTTTGAATTGGTAAATTACCAATCAAGCCAACCTGAAATGAGCAAAAGCAACCCCTGACACAGTGTTTCGCTCTAATTAGACCTCTTCAGAGAGGTATAACTTTGTCAATACACAAGGGAGCACCCAGTATACGTCAAAGAAATACCTTTTCAGGCATAGAGTGACGAATAAATTATGCAAAAAAGAAGCAGATAACTCTGGGTAGTTCTCAAGTTTAGGCGGAAAGAAGCTCCTGTATGGAGCACTCTCAACACCAGCGACACTCTAGATCTGCTCACCTTAAATGTCTGTTTTTCTATCAAAATCTTTAAGCATAGGATTAGCACTATGCCAGCCACGCCGAGATAGAAAAGGACAAAGTCTTTTGCCATTTGTACAGCAAACTCTTTAAGCATAGAACTAGCACAGTGCTATTCTCCCGAGCTGTAAAATGACAAAAGCCAATTACCACTCCAGGCACAGGATTACAGCTTTAAATTGGTAAAATACCAATCAAGCCAACCTGAAATGACCAAAAGCAACCCCTGACACAGTGTTTCGCTCTAATTAGAGCTCTTCAGAGAGGTATAGCTTTGTCCAGACACAAGGGAGCACCCAGTATAAGTCAAAGAAATACCCTTTCAGGCATAGCGTGATGAATACATTATGCAAAAAAGAAGCAGAGAACTCTGGGTAGTTCTCAAGTTTAGGCAGAAAGCAGCTCCTGTATGGAGCACTCTCAACACCAGCGACACTCTAGTTCTGCTCACCTCAAATGTCTGTTTTTCTGTCAAAATCTTTAAGCATAGGATTAGCACAGTGCCATCCACGCCGAGATAGAAAAGGACAAAGTCTTTTGCCATTTGTACAGCAAAGTCTTTAAGCATAGGACTAGCACAGTGCTGTCCTTGCCGAGCTGTAAAATGACAAAAGCCATTTACCACTCCAGGCACAGGATTACAGCTTTGAATTGGTAAATTACCAATCAAGCCAACCTGAAATGAGCAAAAGCAACCCCTGACACAGTGTTTCCCTCTAATTAGACCTCTTCAGAGAGGTATAACTTTGTCAATACACAAGGGAGTACCCAGTATACGTCAAAGAAATACCTTTTCAGGCATAGAGTGACGAATAAATTATGCAAAAAAGAAGCAGATTACTCTGGGTAGTTCTCAAGTTTAGGCGGAAAGAAGCTCCTGTATGGAGCACTCTCAACACCAGCGACACTATAGATCTGCTCACCTCAAATGTCTGTTTTTCTATCAAAATCTTTAAGCATAGGATTAGCACAGTGCCATCCACGCCGAGATAGAAAAGGACAAAGTCTTTTGCCATTTGTACAGCAAAGTCTTTAAGCATAGGACTAGCACAGTGCTGTCCTTGCCGAGCTGTTAAATGACAAAAGCCAATTACCACTCCAGGCACTGGATTACAGCTTTGAATTGGTAAAATACCAATCAAGCCAACCTGAAATGAGCAAAAGCAACCCCTGACACAGTGTTTCGCTCTAATTAGAGATCTTCAGAGAGGTATAGCTTTGTCCAGACACAAGGGAGCACCCAGTATAAGTCAAAGAAATACCCTTTCAGGCATAGCGTGATGAATAAATTATGCAAAAAAGAAGCAGAGAACTCTGGGTAGTTCTCAAGTTTAGGCAGAAAGCAGCTCCTGTATGGAGCACTCTCAACACCAGCGACACTCTAGTTCTGCTCACCTCAAATGTCTGTTTTTCTGTCAAAATCTTTAAGCATAGGATTAGCACAGTGCCATCCACGCCGAGATAGAAAAGGACAAAGTCTTTTGCCATTTGTACAGCAAAGTCTTTAAGCATAGGACTAGCACAGTGCTGTCCTTGCCGAGCTGTAAAATGACAAAAGCTAATTACCACTCCAGGCACAGGATTACAGCTTTGAATTGGTAAAATACCAATCAAGCCAACCTGAAATGAGCAAAAGCAACCCCTGACACAGTGTTTCGCTCTAATTAGAGCTCTTCAGAGAGGTATAGCTTTGTCCAGACACAAGGGAGCACCCAGTATAAGTCAAAGAAATACCCTTTCAGGCATAGAGTGACGAATAAATTATGCAAAAAAGAAGCAGAGAACTCTGGGTAGTTCTCAAGTTTAGGTGGAAAGCAGCTCCTGTATGGAGCACTCTCAACACCAGCGACACTCTAGATCTGCTCACCTCAAATGTCTGTTTTTCTATCAAAATCTTTAAGCATAGTATTAGCACAGTGCAATCCACGCCGAGATAGAAAAGGACAAAGTCTTTTGCCATTTGTACAGCAAAGTCTTTAAGCAGAGGACTAGCACAGTGCTCTCCTTCCCGAGCTGTAAAATGACAAAAGCCAATTACCACTCCAGGCACAGGATTACAGCTTTAAATTGGTAAAATACCAATCAAGCCAACCTGAAATGAGCAAAAACAAACCCCTGACACAGTGTTTCGCTCTAATTAGAGCTCTTCAGAGAGGTATAACTTTGTCCAGACACAAGGGAGCACCCAGTATAAGTCAAAGAAATACCCTTTCAGGCATAGAGTGACAAATAAATTATGCAAAAAAGAAGCAGAGAACTCTGGGTAGTTCTCAAGTTTAGGTGGAAAGCAGCTCCTGTATGGAGCACTCTCAACACCAGCGACACTCTAGATCTGCTCACCTCTAATGTCTGTTTTTCTATCAAAATCTTTAAGCATAGGATTAGCACAGTGTTATCCACGACGAGATAGAAAAGGACAAAGTCTTTTGCCATTTGTACAGCTAAGTCTTTAAGCATAGGATTAGCACAGTGCTGTCCTTGCCGAGCTTTAAAATGACAAAAGCCAATTACCTCTCCAGGCACAGAATTACAGCTTTGAATTGGTAAAATACCAATCAAGACAACCTGAAATGAGCAAAAGCAACCCCTGACACAGTGTTTCGCTCTAATTAGAGTTCTTCAGAGAGGTATAGCTTTGTCCAGACACAAGTGAGCACCCAGTATAACTCTAAGAAATACCCTTTCAGGCATAGAGTGATGAATAAATTATGCAAAAAAGAAGCAGAGCACTCTGGGTAGTTCTCAAGTTTAGGTGGAAAGCAGCTCCTGTATGGAGCACTCTCAACACCAGCGACACTCTAGATCTGCTCACCTCAAATGTCTGTTTTTCTATCAAAATCTTTAAGCATAGGATTAACACAGTGCCATCCACGCCGAGATAGAAAAGGACAAAGTCTTTTGCCATTTGTACAGCAAAGTCTTTAAGCATAGGACTAGCACAGTGCTGTCCTTGCCGAGCTGTAAAATGACAAAAGCCATTTACCACTCCAGGCACAGGATTACAGCTTTGAATTGGTAAATTACCAATCAAGCCAACCTGAAATGAGCAAAAGCAACCCCTGACACAGTGTTTCGCTCTAATTAGACCTCTTCAGAGAGGTATAACTTTGTCAATACACAAAGGAGCACCCAGTATACATCAAAGAAATACCTTTTCAGGCATAGAGTGACGAATAAATTATGCAAAAAAGAAGCAGATAACTCTGGGTAGTTCTCAAGTTTAGGCGGAAAGAAGCTCCTGTATGGAGCACTCTCAACACCAGCGACACTCTAGATCTGCTCACCTCAAATGTCTGTTTTTCTATCAAAATCTTTAAGCATAGGATTAGCACTGTGCCAGCCACGCCGAGATAGAAAAGGACAAAGTCTTTTGCCATTTGTACAGCAAAGTCTTTAAGCATAGGACTAACACAGTGCTGTCCTTGGCGAGCTGTAAAATGACAAAAGCCAATTACCACTCCAGGCACAGGATTACAGCTTTGAATTGGTAAAATACCAATCAAGCCAACCTGAAATGAGCAAAAGCAACCCCTGACACAGTGTTTCGCTCTAATTAGAGCTCTTCAGAGAGGTATAGCTTTGTCCAGACACAAGGGAGCACCCAGTATAAGTCACAGAAATACGCTTTCAGGCATAGAGTGACGAATAAATTATGCAAAAAAGAAGCAGAGAACTCTGGGTAGTTCTCAAGTTTAGGTGGAAAGCAGCTCCTGTATGGAGCACTCTCAACACCAGCGACACTCTAGATCTGCTCACCTTAAATGTCTGTTTTTCTATCAAAATCTTTAAGCATAGGATTAGCACTGTGCCAGCCACGCCGAGATAGAAAAGGACAAAGTCTTTTGCCATTTGTACAGCAAAGTCTTTAAGCATAGGACTAGCACAGTGCTGTCCTTGCCGAGCTGTAAAATGACAAAAGCCATTTACCACTCCAGGCACAGGATTACAGCTTTGAATTGGTAAATTACCAATCAAGCCAACCTGAAATGAGCAAAAGCAACCCCTGACACAGTGTTTCGCTCTAATTAGACCTCTTCAGAGAGGTATAACTTTGTCAATACACAAGGGAGCACCCAGTATACATCAAAGAAATACCTTTTCAGGCATAGAGTGACGAATAAATTATGCAAAAAAGAAGCAGATAACTCTGGGTAGTTCTCAAGTTTAGGCGGAAAGAAGCTCCTGTATGGAGCACTCTCAACACCAGCGACACTCTAGATCTGCTCACCTCAAATGTCTGTTTTTCTATCAAAATCTTTAAGCATAGGATTAGCACAGTGCTATCCACGACGAGATAGAAAAGGACAAAGTCTTTTGCCCTTTGTACAGCAAAGTCTTTAAGCATAGGACTAGCACAGTGCTGTCTTTGCCGAGCTGTAAAATGACAAAAGCCAATTACCACTCCAGGCACAGGATTACAGCTTTGAATTGGTAAAATACCAATCAAGCCAACCTGAAATGAGCAAAAGCAACCACTGACACAGTGTTTCGCTCTAATTAGAGCTCTTCAGAGAAGTATAGCTTTGTCCAGACACAAGGGAGCACCCAGTATAAGTCAAAGAAATACCCTTTCAGGCATAGAGTGACGAATAAATTATGCAAAAAAGAAGCAGAGAACTCTGGGTAGTTCTCAAGTTTAGGTGGAAAGCAGCTCCCCGTATGGAGCACTCTCAACACCAGGGACACTCTAGATCTGCTCACCTTAAATGTCTGTTTTTCTATCAAAATCTTTAAGCATAGGATTAGCACTGTGCCAGCCACGCCGAGATAGAAAAGGACAAAGTCTTTTGCCATTTGTACAGCAAAGTCTTTAAGCATAGGACTAGCACAGTGCTATCCTCCAGAGCTGTAAAATGACAAAAGCCAATTTCCACTCCAGGCACAGGATTACAGCTTTAAATTGGTAAAATACCAATCAAGCCAACCTGAAATGAGCAAAAGCAACCCCTGACACAGTGTTTCGCTCTAATTAGAGCTCTTCAGAGAGGTATAGCTTTGTCCAGACACAAGGGAGCACCCAGTATAAGTCAAAGAAATACCCTTTCAGGCATAGAGTGACGAATAAATTATGCAAAAAAGAAGCAGAGAACTCTGGGTGGTTCTCAAGTTTAGGTGGAAAGCAGCTTCTGTATGGAGCACTCTCAACACCAGCGACACTCTAGATTTGCTCACCTCAAATGTCTGTTTTTCTATCAAAAACTTTAAGCATAGGATTAGCACAGTGCCATCCACGCCGAGATAGAAAATTACAAAGTCATTTGCCATTTGTACAGCAAAGTCTTTAAACATAGGACTAGCACAGTGCTGTCCTTGCCGAGCTGTAAAATGACAAAAGCCAATTACCACTCCAGGCACAGGATTACAGCTTTGAATTGGAAAAATACCAATCAAGCCAACCTGAAATGAGCAAAAGCAACCCCTGACACAGTGTTTCGCTCTAATTAGAGCTCTTCAGAGAGGTATAGCTTTGTCCAGACACAAGGGAGCACCCAGTATAAGTCAAAGAAATACCCTTTCAGGCATAGAGTGACAAATAAATTATGCAAAAAAGAAGCAGATAACTCTGGGTAGTTCTCAAGTTTAGGCGGAAAGAAGCTCTTGTATGGAGCACTCTCAACACCAGCGACACTCTAGATCTGCTCACCTCAAATGTCTGTTTTTCTATCAAAATCTTTAAGCATAGGATTAGAACTGTGCCAGCCACGCCGAGATAGAAAAGGACAAAGTCTTTTGCCATTTGTACAGCAAAGTCTTTAAGCATAGGACTAGCACAGTGCTGTCCTTGGCGAGCTGTAAAATGACAAAAGCCAATTACCACTCCAGGCACAGGATTACAGCTTTGAATTGGTAAAATACCAATCAAGCCAACCTGAAATGAGCAACAGCAACCCCTGACACAGTGTTTCGCTCTAATTAGAGCTCTTCAGAGAGGTATAGCTTTGTCCAGACACAAGGGAGCACCCAGTATAAGTCAAAGAAATACCCTTTCAGGCATAGAGTGACGAATAAATTATGCAAAAAAGAAGCAGAGAACTCTGGGTACTTCTCAAGTTTAGGTGGAAAGCAGCTCCCCGTATGGAGCACTCTCAACACCAGCGACACTCTAGACCTGCTCACCTTAAATGTCTGTTTTTCTATCAAAATCTTTAAGCATAGGATTAGCACTGTGCCAGCCACGCCGAGATAGAAAAGGACAAAGTCTTTTGCCATTTGTACAGCAAAGTCTTTAAGCATAGGACTAGCACAGTGCTGTCCTTGCCGAGCTGTTAAATGACAAAAGCCAATTACCACTCCAGGCACAGAATTACAGCTTTGAATTGGTAAAATACCAATCAAGCCAACCTGAAATGAGCAAAAGCAACCCCTGACACAGTGTTTCGCTCTAATTAGAGCTCTTCAGAGAGGTATAGCTTTGTCCAGACACAAGGGAGCACCCAGTATAAGTCAAAGAAATACGCTTTCAGGCATAGAGTGACGAATAAATTATGCAAAAAAGAAGCAGAGAACTCTGGGTAGTTCTCAAGTTTAGGTGGAAAGCAGCTTCTGTATGGAGCACTCTCAACACCAGCGACACTCTAGATCTGCTCACCTCAAATGTCTGTTTTTCTATCAAAATCTTTAAGCATAGGATTAGCACAGTGCTATCGACGCCGAGATAGAAAAGGACAAAGTCTTTTGCCATTTGTACAGCAAAGTCTTTAAGCATAGGACTAGCACAGCGCTGTCCTTGCCGAGCTGTAAAATGACAAAAGACAATTACCACTCCAGGCACAGGATTACAGCTTTGAATTGGTAAAATACCAATCAAGCCAACCTGAAATGAGCAAAAGCAACCCCTGACACAGTGTTTCGCTCTAATTAGAGCTCTTCAGAGAGGTATAGCTTTGTCCAGATACAAGGGAGCACCCAGTATAAGTCAAAGAAATACCCTTTCAGGCATAGAGTGACAAATAAATTATGCAAAAAAGAAGCAGAGAACTCTGGGTAGTTCTCAAGTTTAGGTGGAAAGCAGCTCCTGTATGGAGCACTCTCAACACCAGCGACACTCTAGATCTGCTCACCTCTAATGTCTGTTTTTCTATCAAAATCTTTAAGCATAGGATTAGCACAGTGTTATCCACAACGAGATAGAAAAGGACAAAGTCTTTTGCCATTTGTACAGCTAAGTCTTTAAGCATAGGACTAGCACAGTGCTGTCCTTGCCGAGCTTTAAAATGACAAAAGCCAATTACCTCTCCAGGCACAGGATTACAGCTTTGAATTGGTAAAATACCAATCAAGACAACCTGAAATGAGCAAAAGCAACCCCTGACACAGTGTTTCGCTCTAATTAGAGTTCTTCAGAGAGGTATAGCTTTGTCCAGACACAAGTGAGCACCCAGTATAACTCTAAGAAATACCCTTTCAGGCATAGAGTGACGAATAAATTATGCAAAAAAGAAGCAGAGAACTCTGGGTAGTTCTCAAGTTTAGGTGGAAAGCAGCTCCTGTATGGAGCACTCTCAACACCAGCGACACTCTAGATCTGCTCACCTCAAATGTCTGTTTTTCTATCAAAATCTTTAAGCATAGGATTAACACAGTGCCATCCACGCCGAGATAGAAAAGGACAAAGTCTTTTGCCATTTGTACAGCAAAGTCTTTAAGCATAGGACTAGCACAGTGCTGTCCTTGCCGAGCTGTAAAATGACAAAAGCCATTTACCACTCCAGGCACAGGATTACAGCTTTGAATTGGTAAATTACCAATCAAGCCAACCTGAAATGAGCAAAAGCAACCCCTGACACAGTGTTTCGCTCTAATTAGACCTCTTCAGAGAGGTATAACTTTGTCAATACACAAGGGAGCACCCAGTATACGTCAAAGAAATACCTTTTCAGGCATAGAGTGACGAATAAATTATGCAAAAAAGAAGCAGATAACTCTGGGTAGTTCTCAAGTTTAGGCGGAAAGAAGCTCCTGTATGGAGCACTCTCAACACCAGCGACACTCTAGATCTGCTCACCTCAAATGTCTGTTTTTCTATCAAAATCTTTAAGCATAGGATTAGCACAGTGCCATCCACGCCGAGATAGAAAAGGACAAAGTCTTTTGCCATTTGTACAGCAAAGTCTTTAAGCATAGGACTAGCACAGTGCTGTCCTTGGCGAGCTGTAAAATGACAAAAGCCAATTAACACTCCAGGCACAGGATTACAGCTTTGAATTGGTAAAATACCAATCAAGCCAACCTGAAATGAGCAAAAGCAACCCCTGACACAGTGTTTCGCTCTAATTAGAGCTCTTCAGAGAAGTATAGCTTTGTCCAGACACAAGGGAGCACCCAGTATAAGTCAAAGAAATACCCTTTCAGGCATAGAGTGACGAATAAATTATGCAAAAAAGAAGCAGAGAACTCTGGGTAGTTCTCAAGTTTAGGTGGAAAGCAGCTCCTGTATGGAGCACTCTCAACACCAGCGACACTCTAGATCTGCTCACCTTAAATGTCTGTTTTTCTATCAAAATCTTTAAGCATAGGATTAGCACTATGCCAGCCACGCCGAGATAGAAAAGGACAAAGTCTTTTGCCATTTGTACAGCAAAGTCTTTAAGCATAGAACTAGCACAGTGCTATCCTCCCGAGCTGTAAAATGACAAAAGCCAAATACCACTCCAGGCACAGGATTACAGCTTTAAATTGGTAAAATACCAATCAAGCCAACCTGAAATGACCAAAAGCAACCCCTGACACAGTGTTTCGCTCTAATTAGAGCTCTTCAGAGAGGTATAGCTTTGTCCAGACACAAGGGAGCACCCAGTATAAGTCAAAGAAATACCCTTTCAGGCATAGAGTGACGAATAAATTATGCAAAAAAGAAGCAGAGAACTCTGGGTAGTTCTCAAGTTTAGGTGGAAAGCAGCTCCTGTATGGAGTACTCTCAACACCAGCGACGCTCTAGATCTGCTCACCTCAAATGTCTGTTTTTCTATCAAAAATCTTTAAGCATAGGATTAGCACAGTGCCATCCACGCCGACATAGAAAAGGACAAAGTCTTTTGCCATTTGTACAGCAAAGTCTTTAAGCATAGGACTAGCACAGTGCTGTCCTTGCCGAGCTGTAAAATGACAAAAGCCAATTACCACTCCAGGCACAGGATTACAGCTTTGAATTGGTAAAATACCAATCAAGCCAACCTGAAATGAGCAAAAGCAACCCCTGACACAGTGTTTCGCTCTAATTAGAGATCTTCAGAGAGGTATAGCTTTGTCCAGACACAAGGGAGCACCCAGTATAAGTCAAAGAAATACCCTTTCAGGCATAGCGTGATGAATAAATTATGCAAAAAAGAAGCAGAGAACTCTGGGTAGTTCTCAAGTTTAGGCAGAAAGCAGCTCCTGTATGGAGCACTCTCAACACCAGCGACACTCTAGTTCTGCTCACCTCAAATGTCTGTTTTTCTGTCAAAATCTTTAAGCATAGGATTAGCACAGTGCCATCCACACCGAGATAGAAAAGGACAAAGTCTTTTGCCATTTGTACAGCAAAGTCTTTAAGCATAGGACTAGCACAGTGCTGTCCTTGCCGAGCTGTAAAATGACAAAAGCTAATTACCACTCCAGGCACAGGATTACAGCTTTGAATTGGTAAAATACCAATCAAGCCAACCTGAAATGAGCAAAAGCAACCCCTGACACAGTGTTTCGCTCTAATTAGAGCTCTTCAGAGAGGTATAGCTTTGTCCAGACACAAGGGAGCACCCAGTATAAGTCAAAGAAATACCCTTTCAGGCATAGAGTGACGAATAAATTATGCAAAAAAGAAGCAGAGAACTCTGGGTAGTTCTCAAGTTTAGGTGGAAAGCAGCTCCTGTATGGAGCACTCTCAACACCAGCGACACTCTAGATCTGCTCACCTCAAATGTCTGTTTTTCTATCAAAAACTTTAAGCATACGATTAGCACAGTACCATCCACGCCAAGATAGAAAAGGACAAAGTCTTTTGCCATTTGTACAGCAAAGTCTTTAAGCATAGGACTAGCACAGTGCTGTCCTTGCCGAGCTGTAAAATGACAAAAGCCAATTACCACTCCAGGCACAGGATTACAGCTTTGAATTGGTAAAATACCAATCAAGCCAACCTGAAATGAGCAAAAGCAACCCCTGACACAGTGTTTCGCTCTAATTAGAGCTCTTCAGAGAGGTATAGCTTTGTCCAGACGCAAGGGAGCACCCAGTATAAGTCAAAGAAATACCCTTTCAGGCATAGAGTGACGAATAAATTATGCAAAAAAGAAGCAGAGAACTCTGGGTAGTTCTCAAGTTTAGGTGGAAAGCAGCTCCTGTATGGAGCACTCTCAACACCAGCGACACTCTAGATCTGCTCACCTCAAATGTCTGTTTTTCTATCAAAATCTTTAAGCATAGGATTAGCACAGTGCCATCCACGCCGAGATAGAAAAGGACAAAGTCTTTTGCCATTTGTACAGCAAAGTCTTTAAGCAGAGGACTAGCACAGTGCTCTCCTTCCCGAGCTGTAAAATGACAAAAGCCAATTACCACTCCAGGCACAGGATTACAGCTTTAAATTGGTAAAATACCAATCAAGCCAACCTGAAATGAGCAAAAACAAACCCCTGACACAGTGTTTCGCTCTAATTAGAGCTCTTCAAAGAGGTATAACTTTGTCCAGACACAAGGGAGCACCCAGTATAAGTCAAAGAAATACCCTTTCAGGCATAGAGTGACAAATAAATTATGCAAAAAAGAAGCAGAGAACTCTGGGTAGTTCTCAAGTTTAGGTGGAAAGCAGCTCCTGTATGGAGCACTCTCAACACCAGCGACACTCTAGATCTGCTCACCTCTAATATCTGTTTTTCTATCAAAATCTTTAAGCATAGGATTAGCACAGTGTTATCCACGACGAGATAGAAAAGGACAAAGTCTTTTGCCATTTGTACAGCTAAGTCTTTAAGCATAGGATTAGCACAGTGCTGTCCTTGCCGAGCTGTAAAATGACAAAAGCCATTTACCACTCCAGGCACAGGATTACAGCTTTGAATTGGTAAATTACCAATCAAGCCAACCTGAAATGAGCAAAAGCAACCCCTGACACAGTGTTTCGCTCTAATTAGAGTTCTTCAGAGAGGTATAGCTTTGTCCAGACACAAGTGAGCACCCAGTATAACTCTAAGAAATACCCTTTCAGGCATAGAGTGATGAATAAATTATGCAAAAAAGAAGCAGAGAACTCTGGGTAGTTCTCAAGTTTAGGTGGAAACCAGCTCCTGTATGGAGCACTCTCAACACCAGCGACACTCTAGATCTGCTCACCTCAAATGTCTGTTTTTCTATCAAAATCTTTAAGCATAGGATTAACACAGTGCCATCCACGCCGAGATAGAAAAGGACAAAGTCTTTTGCCATTTGTACAGCAAAGTCTTTAAGCATAGGACTAGCACAGTGCTGTCCTTGCCGAGCTGTAAAATGACAAAAGCCATTTACCACTCCAGGCACAGGATTACAGCTTTGAATTGGTAAATTACCAATCAAGCCAACCTGAAATGAGCAAAAGCAACCCCTGACACAGTGTTTCGCTCTAATTAGACCTCTTCAGAGAGGTATAACTTTGTCAATACACAAGGGAGCACCCAGTATACATCAAAGAAATACCTTTTCAGGCATAGAGTGATGAATAAATTATGCAAAAAAGAAGCAGATAACTCTGGGTAGTTCTCAAGTTTAGGCGGAAAGAAGCTCCTGTATGGAGCACTCTCAACACCAGCGACACTCTAGATCTGCTCACCTCAAATGTCTGTTTTTCTATCAAAATCTTTAAGCATAGGATTAGCACTGTGCCAGCCACGCCGAGATAGAAAAGGACAAAGTCTTTTGCCATTTGTACAGCAAAGTCTTTAAGCATAGGACTAGCACAGTGCTGTCCTTGGCGAGCTGTAAAATGACAAAAGCCAATTACTACTCCAGGCACAGGATTACAGCTTTGAATTGGTAAAATACCAATCAAGCCAACCTGAAATGAGCAAAAGCAACCCCTGACACAGTGTTTCGCTCTAATTAGAGCTCTTCAGAGAGGTATAGCTTTGTCCAGACACAAGGGAGCACCCAGTATAAGTCACAGAAATACGCTTTCAGGCATAGAGTGACGAATAAATTATGCAAAAAAGAAGCAGAGAACTCTGGGTAGTTCTCAAGTTTAGGTGGAAAGCAGCTCCTGTATGGAGCACTCTCAACACCAGCGACACTCTAGATCTGCTCACCTTAAATGTCTGTTTTTCTATCAAAATCTTTAAGCATAGGATTAGCACTGTGCCAGCCACGCCGAGATAGAAAAGGACAAAGTCTTTTGCCATTTGTACAGCAAAGTCTTTAAGCATAGGACTAGCACAGTGCTGTCCTTGCCGAGCTGTTAAATGACAAAAGCCAATTACCACTCCAGTCACAGAATTACAGCTTTGAATTGGTAAAATACCAATCAAGCCAACCTGAAATGACCAAAAGCAACCCCTGACACAGTGTTTCGCTCTAATTAGAGCTCTTCAGAGAGGTATAGCTTTGTCCAGACACAAGGGAGCACCCAGTATAAGTCAAAGAAATACGCTTTCAGGCATAGAGTGACGAATAAATTATGCAAAAAAGAAGCAGAGAACTCTGGGTAGTTCTCAAGTTTAGGTGGAAAGCAGCTCCTGTATGGAGCACTCTCAACACCAGCGACACTCTAGATCTGCTCACCTCAAATGTCTGTTTTTCTATCAAAATCTTTAAGTCTTTAAGCATAGGATTAGCACAGTGCCATCGACGCCGAGATAGAAAAGGACAAAGTCTTTTGCAATTTTTACAGCAAAGTCTTTAAGCATAGGACTAGCACAGTGCTGTCCTTGCCGAGCTGTAAAATGACAAAAGCCAATTACCACTCCAGGCACAGGATTACAGCTTTGAATTGGTAAAATACCAATCAAGCCAACCTGAAATGAGCAAAAGCAAACCCTGACACAGTGTTTCGCTCTAATTAGAGCTCTTCAGAGAGGTATAGCTTTGTCCAGATACAAGGGAGCACCCAGTATAAGTCAAAGAAATACCCTTTCAGGCATAGAGTGACAAATAAATTATGCAAAAAAGAAGCAGAGAACTCTGGGTAGTTCTCAAGTTTAGGTGGAAAGCAGCTCCTGTATGGAGCACTCTCAACACCAGCGACACTCTAGATCTGCTCACCTCTAATGTCTGTTTTTCTATCAAAATCTTTAAGCATACGATTAGCACAGTGTTATCCACGACGAGATAGAAAAGGACAAAGTCTTTTGCCATTTGTACAGCTAAGTCTTTAAGCATAGGACTAGCACAGTGCTGTCCTTGCCGAGCTTTAAAATGACAAAAGCCAATTACCTCTCCAGGCACAGGATTACAGCTTTGAATTGGTAAAATACCAATCAAGACAACCTGAAATGAGCAAAAGCAACCCCTGACACAGTGTTTCGCTCTAATTAGAGTTCTTCAGAGAGGTATAGCTTTGTCCAGACACAAGTGAGCACCCAGTATAACTCTAAGAAATACCCTTTCAGGCATAGAGTGACAAATAAATTATGCAAAAAAGAAGCAGAGAACTCTGGGTAGTTCTCAAGTTTAGGTGGAAAGCAGCTCCTGTATGGAGCACTCTACACACCAGCGACACTCTAGATCTGCTCACCTCAAATGTCTGTTTTTCTATCAAAATCTTTAAGCATAGGATTAACACAGTGCCATCCACGCCGAGATAGAAAAGGACAAAGTCTTTTGCCATTTGTACAGCAAAGTCTTTAAGCAAAGGACTAGCACAGTGCTGTCCTTGCCGAGCTGTAAAATGACAAAAGCCATTTACCACTCCAGGCACAGGATTACAGCTTTGAATTGGTAAATTACCAACCAAGCCAACCTGAAATGAGCAAAAGCAACCCCTGACACAGTGTTTCGCTCTAATTAGACCTCTTCAGAGAGGTATAACTTTGTCAATACACAAGGGAGCACCCAGTATACGTCAAAGAAATACCTTTTCAGGCATAGAGTGACGAATAAATTATGCAAAAAAGAAGCAGATAACTCTGGGTAGTTCTCAAGTTTAGGCGGAAAGAAGCTCCTGTATGGAGCACTCTCAACACCAGCGACACTCTAGATCTGCTCACCTCAAATGTCTGTTTTTCTATCAAAATCTTTAAGCATAGGATTAGCACAGTGCCATCCACGCCGAGATAGAAAAGGACAAAGTCTTTTGCCATTTGTACAGCAAAGTCTTTAAGCATAGGACTAGCACAGTGCTGTCCTTGGCGAGCTGTAAAATGACAAAAGCCAATTAACACTCCAGGCACAGGATTACAGCTTTGAATTGGTAAAATACCAATCAAGCCAACCTGAAATGAGCAAAAGCAACCCCTGACACAGTGTTTCGCTCTAATTAGAGCTCTTCAGAGAAGTATAGCTTTGTCCAGACACAAGGGAGCACCCAGTATAAGTCAAAGAAATACCCTTTCAGGCATAGAGTGACGAATAAATTATGCAAAAAAGAAGCAGAGAACTCTGGGTAGTTCTCAAGTTTAGGTGGAAAGCAGCTCCTGTATGGAGCACTCTCAACACCAGCGACACTCTAGATCTGCTCACCTTAAATGTCTGTTTTTCTATCAAAATCTTTAAGCATAGGATTAGCACTATGCCAGCCACGCCGAGATAGAAAAGGACAAAGTCTTTTGCCATTTGTACAGCAAAGTCTTTAAGCATAGAACTAGCACAGTGCTATCCTCCCGAGCTGTAAAATGACAAAAGCCAATTACCACTCCAGGCACAGGATTACAGCTTTAAATTGGTAAAATACCAATCAAGCCAACCTGAAATGACCAAAAGCAACCCCTGACACAGTGTTTCGCTCTAATTAGAGCTCTTCAGAGAGGTATAGCTTTGTCCAGAAACAAGGGAGCACCCAGTATAAGTCAAAGAAATACCCTTTCAGGCATAGAGTGACGAATAAATTATGCAAAAAAGAAGCAGAGAACTCTGGGTAGTTCTCAAGTTTAGGTGGAAAGCAGCTCCTGTATGGAGTACTCTCAACACCAGCGACGCTCTAGGTCTGCTCACCTCAAATGTCTGTTTTTCTATCAAAAATCTTTAAGCATAGGATTCGCACAGTGCCATCCACGCCGAGATAGAAAAGGACAAAGTCTTTTGCCATTTGTACAGCAAAGTCTTTAAGCATAGGACTAGCACAGTGCTGTCCTTGCCGAGCTGTAAAATGACAAAAGCTAATTACCACTCCAGGCACAGGATTACAGCTTTGAATTGGTAAAATACCAATCAAGCCAACCTGAAATGAGCAAAAGCAACCCCTGACACAGTGTTTCGCTCTAATTAGAGCTCTTCAGAGAGGTATAGCTTTGTCCAGACACAAGGGAGCACCCAGTATAAGTCAAAGAAATACCCTTTCAGGCATAGAGTGACGAATAAATTATGCAAAAAAGAAGCAGAGAACTCTGGGTAGTTCTCAAGTTTAGGTGGAAAGCAGCTCCTGTATGGAGCACTCTCAACACCAGCGACACTCTAGATCTGCTCACCTCAAATGTCTGTTTTTCTATCAAAAACTTTAAGCATAGGATTAGCACAGTACCATCCACGCCGAGATAGAAAAGGACAAAGTCTTTTGCCATTTGTACAGCAAAGTTTTTAAGCATAGGACTAGCACAGTGCTGTCCTTGCCGAGCTGTAAAATGACAAAAGCCAATTACCACTCCAGGCACAGGATTACAGCTTTGAATTGGTAAAATACCAATCAAGCCAACCTGAAATGAGCAAAAGCAACCCCTGACACAGTGTTTCGCTCTAATTAGAGCTCTTCAGAGAGGTATAGCTTTGTCCAGACGCAAGGGAGCACCCAGTATAAGTCAAACAAATACCCTTTCAGGCATAGAGTGACGAATAAATTATGCAAAAAAGAAGCAGAGAACTCTGGGTAGTTCTCAAGTTTAGGTGGAAAGCAGCTCCTGTATGGAGCACTCTCAACACCAGCGACACTCTAGATCTGCTCACCTCAAATGTCTGTTTTTCTATCAAAATCTTTAAGCATAGGATTAGCACAGTGTTATCCACGACGAGATAGTAAAGGACAAAGTCTTTTGCCATTTGTACAGCTAAGTCTTTAAGCATAGGATTAGCACAGTGCTGTCCTTGCCGAGCTTTAAAATGACAAAAGCCAATTACCTCTCCAGGCACAGAATTACAGCTTTGAATTGGTAAAATACCAATCAAGACAACCTGAAATGAGCAAAATCAACCCCTGACACAGTGTTTCGCTCTAATTAGAGTTCTTCAGAGAGGTATAGCTTTGTCCAGACACAAGTGAGCACCCAGTATAACTCTAAGAAATACCCTTTCAGGCATAGAGTGATGAATAAATTATGCAAAAAAGAAGCAGAGAACTCTGGGTAGTTCTCAAGTTTAGGTGGAAAGCAGCTCCTGTATGGAGCACTCTCAACACCAGCGACACTCTAGATCTGCTCACCTCAAATGTCTGTTTTTCTATCAAAATCTTTAAGCATAGGATTAACACAGTGCCATCCACGCCGAGATAGAAAAGGACAAAGTCTTTTGCCATTTGTACAGCAAAGTCTTTAAGCATAGGACTAGCACAGTGCTGTCCTTGGCGAGCTGTAAAATGACAAAAGCCAATTACCACTCCAGGCACAGGATTACAGCTTTGAATTGGTAAAATACCAATCAAGCCAACCTGAAATGAGCAAAAGCAACCCCTGACACAGTGTTTCGCTCTAATTAGAGCTCTTCAGAGACGTATAGCTTTGTCCAGACACAACGGAGCACCCAGTATAAGTCACAGAAATACGCTTTCAGGCATAAAGTGACGAATAAATTATGCAAAAAAGAAGCAGAGAACTCTGGGTAGTTCTCAAGTTTAGGTGGAAAGCAGCTCCTGTATGGAGCACTCTCAACACCAGCGACACTCTAGATCTGCTCACCTTAAATGTCTGTTTTTCTATCAAAATCTTTAAGCATAGGATTAGCACTGTGCCAGCCACGCCGAGATAGAAAAGGACAAAGTCTTTTGCCATTTGTACAGCAAAGTCTTTAAGCATAGGACTAGCACAGTGCTGTCCTTGCCGAGCTATAAAATGACAAAAGCCATTTACCACTCCAGGCACAGGATTACAGCTTTGAATTGGTAAATTACCAATCAAGCCAACCTAAAATGAGCAAAAGCAACCCCTGACACAGTGTTTCGCTCTAATTAGACCTCTTCAGAGAGGTATAACTTTGTCAATACACAAGGGAGCACCCAGTATACATCAAAGAAATACCTTTTCAGGCATAGAGTGACGAATAAATTATGCAAAAAAGAAGCAGATAACTCTGGGTAGTTCTCAAGTTTAGGCGGAAAGAAGCTCCTGTATGGAGCACTCTCAACACCAGCGACACTCTAGATCTGCTCACCTCAAATGTCTGTTTTTCTATCAAAATCTTTAAGCATAGGATTAGCACAGTGCCATCCACGAAGAGATAGAAAAGGACAAAGTCTTTTGCCCTTTGTACAGCAAAGTCTTTAAGCATAGGACTAGCACAGTGCTGTCTTTGCCGAGCTGTAAAATGACAAAAGCCAATTACCACTCCAGGCACAGGATTACAGCTTTGAATTGGTAAAATACCAATCAAGCCAACCTGAAATGAGCAAAAGCAACCACTGACACAGTGTTTCGCTCTAATTAGAGCTCTTCAGAGAAGTATAGCTTTGTCCAGACACAAGGGAGCACCCAGTATAAGTCAAAGAAATACCCTTTCAGGCATAGAGTGACGAATAAATTATGCAAAAAAGAAGCAGAGAACTCTGGGTAGTTCTCAAGTTTAGGTGGAAAGCAGCTCCCCGTATGGAGCACTCTCAACACCAGCGACACTCTAGATCTGCTCACCTTAAATGTCTGTTTTTCTATCAAAATCTTTAAGCATAGGATTAGCACTGTGCCAGCCACGCCGAGATAGAAAAGGACAAAGTCTTTTGCCATTTGTACAGCAAAGTCTTTAAGCATAGGACTAGCACAGTGCTATCCTCCAGAGCTGTAAAATGACAAAAGCCAATTTCCACTCCAGGCACAGGATTACAGCTTTAAATTGGTAAAATACCAATCAAGCCAACCTGAAATGAGCAAAAGCAACCCCTGACACAGTGTTTCGCTCTAATTAGAGCTCTTCAGAGAGGTATAGCTTTGTCCAGACACAAGGGAGCACCCAGTATAAGTCAAAGAAATACCCTTTCAGGCATAGAGTGACGAATAAATTATGCAAAAAAGAAGCAGAGAACTCTGGGTGGTTCTCAAGTTTAGGTGGAAAGCAGCTTCTGTATGGAGCACTCTCAACACCAGCGACACTCTAGACTTGCTCACCTCAAATGTCTGTTTTTCTATCAAAAACTTTAAGCATAGGATTAGCACAGTGCCATCCACGCCGAGATAGAAAAGGACAAAGTCATTTGCCATTTGTACAGCAAAGTCTTTAAACATAGGACTAGCACAGTGCTGTCCTTGCCGAGCTGTAAAATGACAAAAGCCAATTACCACTCCAGGCACAGGATTACAGCTTTGAATTGGTAAAATACCAATCAAGCCAACCTGAAATGAGCAAAAGCAACCCCTGACACAGTGTTTCGCTCTAATTAGAGCTCTTCAGAGAGGTATAGCTTTGTCCAGACACAAGGGAGCACCCAGTATAAGTCAAAGAAATACCCTTTCAGGCATAGAGTGACAAATAAATTATGCAAAAAAGAAGCAGATAACTCTGGGTAGTTCTCAAGTTTAGGCGGAAAGAAGCTCTTGTATGGAGCACTCTCAACACCAGCGACACTCTAGATCTGCTCACCTCAAATGTCTGTTTTTCTATCAAAATCTTTAAGCATAGGATTAGAACTGTGCCAGCCACGCCGAGATAGAAAAGGACAAAGTCTTTTGCCATTTGTACAGCAAAGTCTTTAAGCATAGGACTAGCACAGTGCTGTCCTTGGCGAGCTGTAAAATGACAAAAGCCAATTACCACTCCAGGCACAGGATTACAGCTTTGAATTGGTAAAATACCAATCAAGCCAACCTGAAATGAGCAACAGCAACCCCTGACACAGTGTTTCGCTCTAATTAGAGCTCTTCAGAGAGGTATAGCTTTGTCCAGACACAAGGGAGCACCCAGTATAAGTCAAAGAAATACCCTTTCAGGCATAGAGTGACGAATAAATTATGCAAAAAAGAAGCAGAGAACTCTGGGTAGTTCTCAAGTTTAGGTGGAAAGCAGCTCCCCGTATGGAGCACTCTCAACACCAGCGACACTCTAGATCTGCTCACCTTAAATGTCTGTTTTTCTATCAAAATCTTTAAGCATAGGATTAGCACTGTGCCAGCCACGCCGAGATAGAAAAGGACAAAGTCTTTTGCCATTTGTACAGCAAAGTCTTTAAGCATAGGACTAGCACAGTGCTGTCCTTGCCGAGCTGTTAAATGACAAAAGCCAATTACCACTCCAGGCACAGAATTACAGCTTTGAATTGGTAAAATACCAATCAAGCCAACCTGAAATGAGCAAAAGCAACCCCTGACACAGTGTTTCGCTCTAATTAGAGCTCTTCAGAGAGGTATAGCTTTGTCCAGACACAAGGGAGCACCCAGTATAAGTCAAAGAAATACGCTTTCAGGCATAGAGTGACGAATAAATTATGCAAAAAAGAAGCAGAGAACTCTGGGTAGTTCTCAAGTTTAGGTGGAAAGCAGCTCCTGTATGGAGCACTCTCAACACCAGCGACACTCTAGATCTGCTCACCTCAAATGTCTGTTTTTCTATCAAAATCTTTAAGCATAGGATTAGCACAGTGCTATCGACGCCGAGATAGAAAAGGACAAAGTCTTTTGCCATTTGTACAGCAAAGTCTTTAAGCATAGGACTAGCACAGCGCTGTCCTTGCCGAGCTGTAAAATGACAAAAGACAATTACCACTCCAGGCACAGGATTACAGCTTTGAATTGGTAAAATACCAATCAAGCCAACCTGAAATGAGCAAAAGCAACCCCTGACACAGTGTTTCGCTCTAATTAGAGCTCTTCAGAGAGGTATAGCTTTGTCCAAATACAAGGGAGCACCCAGTATAAGTCAAAGAAATACCCTTTCAGGCATAGAGTGACAAATAAATTATGCAAAAAAGAAGCAGAGAACTCTGGGTAGTTCTCAAGTTTAGGTGGAAAGCAGCTCCTGTATGGAGCACTCTCAACACCAGCGACACTCTAGATCTGCTCACCTCTAATGTCTGTTTTTCTATCAAAATCTTTAAGCATAGGATTAGCACAGTGTTATCCACGACGAGATAGAAAAGGACAAAGTCTTTTGCCATTTGTACAGCTAAGTCTTTAAGCATAGGACTAGCACAGTGCTGTCCTTGCCGAGCTTTAAAATGACAAAAGCCAATTACCTCTCCAGGCACAGGATTACAGCTTTGAATTGGTAAAATACCAATCAAGACAACCTGAAATGAGCAAAAGCAACCCCTGACACAGTGTTTCGCTCTAATTAGAGTTCTTCAGAGAGGTATAGCTTTGTCCAGACACAAGTGAGCACCCAGTATAACTCTAAGAAATACCCTTTCAGGCATAGAGTGACGAATAAATTATGCAAAAAAGAAGCAGAGAACTCTGGGTAGTTCTCAAGTTTAGGTGGAAAGCAGCTCCTGTATGGAGCACTCTCAACACCAGCGACACTCTAGATCTGCTCACCTCAAATGTCTGTTTTTCTATCAAAATCTTTAAGCATAGGATTAACACAGTGCCATCCACGCCGAGATAGAAAAGGACAAAGTCTTTTGCCATTTGTACAGCAAAGTCTTTAAGCATAGGACTAGCACAGTGCTGTCCTTGGCGAGCTGTAAAATGACAAAAGCCATTTACCACTCCAGGCACAGGATTACAGCTTTGAATTGGTAAATTACCAATCAAGCCAACCTGAAATGAGCAAAAGCAACCCCTGACACAGTGTTTCGCTCTAATTAGAGCTTTTCAGAGAAGTATAGCTTTGTCCAGACACAAGGGAGCACCCAGTATAAGTCAAAGAAATACCCTTTCAGGCATAGAGTGACGAATAAATTATGCAAAAAAGAAGCAGAGAACTCTGGGTAGTTCTCAAGTTTAGGTGGAAAGCAGCTCCTGTATGGAGCACTCTCAACACCAGCGACACTCTAGATCTGCTCACCTTAAATGTCTGTTTTTCTATCAAAATCTTTAAGCATAGGATTAGCACTATGCCAGCCACGCCGAGATAGAAAAGGACAAAGTCTTTTGCCATTTGTACAGCAAAGTCTTTAAGCATAGAACTAGCACAGTGCTATCCTCCCGAGCTGTAAAATGACAAAAGCCAATTACCATTCCAGGCACAGGATTACAGCTTTAAATTGGTAAAATACCAATCAAGCCAACCTGAAATGACCAAAAGCAACCCCTGACACAGTGTTTCGCTCTAATTAGAGCTCTTCAGAGAGGTATAGCTTTGTCCAGACACAAGGGAGCACCCAGTATAAGTCAAAGAAATACCCTTTCAGGCATAGAGTGACGAATAAATTATGCAAAAAAGAAGCAGAGAACTCTGGGTAGTTCTCAAGTTTAGGTGGAAAGCAGCTCCTGTATGGAGTACTCTCAACACCAGCGACGCTCTAGATCTGCTCACCTCAAATGTCTGTTTTTCTATCAAAAATCTTTAAGCATAGGATTAGCACAGTGCCATCCACGCCGACATAGAAAAGGACAAAGTCTTTTGCCATTTGTACAGCAAAGTCTTTAAGCATAGGACTAGCACAGTGCTGTCCTTGCCGAGCTGTAAAATGACAAAAGCCAATTACCACTCCAGGCACAGGATTACAGCTTTGAATTGGTAAAATACCAATCAAGACAACCTGAAATGAGCAAAAGCAACCCCTGACACAGTGTTTCGCTCTAATTAGAGATCTTCAGAGAGGTATAGCTTTGTCCAGACACAAGGGAGCACCCAGTATAAGTCAAAGAAATACCCTTTCAGGCATAGCGTGATGAATAAATTATGCAAAAAAGAAGCAGAGAACTCTGGGTAGTTCTCAAGTTTAGGCAGAAAGCAGCTCCTGTATGGAGCACTCTCAACACCAGCGACACTCTAGTTCTGCTCACCTCAAATGTCTGTTTTTCTGTCAAAATCTTTAAGCATAGGATTAGCACAGTGCCATCCACGCCGAGATAGAAAAGGACAAAGTCTTTTGCCATTTGTACAGCAAAGTCTTTAAGCATAGGACTAGCACAGTGCTGTCCTTGCCGAGCTGTAAAATGACAAAAGCTAATTACCACTCCAGGCACAGGATTACAGCTTTGAATTGGTAAAATACCAATCAAGCCAACCTGAAATGAACAAAAGCAACCCCTGACACAGTGTTTCGCTCTAATTAGAGCTCTTCAGAGAGGTATAGCTTTGTCCAGACACAAGGGAGCACCCAGTATAAGTCAAAGAAATACCCTTTCAGGCATAGAGTGACGAATAAATTATGCAAAAAAGAAGCAGAGAACTCTGGGTAGTTCTCAAGTTTAGGTGGAAAGCAGCTCCTGTATGGAGCACTCTCAACACCAGCGACACTCTAGATCTGCTCACCTTAAATGTCTGTTTTTCTATCAAAATCTTTAAGCATAGGATTAGCACTATGCCAGCCACGCCGAGATAGAAAAGGACAAAGTCTTTTGCCATTTGTACAGCAAAGTCTTTAAGCATAGAACTAGCACAGTGCTATCCTCCCGAGCTGTAAAATGACAAAAGCCAATTACCACTCCAGGCACAGGATTACAGCTTTAAATTGGTAAAATACCAATCAAGCCAACCTGAAATGACCAAAAGCAACCCCTGACACAGTGTTTCGCTCTAATTAGAGCTCTTCAGAGAGGTATAGCTTTGTCCAGACACAAGGGAGCACCCAGTATAAGTCAAAGAAATACCCTTTCAGGCATAGAGTGACGAATAAATTATGCAAAAAAGAAGCAGAGAACTCTGGGTAGTTCTCAAGTTTAGGTGGAAAGCAGCTCCTGTATGGAGTACTCTCAACACCAGCGACGCTCTAGATCTGCTCACCTCAAATGTCTGTTTTTCTATCAAAAATCTTTAAGCATAGGATTAGCACAGTGCCATCCACGCCGACATAGAAAAGGACAAAGTCTTTTGCCATTTGTACAGCAAAGTCTTTAAGCATAGGACTAGCACAGTGCTGTCCTTGCCGAGCTGTAAAATGACAAAAGCCAATTACCACTCCAGGCACAGGATTACAGCTTTGAATTGGTAAAATACCAATCAAGCCAACCTGAAATGAGCAAAAGCAACCCCTGACACAGTGTTTCGCTCTAATTAGAGATCTTCAGAGAGGTATAGCTTTGTCCAGACACAAGGGAGCACCCAGTATAAGTCAAAGAAATACCCTTTCAGGCATAGCGTGATGAATAAATTATGCAAAAAAGAAGCAGAGAACTCTGGGTAGTTCTCAAGTTTAGGCAGAAAGCAGCTCCTGTATGGAGCACTCTCAACACCAGCGACACTCTAGTTCTGCTCACCTCAAATGTCTGTTTTTCTGTCAAAATCTTTAAGCATAGGATTAGCACAGTGCCATCCACGCCGAGATAGAAAAGGACAAAGTCTTTTGCCATTTGTACAGCAACGTCTTTAAGCATAGGACTAGCACAGTGCTGTCCTTGCCGAGCTGTAAAATGACAAAAGACAATTACCACTCCAGGCACAGGATTACAGCTTTGAATTGATAAAATACCAATCAAGCCAACCTAAAATGAGCAAAAGCAACCCCTGACACAGTGTTTCGCTCTAATTAGAGCTCTTCAGAGAGGTATAGCTTTGTCCAGACACAAGGGAGCACCCAGTATAAGTCAAAGAAATACCCTTTCAGGCATAGCGTGATGAATAAATTATGCAAAAAAGAAGCAGAGAACTCTGGGTAGTTCTCAAGTTTAGGTGGAAAGCAGCTCCTGTATGGAGTACTCTCAACACCAGCGACGCTCTAGATCTGCTCACCTCAAATGTCTGTTTTTCTATCAAAATCTTTAAGCATAGGATTAGCACAGTGCCATCCACGCCGACATAGAAAAGGACAAAGTCTTTTGCCATTTGTACAGCAAAGTCTTTAAGCATAGGACTAGCACAGTGCTGTCCTTGCCGAGCTGTAAAATGACAAAAGCCAATTACCACTCCAGGCACAGGATTACAGCTTTGAATTGGTAAAATACCAATCAAGCCAACCTGAAATGAGCAAAAGCAACCCCTGACACAGTGTTTCGCTCTAATTAGAGATCTTCAGAGAGGTATAGCTTTGTCCAGACACAAGGGAGCACCCAGTATAAGTCAAAGAAATACCCTTTCAGGCATAGCGTGATGAATAAATTATGCAAAAAAGAAGCAGAGAACTCTGGGTAGTTCTCAAGTTTAGGCAGAAAGCAGCTCCTGTATGGAGCACTCTCAACACCAGCGACACTCTAGTTCTGCTCACCTCAAATGTCTGTTTTTCTGTCAAAATCTTTAAGCATAGGATTAGCACAGTGCCATCCACGCCGAGATAGAAAAGGACAAAGTCTTTTGCCATTTGTACAGCAACGTCTTTAAGCATAGGACTAGCACAGTGCTGTCCTTGCCGAGCTGTAAAATGACAAAAGACAATTACCACTCCAGGCACAGGATTACAGCTTTGAATTGATAAAATACCAATCAAGCCAACCTAAAATGAGCAAAAGCAACCCCTGACACAGTGTTTCGCTCTAATTAGAGCTCTTCAGAGAGGTATAGCTTTGTCCAGACACAAGGGAGCACCCAGTATAAGTCAAAGAAATACCCTTTCAGGCATAGAGTGATGAATAAATTATGCAAAAAAGAAGCAGAGAACTCTGGGTAGTTCTCAAGTTTAGGTGGAAAGCAGCTCCTGTATGGAGCACTCTCAACACCAGCGACACTCTAGATCTGCTCACCTCAAATGTCTGTTTTTCTATCAAAATCTTTAAGCATAGGATTAGCACAGTGCCATCCACGCCGAGATAGAAAAGGACAAAGTCTTTTGCCATTTGTACAGCAAAGTCTTTAAGCATAGGACTAGCACAGTGCTGTCCTTGCCGAGCTGTAAAATGACAAAAGCCAATTACCACTCCAGGCACAGGATTACAGCTTTGAATTGGTAAATTACCAATCAAGCCAACCTGAAATGAGCAAAAGCAACCCCTGACACAGTGTTTCTCTCTAATTAGAGCTCTTCAGAGAGGTATAGCTTTGTCCAGACACAAGGGAGCACCCAGTATAAGTCAAAGAAATACCCTTTCAGGCATAGAGTGACGAATAAATTATGCAAAAAAGAAGCAGAGAACTCTGGGTAGTTCTCAAGTTTAGGTGGAAAGCAGCTCCTGTATGGAGTACTCTCAACACCAGCGACGCTCTAGATCTGCTCACCTCAAATGTCTGTTTTTCTATCAAAAATCTTTAAGCATAGGATTAGCACAGTGCCATCCACGCCGACATAGAAAAGGACAAAGTCTTTTGCCATTTGTACAGCAAAGTCTTTAAGCATAGGACTAGCACAGTGCTGTCCTTGCCGAGCTGTAAAATGACAAAAGCCAATTACCACTCCAGGCACAGGATTACAGCTTTGAATTGGTAAAATACCAATCAAGCCAACCTGAAATGAGCAAAAGCAACCCCTGACACAGTGTTTCGCTCTAATTAGAGATCTTCAGAGAGGTATAGCTTTGTCCAGACACAAGGGAGCACCCAGTATAAGTCAAAGAAATACCCTTTCAGGCATAGCGTGATGAATAAATTATGCAAAAAAGAAGCAGAGAACTCTGGGTAGTTCTCAAGTTTAGGCAGAAAGCAGCTCCTGTATGGAGCACTCTCAACACCAGCGACACTCTAGTTCTGCTCACCTCAAATGTCTGTTTTTCTGTCAAAATCTTTAAGCATAGGATTAGCACAGTGCCATCCACGCCGAGATAGAAAAGGACAAAGTCTTTTGCCATTTGTACAGCAAAGTCTTTAAGCATAGGACTAGCACAGTGCTGTCCTTGCCGAGCTGTAATATGACAAAAGCTAATTACCACTCCAGGCACAGGATTACAGCTTTGAATTGGTAAAATACCAATCAAGCCAACCTGAAATGAGCAAAAGCAACCCCTGACACAGTGTTTCGCTCTAATTAGAGCTCTTCAGAGAGGTATAGCTTTGTCCAGACACAAGGGAGCACCCAGTATAAGTCAAAGAAATACCCTTTCAGGCATAGAGTGACGAATAAATTATGCAAAAAAGAAGCAGAGAACTCTGGGTAGTTCTCAAGTTTAGGTGGAAAGCAGCTCCTGTATGGAGCACTCTCAACACCAGCGACACTCTAGATCTGCTCACCTCAAATGTCTGTTTTTCTATCAAAAACTTTAAGCATAGGATTAGCACAGTACCATCCATGCCGAGATAGAAAAGGACAAAGTCTTTTGCCATTTGTACAGCAAAGTCTTTAAGCATAGGACTAGCACAGTGCTGTCCTTGCCGAGCTGTAAAATGACAAAAGCCAATTACCACTCCATGCACAGGATTACAGCTTTGAATTGGTAAAATACCAATCAAGCCAACCTGAAATGAGCAAAAGCAACCCCTGACACAGTGTTTCGCTCTAATTAGAGCTCTTCAGAGAGGTATAGCTTTGTCCAGACGCAAGGGAGCACCCAGTATAAGTCAAAGAAATACCCTTTCAGGCATAGAGTGACGAATAAATTATGCAAAAAAGAAGCAGAGAACTCTGGGTAGTTCTCAAGTTTAGGTGGAAAGCAGCTCCTGTATGGAGCACTCTCAACACCAGCGACACGCTAGATCTGCTCACCTCAAATGTCTGTTTTTCTATCAAAATCTTTAAGCATAGGATTAGCACAGTGCCATCCACGCCGAGATAGAAAAGGACAAAGTCTTTTGCCATTTGTACAGCAAAGTCTTTAAGCAGAGGACTAGCACAGTGCTCTCCTTCCCGAGCTGTAAAATGACAAAAGCCAATTACCACTCCAGGCACAGGATTAGAGCTTTAAATTGGTAAAATACCAATCAAGCCAACCTGAAATGAGCAAAAACAAACCCCTGACACAGTGTTTCACTCTAATTAGAGCTCTTCAAAGAGGTATAACTTTGTCCAGACACAAGGGAGCACCCAGTATAAGTCAAAGAAATACCCTTTCAGGCATAGAGTGACAAATAAATTATGCAAAAAAGAAGCAGAGAACTCTGGGTAGTTCTCAAGTTTAGGTGGAAAGCAGCTCCTGTATGGAGCACTCTCAACACCAGCGACACTCTAGATCTGCTCACCTCTAATATCAGTTTTTCTATCAAAATCTTTAAGCATAGGATTAGCACAGTGTTATCCACGACGAGATAGAAAAGGACAAAGTCTTTTGCCATTTGTACAGCTAAATCTTTAAGCATAGGATTAGCACAGTGCTGTCCTTGCCGAGCTTTAAAATGACAAAAGCCAATTACCTCTCCAGGCACAGAATTACAGCTTTGAATTGGTAAAATACCACTCAAGACAACCTGAAATGAGCAAAAGCAACCCCTGACACAGTGTTTCGCTCTAATTAGAGTTCTTCAGAGAGGTATAGCTTTGTCCAGACACAAGTGAGCACCCAGTATAACTTTAAGAAATACCCTTTCAGGCATAGAGTGATGAATAAATTATGCAAAAAAGAAGCAGAGAACTCTGGGTAGTTCTCAAGTTTAGGTGGAAAGCAGCTCCTGTATGGAGCACTCTCAACACCAGCGACACTCTAGATCTGCTCACCTCAAATGTCTGTTTTTCTATCAAAATCTTTAAGCATAGGATTAACACAGTGCCATCCACGCCGAGATAGAAAAGGACAAAGTCTTTTGCCATTTGTACAGCAAAGTCTTTAAGCATAGGACTAGCACAGTGCTGTCCTTGCCGAGCTGTAAAATGACAAAAGCCATTTACCACTCCAGGCACAGGATTACAGCTTTGAATTGGTAAATTACCAATCAAGCCAACCTGAAATGAGCAAAAGCAACCCCTGACACAGTGTTTAGCTCTAATTAGACCTCTTCAGAGAGGTATAACTTTGTCAATACACAAGGGAGCACCCAGTATACATAAAAGAAATACCTTTTCAGGCATAGAGTGACGAATAAATTATGCAAAAAAGAAGCAGATAACTCTGGGTAGTTCTCAAGTTTAGGCGGAAAGAAGCTCCTGTATGGAGCACTCTCAACACCAGCGACACTCTAGATCTGCTCACCTCAAATGTCTGTTTTTCTATCAAAATCTTTAAGCATAGGATTAGCACTGTGCCAGCCACGCCGAGATAGAAAAGGACAAAGTCTTTTGCCATTTGTACAGCAAAGTCTTTAAGCATAGGACTAGCACAGTGCTGTCCTTGGCGAGCTGTAAAATGACAAAAGCCAATTACCACTCCAGGCACAGGATTACAGCTTTGAATTGGTAAAATACCAATCAAGCCAACCTGAAATGAGCAAAAGCAACCCCTGACACAGTGTTTCGCTCTAATTAGAGCTCTTCAGAGAGGTATAGCTTTGTCCAGACACAAGGGAGCACCCAGTATAAGTCAAAGAAATACGCTTTCAGGCATAGAGTGACGAATAAATTATGCAAAAAAGAAGCAGAGAACTCTGGGTAGTTCTCAAGTTTAGGTGGAAAGCAGCTCCTGTATGGAGCACTCTCAACACCAGCGACACTCTAGATCTGCTCACCTCAAATGTCTGTTTTTCTATCAAAATCTTTAAGTCTTTAAGCATAGGATTAGCACAGTGCCATCGACGCCGAGATAGAAAAGGACAAAGTCTTTTGCAATTTTTACAGCAAAGTCTTTAAGCATAGGACTAGCACAGTGCTGTCCTTGCCGAGCTGTAAAATGACAAAAGCCAATTACCACTCCAGGCACAGGATTACAGCTTTGAATTGGTAAAATACCAATCAAGCCAACCTGAAATGAGCAAAAGCAAACCCTGACACAGTGTTTCGCTCTAATTAGAGCTCTTCAGAGAGGTATAGCTTTGTCCAGATACAAGGGAGCACCCAGTATAAGTCAAAGAAATACCCTTTCAGGCATAGAGTGACAAATAAATTATGCAAAAAAGAAGCAGAGAACTCTGGGTAGTTCTCAAGTTTAGGTGGAAAGCAGCTCCTGTATGGAGCACTCTCAACACCAGCGACACTCTAGATCTGCTCACCTCTAATGTCTGTTTTTCTATCAAAATCTTTAAGCATACGATTAGCACAGTGTAATCCACGACGAGATAGAAAAGGACAAAGTCTTTTGCCATTTGTACAGCTAAGTCTTTAAGCATAGGACTAGCACAGTGCTGTCCTTGCCGAGCTTTAAAATGACAAAAGCCAATTACCTCTCCAGGCACAGGATTACAGCTTTGAATTGGTAAAATACCAATCAAGACAACCTGAAATGAGCAAAAGCAACCCCTGACACAGTGTTTCGCTCTAATTAGAGTTCTTCAGAGAGGTATAGCTTTGTCCAGACACAAGTGAGCACCCAGTATAACTCTAAGAAATACCCTTTCAGGCATAGAGTGACAAATAAATTATGCAAAAAAGAAGCAGAGAACTCTGGGTAGTTCTCAAGTTTAGGTGGAAAGCAGCTCCTGTATGGAGCACTCTACACACCAGCGACACTCTAGATCTGCTCACCTCAAATGTCTGTTTTTCTATCAAAATCTTTAAGCATAGGATTAGCACAGTGCCATCCACGTCGAGATAGTAAAGGACAAAGTCTTTTGCCATTTGTACAGCAAAGTCTTTAAGCATAGGACTAGCACAGTGCTGTCCTTGCCGAGCTGTAAAATGACAAACTCCAATTACCACTCCAGGCACAGGATTACAGCTTTGAATTGGTAAAATACCAATCAAGCCAACCTGAAATGAGCAAAAGCAACCCCTGACACAGAGTTTTGCTCTAATTAGAGCTCTTCAGAGAGGTATAGCTTTGTCCAGACACAAGGGAGCACCCAGTATAAGTCAAAGAAATACCCTTTCAGGCATAGAGTGACGAATAAATTAGGCAAAAAAGAAGCAGAGAACTCTGGGTAGTTCTCAAGTTTAGGTGGAAAGCAGCTCCTGTATGGAGCACTCTCAACACCAGCGACACTCTAGATCTGCTCACCTCAAATGTCTGTTTTTCTATCAAAATCTTTAAGCATAGGATTAGAACTGTGCCAGCCACGCCGAGATAGAAAAGGACAAAGTCTTTTGCCATTTGTACAGCAAAGTCTTTAAGCATAGGACTAGCACAGTGCTGTCCTTGGCGAGCTGTAAAATGACAAAAGCCAATTACCACTCCAGGCACAGGATTACAGCTTTGAATTGATAAAATACCAATCAAGCCAACCTGAAATGAGCAAAAGCAACCCCTGACAGAGTGTTTCGCTCTAATGAGAGCTCTTCAGAGAGGTATAGCTTTGTCCAGACACAAGGGAGCACCCAGTATAAGTCAAAGAAATACCCTTTCAGGCATAGAGTGACGAATAAATTATGCAAAAAAGAAGCAGAGAACTCTGGGTAGTTCTCAAGTTTAGGTGGAAAGCAGCTCCCCGTATGGAGCACTCTCAACACCAGCGACACTCTAGATCTGCTCACCTTAAATGTCTGTTTTTCTATGAAAATCTTTAAGCATAGGATTAGCACTGTGCCAGCCACGCCGAGATAGAAAAGGACAAAGTCTTTTGCCATTTGTACAGCAAAGTCTTTAAGCATAGGACTAGCACAGTGCTGGCCTTGCCGAGCTGTTAAATGACAAAAGCCAATTACCACTCCAGGCACAGAATTACACCTTTGAATTGGTAAAATACCAATCAAGCCAACCTGAAATGAGCAAAAGCAACCCCTGACACAGTGTTTCGCTCTAATTAGAGCTCTTCAGAGAGGTATAGCTTTGTCCAGACACAAGGGAGCACCCAGTATAAGTCACAGAAATACGCTTTCAGGCATAGAGTGACGAATAAATTATGCAAAAAAGAAGCAGAGAACTCTGGGTAGTTCTCAAGTTTAGGTGGAAAGCAGCTCCTGTATGGAGCACTCTCAACACCAGCGACACTCTAGATCTGCTCACCTTAAATGTCTGTTTTTCTATCAAAATCTTTAAGCATAGGATTAGCACTGTGCCAGCCACGCCGAGATAGAAAAGGACAACGTCTTTTGCCATTTGTACAGCAAAGTCTTTAAGCATAAGACTAGCACAGTGCTGTCCTTGCCGAGCTGTTAAATGACAAAAGCCAATTACCACTCCAGGCACAGAATTACAGCTTTGAATTGGTAAAATACCAATCAAGCCAACCTGAAATGAGCAAAAGCAACCCCTGACACAGTGTTTCGCTCTAATTAGAGCTCTTCAGAGAGGTATAGCTTTGTCCAGACACATGGGAGCACCCAGTATAAGTCAAAGAAATACGCTTTCAGGCATATAGTGACGAATAAATTATGCAAAAAAGAAGCAGAGAACTCTGGGTAGTTCTCAAGTTTAGGTGGAAAGCAGCTCCTGTATGGAGCACTCTCAACACCAGCGACACTCTAGATCAGCTCACCTCAAATGTCTGTTTTTCTATCAAAATCTTTAAGCATAGGATTAGCACAGTGCCATCGACGCCGAGATAGAAAAGGACAAAGTCTTTTGCCATTTGTACAGCAAAGTCTTTAAGCATAGGACTAGCACAGTGCTGTCCTTGCCGAGCTGTAAAATGACAAAAGCCAATTACCACTCCAGGCACAGGATTACAGCTTTAAATTGGTAAAATACCAATCAAGACATCCTGAAATGAGCAAAAGCAACCCCTGACACAGTGTTTCGCTCTAATTAGAGTTCTTCAGAGAGGTATAGCTTTGTCCAGACACTAGTGAGCACCCAGTATAACTCTAAGAAATACCCTTTCAGGCATAGAGTGACGAATAAATTATGCAAAAAAGAAGCAGAGAACTCTGGGTAGTTCTCAAGTTTAGGTGGAAAGCAGCTCCTGTATGGAGCACTCTCAACACCAGCGACACTCTAGATCTGCTCACCTCAAATGTCTGTTTTTCTATCAAAATCTTTAAGCATAGGATTAACACAGTGCCATCCACGCCGAGATAGAAAAGGACAAAGTCTTTTGCCATTTGTACAGCAAAGTCTTTAAGCATAGGACTAGCACAGTGCTGTCCTTGCCGAGCTGTAAAATGACAAAAACCATTTACCACTCCAGGCACAGGATTACAGCTTTGAATTGGTAAATTACCAATCAAGCCAACCTGAAATGAGCAAAAGCAACCCCTGACACAGTGTTTCGCTCTAATTAGACCTCTTCAGAGAGGTATAACTTTGTCAATACACAAGGGAGCACCCAGTATACGTCAAAGAAATACCTTTTCAGGCATAGAGTGACGAATAAATTATGCAAAAAAGAAGCAGATAACTCTGGGTAGTTCTCAAGTTTAGGCGGAAAGAAGCTCCTGTATGGAGCACTCTCAACACCAGCGACACTCTAGATCTGCTCACCTCAAATGTCTGTTTTTCTATCAAAATCTTTAAGCATAGGATTAGCACTGTGCCAGCCACGCCGAGATAGAAAAGGACAAAGTCTTTTGCCATTTGTACAGCAAAGTCTTTAAGCATAGGACTAGCACAGTGCTGTCCTTGGCGAGCTGTAAAATGACAAAAGCCAATTACCACTCCAGGCACAGGATTACAGCTTTGAATTGGTAAAATACCAATCAAGCCAACCTGAAATGAGCAAAAGCAACCCCTGACACAGTGTTTCGCTCTAATTAGAGCTCTTCAGAGAGGTATAGCTTTGTCCAGACACAAGGGAGCACCCAGTATAAGTCAAAGAAATACGCTTTCAGGCATAGAGTGACGAATAAATTATGCAAAAAAGAAGCAGAGAACTCTGGGTAGTTCTCAAGTTTAGGTGGAAAGCAGCTCCTGTATGGAGCACTCTCAACACCAGCGACACTCTAGATCTGCTCACCTCAAATGTCTGTTTTTCTATCAAAATCTTTAAGTCTTTAAGCATAGGATTAGCACAGTGCCATCGACGCCGAGATAGAAAAGGACAAAGTCTTTTGCAATTTTTACAGCAAAGTCTTTAAGCATAGGACTAGCACAGTGCTGTCCTTGCCGAGCTGTAAAATGACAAAAGCCAATTACCACTCCAGGCACAGGATTACAGCTTTGAATTGGTAAAATACCAATCAAGCCAACCTGAAATGAGCAAAAGCAAACCCTGACACAGTGTTTCGCTCTAATTAGAGCTCTTCAGAGAGGTATAGCTTTGTCCAGATACAAGGGAGCACCCAGTATAAGTCAAAGAAATACCCTTTCAGGCATAGAGTGACAAATAAATTATGCAAAAAAGAAGCAGAGAACTCTGGGTAGTTCTCAAGTTTAGGTGGAAAGCAGCTCCTGTATGGAGCACTCTCAACACCAGCGACACTCTAGATCTGCTCACCTCTAATGTCTGTTTTTCTATCAAAATCTTTAAGCATACGATTAGCACAGTGTAATCCACGACGAGATAGAAAAGGACAAAGTCTTTTGCCATTTGTACAGCTAAGTCTTTAAGCATAGGACTAGCACAGTGCTGTCCTTGCCGAGCTTTAAAATGACAAAAGCCAATTACCTCTCCAGGCACAGGATTACAGCTTTGAATTGGTAAAATACCAATCAAGACAACCTGAAATGAGCAAAAGCAACCCCTGACACAGTGTTTCGCTCTAATTAGAGTTCTTCAGAGAGGTATAGCTTTGTCCAGACACAAGTGAGCACCCAGTATAACTCTAAGAAATACCCTTTCAGGCATAGAGTGACAAATAAATTATGCAAAAAAGAAGCAGAGAACTCTGGGTAGTTCTCAAGTTTAGGTGGAAAGCAGCTCCTGTATGGAGCACTCTACACACCAGCGACACTCTAGATCTGCTCACCTCAAATGTCTGTTTTTCTATCAAAATCTTTAAGCATAGGATTAGCACAGTGCCATCCACGTCGAGATAGAAAAGGACAAAGTCTTTTGCCATTTGTACAGCAAAGTCTTTAAGCATAGGACTAGCACAGTGCTGTCCTTGCCGAGCTGTAAAATGACAAACTCCAATTACCACTCCAGGCACAGGATTACAGCTTTGAATTGGTAAAATACCAATCAAGCCAACCTGAAATGAGCAAAAGCAACCCCTGACACAGAGTTTTGCTCTAATTAGAGCTCTTCAGAGAGGTATAGCTTTGTCCAGACACAAGGGAGCACCCAGTATAAGTCAAAGAAATACCCTTTCAGGCATAGAGTGACGAATAAATTAGGCAAAAAAGAAGCAGAGAACTCTGGGTAGTTCTCAAGTTTAGGTGGAAAGCAGCTCCTGTATGGAGCACTCTCAACACCAGCGACACTCTAGATCTGCTCACCTCAAATGTCTGTTTTTCTATCAAAATCTTTAAGCATAGGATTAGAACTGTGCCAGCCACGCCGAGATAGAAAAGGACAAAGTCTTTTGCCATTTGTACAGCAAAGTCTTTAAGCATAGGACTAGCACAGTGCTGTCCTTGGCGAGCTGTAAAATGACAAAAGCCAATTACCACTCCAGGCACAGGATTACAGCTTTGAATTGATAAAATACCAATCAAGCCAACCTGAAATGAGCAAAAGCAACCCCTGACAGAGTGTTTCGCTCTAATGAGAGCTCTTCAGAGAGGTATAGCTTTGTCCAGACACAAGGGAGCACCCAGTATAAGTCAAAGAAATACCCTTTCAGGCATAGAGTGACGAATAAATTATGCAAAAAAGAAGCAGAGAACTCTGGGTAGTTCTCAAGTTTAGGTGGAAAGCAGCTCCCCGTATGGAGCACTCTCAACACCAGCGACACTCTAGATCTGCTCACCTTAAATGTCTGTTTTTCTATGAAAATCTTTAAGCATAGGATTAGCACTGTGCCAGCCACGCCGAGATAGAAAAGGACAAAGTCTTTTGCCATTTGTACAGCAAAGTCTTTAAGCATAGGACTAGCACAGTGCTGGCCTTGCCGAGCTGTTAAATGACAAAAGCCAATTACCACTCCAGGCACAGAATTACACCTTTGAATTGGTAAAATACCAATCAAGCCAACCTAAAATGAGCAAAAGCAACCCCTGACACAGTGTTTCGCTCTAATTAGAGCTCTTCAGAGAGGTATAGCTTTGTCCAGACACAAGGGAGCACCCAGTATAAGTCACAGAAATACGCTTTCAGGCATAGAGTGACGAATAAATTATGCAAAAAAGAAGCAGAGAACTCTGGGTAGTTCTCAAGTTTAGGTGGAAAGCCGCTCCTGTATGGAGCACTCTCAACACCAGCGACACTCTAGATCTGCTCACCTTAAATGTCTGTTTTTCTATCAAAATCTTTAAGCATAGGATTAGCACTGTGCCAGCCACGCCGAGATAGAAAAGGACAACGTCTTTTGCCATTTGTACAGCAAAGTCTTTAAGCATAGGACTAGCACAGTGCTGTCCTTGCCGAGCTGTTAAATGACAAAAGCCAATTACCACTCCAGGCACAGAATTACAGCTTTGAATTGGTAAAATACCAATCAAGCCAACCTGAAATGAGCAAAAGCAACCCCTGACACAGTGTTTCGCTCTAATTAGAGCTCTTCAGAGAGGTATAGCTTTGTCCAGACACATGGGAGCACCCAGTATAAGTCAAAGAAATACGCTTTCAGGCATAGAGTGACGAATAAATTATGCAAAAAAGAAGCAGAGAACTCTGGGTAGTTCTCAAGTTTAGGTGGAAAGCAGCTCCTGTATGGAGCACTCTCAACACCAGCGACACTCTAGATCAGCTCACCTCAAATGTCTGTTTTTCTATCAAAATCTTTAAGCATAGGATTAGCACAGTGCCATCGACGCCGAGATAGAAAAGGACAAAGTCTTTTGCCATTTGTACAGCAAAGTCTTTAAGCATAGGACTAGCACAGTGCTGTCCTTGCCGAGCTGTAAAATGACAAAAGCCAATTACCACTCCAGGCACAGGATTACAGCTTTGAATTGGTAAAATACCAATCAAGCCAACCTGAAATGAGCAAAAGCAACCCCTGACACAGTGTTTCGCTCTAATTAGAGCTCTTCAGAGAGGTATAGCTTTGTCCAGATACAAGGGAGCACCCAGTATAAGTCAAAGAAATACCCTTTCAGGCATAGAGTGACAAATAAATTATGCAAAAAAGAAGCAGAGAACTCTGGGTAGTTCTGAAGTTTCGGTGGAAAGCAGCTCCTGTATGGAGCACTCTCAACACCAGCGACACTCTAGATCTGCTCACCTCTAATGTCTGTTTTTCTATCAAAATCTTTAAGCATAGGATTAGCACAGTGTTATCCACGACGAGATAGAAAAGGACAAAGTCTTTTGCCATTTGTACAGCTAAGTCTTTAAGCATAGGACTAGCACAGTGCTGTCCTTGCCGAGCTTTAAAATGACAAAAGCCAATTACCTCTCCAGGCACAGGATTACAGCTTTGAATTGGTAAAATACCAATCAAGACATCCTGAAATGAGCAAAAGCAACCCCTGACACAGTGTTTCGCTCTAATTAGAGTTCTTCAGAGAGGTATAGCTTTGTCCAGACACTAGTGAGCACCCAGTATAACTCTAAGAAATACCCTTTCAGGCATAGAGTGACGAATAAATTATGCAAAAAAGAAGCAGAGAACTCTGGGTAGTTCTCAAGTTTAGGTGGAAAGCAGCTCCTGTATGGAGCACTCTCAACACCAGCGACACTCTAGATCTGCTCACCTCAAATGTCTGTTTTTCTATCAAAATCTTTAAGCATAGGATTAACACAGTGCCATCCACGCCGAGATAGAAAAGGACAAAGTCTTTTGCCATTTGTACAGCAAAGTCTTTAAGCATAGGACTAGCACAGTGCTGTCCTTGCCGAGCTGTAAAATGACAAAAACCATTTACCACTCCAGGCACAGGATTACAGCTTTGAATTGGTAAATTACCAATCAAGCCAACCTGAAATGAGCAAAAGCAACCCCTGACACAGTGTTTCGCTCTAATTAGACCTCTTCAGAGAGGTATAACTTTGTCAATACACAAGGGAGCACCCAGTATACGTCAAAGAAATACCTTTTCAGGCATAGAGTGATGAATAAATTATGCAAAAAAGAAGCAGATCACTCTGGGTAGTTCTCAAGTTTAGGCGGAAAGAAGCTCCTGTATGGAGCACTCTCAACACCAGCGACACTCTAGATCTGCTCACCTCAAATGTCTGTTTTTCTATCAAAATCTTTAAGCATAGGATTAGCACAGTGCCATCCACGACGAGATAGAAAAGGAAAAGTCTTTTGCCATTTGTACAGCAAAGTCTTTAAGCATAGGACTAGCACAGTGTTGTCTTTGCCGAGCTGTAAAATGACAAAAGCCAGTTACCACTCCAGGCACAGGATTACAGCTTTGAATTGGTAAAATACAAATCAAGCCAACCTGAAATGAGCAAAAGCAACCCCTGACACAGTGTTTCGCTCTAATTAGAGCTCTTCAGAGAAGTATAGCTTTGTCCAGACACAAGGGAGCACCCAGTATAAGTCAAAGAAATACCCTTTCAGGCATAGAGTGACGAATAAATTATGCAAAAAAGAAGCAGAGAACTCTGGGTAGTTCTCAAGTTTAGGTGGAAAGCAGCTCCCCGTATGGAGCACTCTCAACACCAGCGACACTCTAGATCTGCTCACCTTAAATGTCTGTTTTTCTATCAAAATCTTTAAGCATAGGATTAGCACTGTGCCAGCCACGCCGAGATAGAAAAGGACAAAGTCTTTTGCCATTTGTACAGCAAAGTCTTTAAGCATAGGACTAGCACAGTGCTATCCTCCAGAGCTGTAAAATGACAAAAGCCAATTTCCACTCCAGGCACAGGATTACAGCTTTAAATTGGTAAAATACCAATCAAGCCAACCTGAAATGAGCAAAAGCAACCCCTGACACAGTGTTTCGCTCTAATTAGAGCTCTTCAGAGAGGTATAGCTTTGTCCAGACACAAGGGAGCACCCAGTATAAGTCAAAGAAATACCCTTTCAGGCATAGAGTGACGAATAAATTATGCAAAAAAGAAGCAGAGAACTCTGGGTGGTTCTCAAGTTTAGGTGGAAAGCAGCTTCTGTATGGAGCACTCTCAACACCAGCGACACTCTAGATTTGCTCACCTCAAATGTCTGTTTTTCTATCAAAAACTTTAAGCATAGGATTAGCACAGTGCCATCCACGCCGAGATAGAAAAGGACAAAGTCATTTGCCATTTGTACAGCAAAGTCTTTAAACATAGGACTAGCACAGTGCTGTCCTTGCCGAGCTGTAAAATGACAAAAGCCAATTACCACTCCAGGCACAGGATTACAGCTTTGAATTGGTAAAATACCAATCAAGCCAACCTGAAATGAGCAAAAGCAACCCCTGACACAGTGTTTCGCTCTAATTAGAGCTCTTCAGAGAGGTATGGCTTTGTCCAGACACAAGGGAGCACCCAGTATAAGTCAAAGAAATACCCTTTCAGGCATAGAGTGACAAATAAATTATGCAAAAAAGAAGCAGATAACTCTGGGTAGTTCTCAAGTTTAGGCGGAAAGAAGCTCCTGTATGGAGCACTCTCAACACCAGCGACACTCTAGATCTGCTCACCTCAAATGTCTGTTTTTCTATCAAAATCTTTAAGCATAGGATTAGAACTGTGCCAGCCACGCCGAGATAGAAAAGGACAAAGTTTTTTGCCATTTGTACAGCAAAGTCTTTAAGCATAGGACTAGCACAGTGCTGTCCTTGCCGAGCTGTAAAATGACAAAAGCCAATTACCACTCCAGGCACAGGATTACAGCTTTGAATTGGTAAAATACCAATCAAGCCAACCTGAAATGAGCAAAAGCAACCCCTGACACAGTGTTTCGCTCTAATTAGAGCTCTTCAGAGAAGTATAGCTTTGTCCAGACACAAGTGAGCACCCAGTATAACTCTAAGAAATACCCTTTCAGGCATAGAGTGACAAATAAATTATGCAAAAAAGAAGCAGAGAACTCTGGGTAGTTCTCAAGTTTAGGTGGAAAGCAGCTCCTGTATGGAGCACTCTACACACCAGCGACACTCTAGATCTGCTCACCTCAAATGTCTGTTTTTCTATCAAAATCTTTAAGCATAGGATTAGCACAGTGCCATCCACGTCGAGATAGAAAAGGACAAAGTCTTTTGCCATTTGTACAGCAAAGTCTTTAAGCATAGGACTAGCACAGTGCTGTCCTTGCCGAGCTGTAAAATGACAAACTCCAATTACCACTCCAGGCACAGGATTACAGCTTTGAATTGGTAAAATACCAATCAAGCCAACCTGAAATGAGCAAAAGCAACCCCTGACACAGAGTTTTGCTCTAATTAGAGCTCTTCAGAGAGGTATAGCTTTGTCCAGACACAAGGGAGCACCCAGTATAAGTCAAAGAAATACCCTTTCAGGCATAGAGTGACGAATAAATTAGGCAAAAAAGAAGCAGAGAACTCTGGGTAGTTCTCAAGTTTAGGTGGAAAGCAGCTCCTGTATGGAGCACTCTCAACACCAGCGACACTCTAGATCTGCTCACCTCAAATGTCTGTTTTTCTATCAAAATCTTTAAGCATAGGATTAGAACTGTGCCAGCCACGCCGAGATAGAAAAGGACAAAGTCTTTTGCCATTTGTACAGCAAAGTCTTTAAGCATAGGACTAGCACAGTGCTGTCCTTGGCGAGCTGTAAAATGACAAAAGCCAATTACCACTCCAGGCACAGGATTACAGCTTTGAATTGATAAAATACCAATCAAGCCAACCTGAAATGAGCAAAAGCAACCCCTGACAGAGTGTTTCGCTCTAATGAGAGCTCTTCAGAGAGGTATAGCTTTGTCCAGACACAAGGGAGCACCCAGTATAAGTCAAAGAAATACCCTTTCAGGCATAGAGTGACGAATAAATTATGCAAAAAAGAAGCAGAGAACTCTGGGTAGTTCTCAAGTTTAGGTGGAAAGCAGCTCCCCGTATGGAGCACTCTCAACACCAGCGACACTCTAGATCTGCTCACCTTAAATGTCTGTTTTTCTATGAAAATCTTTAAGCATAGGATTAGCACTGTGCCAGCCACGCCGAGATAGAAAAGGACAAAGTCTTTTGCCATTTGTACAGCAAAGTCTTTAAGCATAGGACTAGCACAGTGCTGGCCTTGCCGAGCTGTTAAATGACAAAAGCCAATTACCACTCCAGGCACAGAATTACACCTTTGAATTGGTAAAATACCAATCAAGCCAACCTGAAATGAGCAAAAGCAACCCCTGACACAGTGTTTCGCTCTAATTAGAGCTCTTCAGAGAGGTATAGCTTTGTCCAGACACAAGGGAGCACCCAGTATAAGTCACAGAAATACGCTTTCAGGCATAGAGTGACGAATAAATTATGCAAAAAAGAAGCAGAGAACTCTGGGTAGTTCTCAAGTTTAGGTGGAAAGCCGCTCCTGTATGGAGCACTCTCAACACCAGCGACACTCTAGATCTGCTCACCTTAAATGTCTGTTTTTCTATCAAAATCTTTAAGCATAGGATTAGCACTGTGCCAGCCACGCCGAGATAGAAAAGGACAACGTCTTTTGCCATTTGTACAGCAAAGTCTTTAAGCATAGGACTAGCACAGTGCTGTCCTTGCCGAGCTGTTAAATGACAAAAGCCAATTACCACTCCAGGCACAGAATTACAGCTTTGAATTGGTAAAATACCAATCAAGCCAACCTGAAATGAGCAAAAGCAACCCCTGACACAGTGTTTCGCTCTAATTAGAGCTCTTCAGAGAGGTATAGCTTTGTCCAGACACATGGGAGCACCCAGTATAAGTCAAAGAAATACGCTTTCAGGCATAGAGTGACGAATAAATTATGCAAAAAAGAAGCAGAGAACTCTGGGTAGTTCTCAAGTTTAGGTGGAAAGCAGCTCCTGTATGGAGCACTCTCAACACCAGCGACACTCTAGATCAGCTCACCTCAAATGTCTGTTTTTCTATCAAAATCTTTAAGCATAGGATTAGCACAGTGCCATCGACGCCGAGATAGAAAAGGACAAAGTCTTTTGCCATTTGTACAGCAAAGTCTTTAAGCATAGGACTAGCACAGTGCTGTCCTTGCCGAGCTGTAAAATGACAAAAGCCAATTACCACTCCAGGCACAGGATTACAGCTTTGAATTGGTAAAATACCAATCAAGCCAACCTGAAATGAGCAAAAGCAACCCCTGACACAGTGTTTCGCTCTAATTAGAGCTCTTCAGAGAGGTATAGCTTTGTCCAGATACAAGGGAGCACCCAGTATAAGTCAAAGAAATACCCTTTCAGGCATAGAGTGACAAATAAATTATGCAAAAAAGAAGCAGAGAACTCTGGGTAGTTCTGAAGTTTCGGTGGAAAGCAGCTCCTGTATGGAGCACTCTCAACACCAGCGACACTCTAGATCTGCTCACCTCTAATGTCTGTTTTTCTATCAAAATCTTTAAGCATAGGATTAGCACAGTGTTATCCACGACGAGATAGAAAAGGACAAAGTCTTTTGCCATTTGTACAGCTAAGTCTTTAAGCATAGGACTAGCACAGTGCTGTCCTTGCCGAGCTTTAAAATGACAAAAGCCAATTACCTCTCCAGGCACAGGATTACAGCTTTGAATTGGTAAAATACCAATCAAGACATCCTGAAATGAGCAAAAGCAACCCCTGACACAGTGTTTCGCTCTAATTAGAGTTCTTCAGAGAGGTATAGCTTTGTCCAGACACTAGTGAGCACCCAGTATAACTCTAAGAAATACCCTTTCAGGCATAGAGTGACGAATAAATTATGCAAAAAAGAAGCAGAGAACTCTGGGTAGTTCTCAAGTTTAGGTGGAAAGCAGCTCCTGTATGGAGCACTCTCAACACCAGCGACACTCTAGATCTGCTCACCTCAAATGTCTGTTTTTCTATCAAAATCTTTAAGCATAGGATTAACACAGTGCCATCCACGCCGAGATAGAAAAGGACAAAGTCTTTTGCCATTTGTACAGCAAAGTCTTTAAGCATAGGACTAGCACAGTGCTGTCCTTGCCGAGCTGTAAAATGACAAAAACCATTTACCACTCCAGGCACAGGATTACAGCTTTGAATTGGTAAATTACCAATCAAGCCAACCTGAAATGAGCAAAAGCAACCCCTGACACAGTGTTTCGCTCTAATTAGACCTCTTCAGAGAGGTATAACTTTGTCAATACACAAGGGAGCACCCAGTATACGTCAAAGAAATACCTTTTCAGGCATAGAGTGATGAATAAATTATGCAAAAAAGAAGCAGATAACTCTGGGTAGTTCTCAAGTTTAGGCGGAAAGAAGCTCCTGTATGGAGCACTCTCAACACCAGCGACACTCTAGATCTGCTCACCTCAAATGTCTGTTTTTCTATCAAAATCTTTAAGCATAGGATTAGCACAGTGCCATCCACGACGAGATAGAAAAGGAAAAGTCTTTTGCCATTTGTACAGCAAAGTCTTTAAGCATAGGACTAGCACAGTGCTGTCTTTGCCGAGCTGTAAAATGACAAAAGCCAGTTACCACTCCAGGCACAGGATTACAGCTTTGAATTGGTAAAATACAAATCAAGCCAACCTGAAATGAGCAAAAGCAACCCCTGACACAGTGTTTCGCTCTAATTAGAGCTCTTCAGAGAAGCATAGCTTTGTCCAGACACAAGGGAGCACCCAGTATAAGTCAAAGAAATACCCTTTCAGGCATAGAGTGACGAATAAATTATGCAAAAAAGAAGCAGAGAACTCTGGGTAGTTCTCAAGTTTAGGTGGAAAGCAGCTCCCCGTATGGAGCACTCTCAACACCAGCGACACTCTAGATCTGCTCACCTTAAATGTCTGTTTTTCTATCAAAATCTTTAAGCATAGGATTAGCACTGTGCCAGCCACGCCGAGATAGAAAAGGACAAAGTCTTTTGCCATTTGTACAGCAAAGTCTTTAAGCATAGGACTAGCACAGTGCTATCCTCCAGAGCTGTAAAATGACAAAAGCCAATTTCCACTCCAGGCACAGGATTACAGCTTTAAATTGGTAAAATACCAATCAAGCCAACCTGAAATGAGCAAAAGCAACCCCTGACACAGTGTTTCGCTCTAATTAGAGTTCTTCAGAGAGGTATAGCTTTGTCCAGACACAAGGGAGCACCCAGTATAAGTCAAAGAAATACCCTTTCAGGCATAGAGTGACGAATAAATTATGCAAAAAAGAAGCAGAGAACTCTGGGTGGTTCTCAAGTTTAGGTGGAAAGCAGCTTCTGTATGGAGCACTCTCAACACCAGCGACACTCTAGATTTGCTCACCTCAAATGTCTGTTTTTCTATCAAAAACTTTAAGCATAGGATTAGCACAGTGCCATCCACGCCGAGATAGAAAAGGACAAAGTCATTTGCCATTTGTACAGCAAAGTCTTTAAACATAGGACTAGCACAGTGCTGTCCTTGCCGAGCTGTAAAATGACAAAAGCCAATTACCACTCCAGGCACAGGATTACAGCTTTGAATTGGTAAAATACCAATCAAGCCAACCTGAAATGAGCAAAAGCAACCCCTGACACAGTGTTTCGCTCTAATTAGAGCTCTTCAGAGAGGTATGGCTTTGTCCAGACACAAGGGAGCACCCAGTATAAGTCAAAGAAATACCCTTTCAGGCATAGAGTGACAAATAAATTATGCAAAAAAGAAGCAGATAACTCTGGGTAGTTCTCAAGTTTAGGCGGAAAGAAGCTCCTGTATGGAGCACTCTCAACACCAGCGACACTCTAGATCTGCTCACCTCAAATGTCTGTTTTTCTATCAAAATCTTTAAGCATAGGATTAGAACTGTGCCAGCCACGCCGAGATAGAAAAGGACAAAGTTTTTTGCCATTTGTACAGCAAAGTCTTTAAGCATAGGACTAGCACAGTGCTGTCCTTGCCGAGCTGTAAAATGACAAAAGCCAATTACCACTCCAGGCACAGGATTACAGCTTTGAATTGGTAAAATACCAATCAAGCCAACCTGAAATGAGCAAAAGCAACCCCTGACACAGTGTTTCGCTCTAATTAGAGCTCTTCAGAGAAGTATAGCTTTGTCCAGACACAAGGGAGCACCCAGTATAAGTCAAAGAAATACCCTTTCAGGCATAGAGTGACGAATAAATTATGCAAAAAAGAAGCAGAGAACTCTGGGTAGTTCTCAAGTTTAGGTGGAAAGCAGCTCCTGTATGGAGCACTCTCAACACCAGCGACACTCTAGATCTGCTCACCTCAAATGTCTGTTTTTCTATCAAAATCTTTAAGCATAGGATTAGCACAGTGCCATCCACGCCGAGATAGAAAAGGACAAAGTCTTTTGCCATTTGTACAGCAAAGTCTTTAAGCAGAGGACTAGCACAGTGCTCTCCTTCCCGAGCTGTAAAATGACAAAAGCCAATTACCACTCCAGGCACAGGATTAGAGCTTTAAATTGGTAAAATACCAATCAAGCCAACCTGAAATGAGCAAAAACAAACCCCTGACACAGTGTTTCACTCTAATTAGAGCTCTTCAAAGAGGTATAACTTTGTCCAGACACAAGGGAGCACCCAGTATAAGTCAAAGAAATACCCTTTCAGGCATAGAGTGACAAATAAATTATGCAAAAAAGAAGCAGAGAACTCTGGGTAGTTCTCAAGTTTAGGTGGAAAGCAGCTCCTGTATGGAGCACTCTCAACACCAGCGACACTCTAGATCTGCTCACCTCTAATATCTGTTTTTCTATCAAAATCTTTAAGCATAGGATTAGCACAGTGTTATCCACGACGAGATAGAAAAGGACAAAGTATTTTGCCATTTGTACAGCTAAATCTTTAAGCATAGGATTAGCACAGTGCTGTCCTTGCCGAGCTTTAAAATGACAAAAGCCAATTACCTCTCCAGGCACAGAATTACAGCTTTGAATTGGTAAAATACCACTCAAGACAACCTGAAATGAGCAAAAGCAACCCCTGACACAGTGTTTCGCTCTAATTAGAGTTCTTCAGAGAGGTATAGCTTTGTCCAGACACAAGTGAGCACCCAGTATAACTTTAAGAAATACCCTTTCAGGCATAGAGTGATGAATAAATTATGCAAAAAAGAAGCAGAGAACTCTGGGTAGTTCTCAAGTTTAGGTGGAAAGCAGCTCCTGTATGGAGCACTCTCAACACCAGCGACACTCTAGATCTGCTCACCTCAAATGTCTGTTTTTCTATCAAAATCTTTAAGCATAGGATTAACACAGTGCCATCCACGCCGAGATAGAAAAGGACAAAGTCTTTTGCCATTTGTACAGCAAAGTCTTTAAGCATAGGACTAGCACAGTGCTGTCCTTGCCGAGCTGTAAAATGACAAAAGCCATTTACCACTCCAGGCACAGGATTACAGCTTTGAATTGGTAAATTACCAATCAAGCCAACCTGAAATGAGCAAAAGCAACCCCTGACACAGTGTTTAGCTCTAATTAGACCTCTTCAGAGAGGTATAACTTTGTCAATACACAAGGGAGCACCCAGTATACATCAAAGAAATACCTTTTCAGGCATAGAGTGACGAATAAATTATGCAAAAAAGAAGCAGATAACTCTGGGTAGTTCTCAAGTTTAGGCGGAAAGAAGCTCCTGTATGGAGCACTCTCAACACCAGCGACACTCTAGATCTGCTCACCTCAAATGTCTGTTTTTCTATCAAAATCTTTAAGCATAGGATTAGCACTGTGCCAGCCACGCCGAGATAGAAAAGGACAAAGTCTTTTGCCATTTGTACAGCAAAGTCTTTAAGCATAGGACTAGCACAGTGCTGTCCTTGGCGAGCTGTAAAATGACAAAAGCCAATTACCACTCCAGGCACAGGATTACAGCTTTGAATTGGTAAAATACCAATCAAGCCAACCTGAAATGAGCAAAAGCAACCCCTGACACAGTGTTTCGCTCTAATTAGAGCTCTTCAGAGAGGTATAGCTTTGTCCAGACACAAGGGAGCACCCAGTATAAGTCAAAGAAATACGCTTTCAGGCATAGAGTGACGAATAAATTATGCAAAAAAGAAGCAGAGAACTCTGGGTAGTTCTCAAGTTTAGGTGGAAAGCAGCTCCTGTATGGAGCACTCTCAACACCAGCGACACTCTAGATCTGCTCACCTCAAATGTCTGTTTTTCTATCAAAATCTTTAAGTCTTTAAGCATAGGATTAGCACAGTGCCATCGACGCCGAGATAGAAAAGGACAAAGTCTTTTGCAATTTTTACAGCAAAGTCTTTAAGCATAGGACTAGCACAGTGCTGTCCTTGCCGAGCTGTAAAATGACAAAAGCCAATTACCACTCCAGGCACAGGATTACAGCTTTGAATTGGTAAAATACCAATCAAGCCAACCTGAAATGAGCAAAAGCAAACCCTGACACAGTGTTTCGCTCTAATTAGAGCTCTTCAGAGAGGTATAGCTTTGTCCAGATACAAGGGAGCACCCAGTATAAGTCAAAGAAATACCCTTTCAGGCATAGAGTGACAAATAAATTATGCAAAAAAGAAGCAGAGAACTCTGGGTAGTTCTCAAGTTTAGGTGGAAAGCAGCTCCTGTATGGAGCACTCTCAACACCAGCGACACTCTAGATCTGCTCACCTCTAATGTCTGTTTTTCTATCAAAATCTTTAAGCATACGATTAGCACAGTGTAATCCACGACGAGATAGAAAAGGACAAAGTCTTTTGCCATTTGTACAGCTAAGTCTTTAAGCATAGGACTAGCACAGTGCTGTCCTTGCCGAGCTTTAAAATGACAAAAGCCAATTACCTCTCCAGGCACAGGATTACAGCTTTGAATTGGTAAAATACCAATCAAGACAACCTGAAATGAGCAAAAGCAACCCCTGACACAGTGTTTCGCTCTAATTAGAGTTCTTCAGAGAGGTATAGCTTTGTCCAGACACAAGTGAGCACCCAGTATAACTCTAAGAAATACCCTTTCAGGCATAGAGTGACAAATAAATTATGCAAAAAAGAAGCAGAGAACTCTGGGTAGTTCTCAAGTTTAGGTGGAAAGCAGCTCCTGTATGGAGCACTCTACACACCAGCGACACTCTAGATCTGCTCACCTCAAATGTCTGTTTTTCTATCAAAATCTTTAAGCATAGGATTAGCACAGTGCCATCCACGTCGAGATAGAAAAGGACAAAGTCTTTTGCCATTTGTACAGCAAAGTCTTTAAGCATAGGACTAGCACAGTGCTGTCCTTGCCGAGCTGTAAAATGACAAACTCCAATTACCACTCCAGGCACAGGATTACAGCTTTGAATTGGTAAAATACCAATCAAGCCAACCTGAAATGAGCAAAAGCAACCCCTGACACAGAGTTTTGCTCTAATTAGAGCTCTTCAGAGAGGTATAGCTTTGTCCAGACACAAGGGAGCACCCAGTATAAGTCAAAGAAATACCCTTTCAGGCATAGAGTGACGAATAAATTAGGCAAAAAAGAAGCAGAGAACTCTGGGTAGTTCTCAAGTTTAGGTGGAAAGCAGCTCCTGTATGGAGCACTCTCAACACCAGCGACACTCTAGATCTGCTCACCTCAAATGTCTGTTTTTCTATCAAAATCTTTAAGCATAGGATTAGAACTGTGCCAGCCACGCCGAGATAGAAAAGGACAAAGTCTTTTGCCATTTGTACAGCAAAGTCTTTAAGCATAGGACTAGCACAGTGCTGTCCTTGGCGAGCTGTAAAATGACAAAAGCCAATTACCACTCCAGGCACAGGATTACAGCTTTGAATTGATAAAATACCAATCAAGCCAACCTGAAATGAGCAAAAGCAACCCCTGACAGAGTGTTTCGCTCTAATTAGAGCTCTTCAGAGAGGTATAGCTTTGTCCAGACACAAGGGAGCACCCAGTATAAGTCAAAGAAATACCCTTTCAGGCATAGAGTGACGAATAAATTATGCAAAAAAGAAGCAGAGAACTCTGGGTAGTTCTCAAGTTTAGGTGGAAAGCAGCTCCCCGTATGGAGCACTCTCAACACCAGCGACACTCTAGATCTGCTCACCTTAAATGTCTGTTTTTCTATGAAAATCTTTAAGCATAGGATTAGCACTGTGCCAGCCACGCCGAGATAGAAAAGGACAAAGTCTTTTGCCATTTGTACAGCAAAGTCTTTAAGCATAGGACTAGCACAGTGCTGGCCTTGCCGAGCTGTTAAATGACAAAAGCCAATTACCACTCCAGGCACAGAATTACACCTTTGAATTGGTAAAATACCAATCAAGCCAACCTGAAATGAGCAAAAGCAACCCCTGACACAGTGTTTCGCTCTAATTAGAGCTCTTCAGAGAGGTATAGCTTTGTCCAGACACAAGGGAGCACCCAGTATAAGTCACAGAAATACGCTTTCAGGCATAGAGTGACGAATAAATTATGCAAAAAAGAAGCAGAGAACTCTGGGTAGTTCTCAAGTTTAGGTGGAAAGCAGCTCCTGTATGGAGCACTCTCAACACCAGCGACACTCTAGATCTGCTCACCTTAAATGTCTGTTTTTCTATCAAAATCTTTAAGCATAGGATTAGCACTGTGCCAGCCACGCCGAGATAGAAAAGGACAACGTCTTTTGCCATTTGTACAGCAAAGTCTTTAAGCATAGGACTAGCACAGTGCTGTCCTTGCCGAGCTGTTAAATGACAAAAGCCAATTACCACTCCAGGCACAGAATTACAGCTTTGAATTGGTAAAATACCAATCAAGCCAACCTGAAATGAGCAAAAGCAACCCCTGACACAGTGTTTCGCTCTAATTAGAGCTCTTCAGAGAGGTATAGCTTTGTCCAGACACATGGGAGCACCCAGTATAAGTCAAAGAAATACGCTTTCAGGCATAGAGTGACGAATAAATTATGCAAAAAAGAAGCAGAGAACTCTGGGTAGTTCTCAAGTTTAGGTGGAAAGCAGCTCCTGTATGGAGCACTCTCAACACCAGCGACACTCTAGATCAGCTCACCTCAAATGTCTGTTTTTCTATCAAAATCTTTAAGCATAGGATTAGCACAGTGCCATCGACGCCGAGATAGAAAAGGACAAAGTCTTTTGCCATTTGTACAGCAAAGTCTTTAAGCATAGGACTAGCACAGTGCTGTCCTTGCCGAGCTGTAAAATGACAAAAGCCAATTACCACTCCAGGCACAGGATTACAGCTTTGAATTGGTAAAATACCAATCAAGCCAACCTGAAATGAGCAAAAGCAACCCCTGACACAGTGTTTCGCTCTAATTAGAGCTCTTCAGAGAGGTATAGCTTTGTCCAGATACAAGGGAGCACCCAGTATAAGTCAAAGAAATACCCTTTCAGGCATAGAGTGACAAATAAATTATGCAAAAAAGAAGCAGAGAACTCTGGGTAGTTCTGAAGTTTCGGTGGAAAGCAGCTCCTGTATGGAGCACTCTCAACACCAGCGACACTCTAGATCTGCTCACCTCTAATGTCTGTTTTTCTATCAAAATCTTTAAGCATAGGATTAGCACAGTGTTATCCACGACGAGATAGAAAAGGACAAAGTCTTTTGCCATTTGTACAGCTAAGTCTTTAAGCATAGGACTAGCACAGTGCTGTCCTTGCCGAGCTTTAAAATGACAAAAGCCAATTACCTCTCCAGGCACAGGATTACAGCTTTGAATTGGTAAAATACCAATCAAGACATCCTGAAATGAGCAAAAGCAACCCCTGACACAGTGTTTCGCTCTAATTAGAGTTCTTCAGAGAGGTATAGCTTTGTCCAGACACAAGTGAGCACCCAGTATAACTCTAAGAAATACCCTTTCAGGCATAGAGTGACGAATAAATTATGCAAAAAAGAAGCAGAGAACTCTGGGTAGTTCTCAAGTTTAGGTGGAAAGCAGCTCCTGTATGGAGCACTCTCAACACCAGCGACACTCTAGATCTGCTCACCTCAAATGTCTGTTTTTCTATCAAAATCTTTAAGCATAGGATTAACACAGTGCCATCCACGCCGAGATAGAAAAGGACAAAGTCTTTTGCCATTTGTACAGCAAAGTCTTTAAGCATAGGACTAGCACAGTGCTGTCCTTGCCGAGCTGTAAAATGACAAAAACCATTTACCACTCCAGGCACAGGATTACAGCTTTGAATTGGTAAATTACCAATCAAGCCAACCTGAAATGAGCAAAAGCAACCCCTGACACAGTGTTTCGCTCTAATTAGACCTCTTCAGAGAGGTATAACTTTGTCAATACACAAGGGAGCACCCAGTATACGTCAAAGAAATACCTTTTCAGGCATAGAGTGACGAATAAATTATGCAAAAAAGAAGCAGATAACTCTGGGTAGTTCTCAAGTTTAGGCGGAAAGAAGCTCCTGTATGGAGCACTCTCAACACCAGCGACACTCTAGATCTGCTCACCTCAAATGTCTGTTTTTCTATCAAAATCTTTAAGCATAGGATTAGCACAGTGCCATCCACGACGAGATAGAAAAGGAAAAGTCTTTTGCCATTTGTACAGCAAAGTCTTTAAGCATAGGACTAGCACAGTGCTGTCTTTGCCGAGCTGTAAAATGACAAAAGCCAGTTACCACTCCAGGCACAGGATTACAGCTTTGAATTGGTAAAATACAAATCAAGCCAACCTGAAATGAGCAAAAGCAACCACTGACACAGTGTTTCGCTCTAATTAGAGCTCTTCAGAGAAGTATAGCTTTGTCCAGACACAAGGGAGCACCCAGTATAAGTCAAAGAAATACCCTTTCAGGCATAGAGTGACGAATAAATTATGCAAAAAAGAAGCAGAGAACTCTGGGTAGTTCTCAAGTTTAGGTGGAAAGCAGCTCCCCGTATGGAGCACTCTCAACACCAGCGACACTCTAGATCTGCTCACCTTAAATGTCTGTTTTTCTATCAAAATCTTTAAGCATAGGATTAGCACTGTGCCAGCCACGCCGAGATAGAAAAGGACAAAGTCTTTTGCCATTTGTACAGCAAAGTCTTTAAGCATAGGACTAGCACAGTGCTATCCTCCAGAGCTGTAAAATGACAAAAGCCAATTTCCACTCCAGGCACAGGATTACAGCTTTAAATTGGTAAAATACCAATCAAGCCAACCTGAAATGAGCAAAAGCAACCCCTGACACAGTGTTTCGCTCTAATTAGAGCTCTTCAGAGAGGTATAGCTTTGTCCAGACACAAGGGAGCACCCAGTATAAGTCAAAGAAATACCCTTTCAGGCATAGAGTGACGAATAAATTATGCAAAAAAGAAGCAGAGAACTCTGGGTGGTTCTCAAGTTTAGGTGGAAAGCAGCTTCTGTATGGAGCACTCTCAACACCAGCGACACTCTAGATTTGCTCACCTCAAATGTCTGTTTTTCTATCAAAAACTTTAAGCATAGGATTAGCACAGTGCCATCCACGCCGAGATAGAAAAGGACAAAGTCATTTGCCATTTGTACAGCAAAGTCTTTAAACATAGGACTAGCACAGTGCTGTCCTTGCCGAGCTGTAAAATGACAAAAGCCAATTACCACTCCAGGCACAGGATTACAGCTTTGAATTGGTAAAATACCAATCAAGCCAACCTGAAATGAGCAAAAGCAACCCCTGACACAGTGTTTCGCTCTAATTAGAGCTCTTCAGAGAGGTATGGCTTTGTCCAGACACAAGGGAGCACCCAGTATAAGTCAAAGAAATACCCTTTCAGGCATAGAGTGACAAATAAATTATGCAAAAAAGAAGCAGATAATTCTGGGTAGTTCTCAAGTTTAGGCGGAAAGAAGCTCCTGTATGGAGCACTCTCAACACCAGCGACACTCTAGATCTGCTCACCTCAAATGTCTGTTTTTCTATCAAAATCTTTAAGCATAGGATTAGAACTGTGCCAGCCACGCCGAGATAGAAAAAGACAAAGTCTTTTGCCATTTGTACAGCAAAGTCTTTAAGCATAGGACTAGCACAGTGCTGTCCTTGCCGAGCTGTAAAATGACAAAAGCCAATTACCACTCCAGGCACAGGATTACAGCTTTGAATTGGTAAAATACCAATCAAGCCAACCTGAAATGAGCAACAGCAACCCCTGACACAGTGTTTCGCTCTAATTAGAGCTCTTCAGAGAGGTATAGCTTTGTCCAGACACAAGGGAGCACCCAGTATAAGTCAAAGAAATACCCTTTCAGGCATAGAGTGACGAATAAATTATGCAAAAAAGAAGCAGAGAACTCTGGGTAGTTCTCAAGTTTAGGTGGAAAGCAGCTCCCCGTATGGAGCACTCTCAACACCAGCGACACTCTAGATCTACTCACCTTAAATGTCTGTTTTTCTATCAAAATCTTTAAGCATAGGATTAGCACTGTGCCAGCCACGCCGAGATAGAAAAGGACAAAGTCTTTTGCCATTTGTACAGCAAAGTCTTTAAGCATAGGACTAGCACAGTGCTGTCCTTGCCGAGCTGTTAAATGACAAAAGCCAATTACCACTCCAGGCACAGAATTACACCTTTGAATTGGTAAAATACCAATCAAGCCAACCTGAAATGAGCAAAAGCAACCCCTGACACAGTGTTTCGCTCTAATTAGAGCTCTTCAGAGAGGTATAGCTTTGTCCAGACACAAGGGATCACCCAGTATAAGTCACAGAAATACGCTTTCAGGCATAGAGTGACGAATAAATTATGCAAAAAAGAAGCAGAGAACTCTGGGTAGTTCTCAAGTTTAGGTGGAAAGCAGCTCCTGTATGGAGCACTCTCAACACCAGCGACACTCTAGATCTGCTCACCTTAAATGTCTGTTTTTCTATCAAAATCTTTAAGCATAGGATTAGCACTGTGCCAGCCACGCCGAGATAGAAAAGGACAAAGTCTTTTGCCATTTGTACAGCAAAGTCTTTAAGGATAGGACTAGCACAGTGCTGTCCTTGCCGAGCTGTTAAATGACAAAAGCCAATTACCACTCCAGGCACAGAATTACAGCTTTGAATTGGTAAAATACCAATCAAGCCAACCTGAAATGAGCAAAAGCAACCCCTGACACAGTGTTTCGCTCTAATTAGAGCTCTTCAGAGAGGTATAGCTTTGTCCAGACACAAGGGAGCACCCAGTATAAGTTAAAGAAATACGCTTTCAGGCATAGAGTGACGAATAAATTATGCAAAAAAGAAGCAGAGAACTCTGGGTAGTTCTCAAGTTTAGGTGGAAAGCAGCTCCTGTATGGAGCACTCTCAACACCAGCGACATTCAAGATCTGCTCACCTCTAATGTCTGTTTTTCTATCAAAATCTTTAAGCATAGGATTAGCACAGTGTTATCCACGACGAGATAGAAAAGGACAAAGTCTTTTGCCATTTGTACAGCTAAGTCTTTAAGCATAGGACTAGCACAGTGCTGTCCTTGCCGAGCTTTAAAATGACAAAAGCCAATTACCTCTCCAGGCACAGGATTACAGCTTTGAATTGGTAAAATACCAATCAAGACAACCTGAAATGAGCAAAAGCAACCCCTGACACAGTGTTTCGCTCTAATTAGAGTTCTTCAGAGAGGTATAGCTTTATCCAGACACAAGTGAGCACCCAGTATAACTCTAAGAAATACCCTTTCAGGCATAGAGTGACGAATTAATTATGCAAAAAAGAAGCAGAGAACTCTGGGTAGTTCTCAAGTTTAGGTGGAAAGCAGCTCCTGTATGGAGCACTCTCAACACCAGCGACACTCTAGATCTGCTCACCTCAAATGTCTGTTTTTCTATCAAAATCTTTAAGCATAGGATTAGCACAGTGCCATTCACGCCGAGATAGAAAAGGACAAAGTCTTTTGCCATTTGTACAGCAAAGTCTTTAAGCATAGGACTAGCACAGTGCTGTCCTTGGCGAGCTGTAAAATGACAAAAGCCAATTACCACTCCAGGCACAGGATTACAGCTTTGAATTGGTAAAATACCAATCAAGCCAACCTGAAATGAGCAAAAGCAACCCCTGACACAGTGTTTCGCTCTAATTAGAGCTCTTCAGAGAAGTATAGCTTTGTCCAGACACAAGGGAGCACCCAGTATAAGTCAAAGAAATACCCTTTCAGGCATAGAGTGACGAATAAATTATGCAAAAAAGAAGCAGAGAACTCTGGGTAGTTCTCAAGTTTAGGTGGAAAGCAGCTCCTGTATGGAGCACTCTCAACACCAGCGACACTCTAGATCTGCTCACCTTAAATGTCTGTTTTTCTATCAAAATCTTTAAGCATAGGATTAGCACTATGCCAGCCATGCCGAGATAGAAAAGGACAAAGTCTTTTGCCATTCTTACAGCAAAGTCTTTAAGCATAGAACTAGCACAGTGCTATCCTCCCGAGCTGTAAAATGACAAAAGCCAATTACCACTCCAGGCACAGGATTACAGCTTTAAATTGGTAAAATACCAATCAAGCCAACCTGAAATGACCAAAAGCAACCCCTGACACAGTGTTTCGCTCTAATTAGAGCTCTTCAGAGAGGTATAGCTTTGTCCAGACACAAGGGAGCACCCAGTATAAGTCAAAGAAATACCCTTTCAGGCATAGAGTGACGAATAAATTATGCAAAAAAGAAGCAGAGAACTCTGGGTAGTTCTCAAGTTTAGGTGGAAAGCAGCTCCTGTATGGAGTACTCTCAACACCAGCGATGCTCTAGATCTGCTCACCTCAAATGTCTGTTTTTCTATCAAAATCTTTAAGCATAGGATTAGCACAGTGCCATCCACGCCGACATAGAAAAGGACAAAGTCTTTTGCCATTTGTACAGCAAAGTCTTTAAACATAGGACTAGCACAGTGCTGTCCTTGCCGAGCTGTAAAATGACAAAAGCCAATTACCACTCCAGGCACAGGATTACAGCTTTGAATTGGTAAAATACCAATCAAGCCAACCTGAAATAAACAAAAGCAACCCCTGACACAGTGTTTCGCTCTAATTAGAGCTCTTCAGAGAGGTATAGCTTTGTCCAGACACAAGGGATCACCCAGTATAAGTCACAGAAATACGCTTTCAGGCATAGAGTGACGAATAAATTATGCAAAAAAGAAGCAGAGAACTCTGGGTAGTTCTCAAGTTTAGGTGGAAAGCAGCTCCTGTATGGAGCACTCTCAACACCAGCGACACTCTAGATCTGCTCACCTTAAATGTCTGTTTTTCTATCAAAATCTTTAAGCATAGGATTAGCACTGTGCCAGCCACGCCGAGATAGAAAAGGACAAAGTCTTTTGCCATTTGTACAGCAAAGTCTTTAAGGATAGGACTAGCACAGTGCTGTCCTTGCCGAGCTGTTAAATGACAAAAGCCAATTACCACTCCAGGCACAGAATTACAGCTTTGAATTGGTAAAATACCAATCAAGCCAACCTGAAATGAGCAAAAGCAACCCCTGACACAGTGTTTCGCTCTAATTAGAGCTCTTCAGAGAGGTATAGCTTTGTCCAGACACAAGGGAGCACCCAGTATAAGTTAAAGAAATACGCTTTCAGGCATAGAGTGACGAATAAATTATGCAAAAAAGAAGCAGAGAACTCTGGGTAGTTCTCAAGTTTAGGTGGAAAGCAGCTCCTGTATGGAGCACTCTCAACACCAGCGACATTCAAGATCTGCTCACCTCTAATGTCTGTTTTTCTATCAAAATCTTTAAGCATAGGATTAGCACAGTGTTATCCACGACGAGATAGAAAAGGACAAAGTCTTTTGCCATTTGTACAGCTAAGTCTTTAAGCATAGGACTAGCACAGTGCTGTCCTTGCCGAGCTTTAAAATGACAAAAGCCAATTACCTCTCCAGGCACAGGATTACAGCTTTGAATTGGTAAAATACCAATCAAGACAACCTGAAATGAGCAAAAGCAACCCCTGACACAGTGTTTCGCTCTAATTAGAGTTCTTCAGAGAGGTATAGCTTTATCCAGACACAAGTGAGCACCCAGTATAACTCTAAGAAATACCCTTTCAGGCATAGAGTGACGAATTAATTATGCAAAAAAGAAGCAGAGAACTCTGGGTAGTTCTCAAGTTTAGGTGGAAAGCAGCTCCTGTATGGAGCACTCTCAACACCAGCGACACTCTAGATCTGCTCACCTCAAATGTCTGTTTTTCTATCAAAATCTTTAAGCATAGGATTAGCACAGTGCCATTCACGCCGAGATAGAAAAGGACAAAGTCTTTTGCCATTTGTACAGCAAAGTCTTTAAGCATAGGACTAGCACAGTGCTGTCCTTGGCGAGCTGTAAAATGACAAAAGCCAATTACCACTCCAGGCACAGGATTACAGCTTTGAATTGGTAAAATACCAATCAAGCCAACCTGAAATGAGCAAAAGCAACCCCTGACACAGTGTTTCGCTCTAATTAGAGCTCTTCAGAGAAGTATAGCTTTGTCCAGACACAAGGGAGCACCCAGTATAAGTCAAAGAAATACCCTTTCAGGCATAGAGTGACGAATAAATTATGCAAAAAAGAAGCAGAGAACTCTGGGTAGTTCTCAAGTTTAGGTGGAAAGCAGCTCCTGTATGGAGCACTCTCAACACCAGCGACACTCTAGATCTGCTCACCTTAAATGTCTGTTTTTCTATCAAAATCTTTAAGCATAGGATTAGCACTATGCCAGCCATGCCGAGATAGAAAAGGACAAAGTCTTTTGCCATTCTTACAGCAAAGTCTTTAAGCATAGAACTAGCACAGTGCTATCCTCCCGAGCTGTAAAATGACAAAAGCCAATTACCACTCCAGGCACAGGATTACAGCTTTAAATTGGTAAAATACCAATCAAGCCAACCTGAAATGACCAAAAGCAACCCCTGACACAGTGTTTCGCTCTAATTAGAGCTCTTCAGAGAGGTATAGCTTTGTCCAGACACAAGGGAGCACCCAGTATAAGTCAAAGAAATACCCTTTCAGGCATAGAGTGACGAATAAATTATGCAAAAAAGAAGCAGAGAACTCTGGGTAGTTCTCAAGTTTAGGTGGAAAGCAGCTCCTGTATGGAGTACTCTCAACACCAGCGATGCTCTAGATCTGCTCACCTCAAATGTCTGTTTTTCTATCAAAATCTTTAAGCATAGGATTAGCACAGTGCCATCCACGCCGACATAGAAAAGGACAAAGTCTTTTGCCATTTGTACAGCAAAGTCTTTAAACATAGGACTAGCACAGTGCTGTCCTTGCCGAGCTGTAAAATGACAAAAGCCAATTACCACTCCAGGCACAGGATTACAGCTTTGAATTGGTAAAATACCAATCAAGCCAACCTGAAATAAACAAAAGCAACCCCTGACACAGTGTTTCGCTCTAATTAGAGATCTTCAGAGAGGTATAGCTTTGTCCAGACACAAGGGAGCACCCAGTATAAGTCAAAGAAATACCCTTTCAGGCATAGCGTGATGAATAAATTATGCAAAAAAGAAGCAGAGAACTCTGGGTAGTTCTCAAGTTTAGGCAGAAAGCAGCTCCTGTATGGAGCACTCTCAACACCAGCGACACTCTAGTTCTGCTCACCTCAAATGTCTGTTTTTCTGTCAAAATCTTTAAGCATAGGATTAGCACAGTGCCATCCACGCCGAGATAGAAAAGGACAAAGTCTTTTGCCATTTGTACAGCAAAGTCTTTAAGCATAGGACTAGCACAGTGCTGTCCTTGCCGAGCTGTAAAATGACAAAAGCTAATTACCACTCCAGGCACAGGATTACAGCTTTGAATTGGTAAAATACCAATCAAGCCAACCTGAAATGAGCAAAAGCAACCCCTGACACAGTGTTTCGCTCTAATTAGAGCTCTTCAGAGAGGTATAGCTTTGTCCAGACACAAGGGAGCACCCAGTATAAGTCAAAGAAATACCCTTTCAGGCATAGAGTGACGAATAAATTATGCAAAAAAGAAGCAGAGAACTCTGGGTAGTTCTCAAGTTTAGGTGGAAAGCAGCTCCTGCATGGAGCACTCTCAACACCAGCGACACTCTAGATCTGCTCACCTCAAATGTCTGTTTTTCTATCAAAATCTTTAAGCATAGGATTAGCACAGTGCCATCCACGCCGACATAGAAAAGGACAAAGTCTTTTGCCATTTGTACAGCAAAGTCTTTAAGCATAGGACTAGCACAGTGCTGTCCTTGCCGAGCTGTAAAATGACAAAAGCCAATTACCACTCCAGGCACAGGATTACAGCTTTGAATTGGTAAAATACCAATCAAGCCAACCTGAAATAAACAAAAGCAACCCCTGACACAGTGTTTCGCTCTAATTAGAGATCTTCAGAGAGGTATAGCTTTGTCCAGACACAAGGGAGCACCCAGTATAAGTCAAAGAAATACCCTTTCAGGCATAGCGTGATGAATAAATTATGCAAAAAAGAAGCAGAGAACTCTGGGTAGTTCTCAAGTTTAGGCAGAAAGCAGCTCCTGTATGGAGCACTCTCAACACCAGCGACACTCTAGTTCTGCTCACCTCAAATGTCTGTTTTTCAGTCAAAATCTTTAAGCATAGGATTAGCACAGTGCCATCCACGCCGAGATAGAAAAGGACAAAGTCTTTTGCCATTTGTACAGCAAAGTCTTTAAGCATAGGACTAGCACAGTGCTGTCCTTGCCGAGCTGTAAAATGACAAAAGCTAATTACCACTCCAGGCACAGGATTACAGCTTTGAATTGGTAAAATACCAATCAAGCCAACCTGAAATGAGCAAAAGCAACCCCTGACACAGTGTTTCGCTCTAATTAGAGCTCTTCAGAGAGGTATAGCTTTGTCCAGACACAAGGGAGCACCCAGTATAAGTCAAAGAAATACCCTTTCAGGCATAGAGTGACGAATAAATTATGCAAAAAAGAAGCAGAGAACTCTGGGTAGTTCTCAAGTTTAGGTGGAAAGCAGCTCCTGTATGGAGCACTCTCAACACCAGCGACACTCTAGATCTGCTCACCTCAAATGTCTGTTTTTCTATCAAAAACTTTAAGCATAGGATTAGCACAGTACCATGCACGCCGAGATAGAAAAGGACAAAGTCTTTTGCCATTTTTACAGCAAAGTCTTTAAGCATAGGACTAGCACAGTGCTGTCCTTGCCGAGCTGTAAAATGACAAAAGCCAATTACCACTCCAGGCACAGGATTACAGCTTTGAATTCGTAAAATACCAATCAAGCCAACCTGAAATGAGCAAAAGCAACCCCTGACACAGTGTTTCGCTCTAATTAGAGCTCTTCAGGGAGGTATAGCTTTGTCCAGACGCAAGGGAGCACCCAGTATAAGTCAAAGAAATACCCTTTCAGGCATAGAGTGACGAATAAATTATGCAAAAAAGAAGCAGAGAACTCTGGGTAGTTCTCAAGTTTAGGTGGAAAGCAGCTCCTGCATGGAGCACTCTCAACACCAGCGACACTCTAGATCTGCTCACCTCAAATGTCTGTTTTTCTATCAAAATCTTTAAGCATAGGATTAGCACAGTGCCATCCACGCCGAGATAGAAAAGGACAAAGTCTTTTGCCATTTGTACAGCAAAGTCTTTAAGCAGAGGACTAGCACAGTGCTCTCCTTCCCAAGCTGTAAAATGACAAAAGCCAATTACCACTCCAGGCACAGGATTACAGCTTTTAATTGGTAAAATACCAATCAAGCCAACCTGAAATGAGCAAAAACAACCCCTGACACAGTGTTTCGCTCTAATTAGAGCTCTTCAGAGAGGTATAACTTTGTCCAGACACAAGGGAGCACCCAGTATAAGTCAAAGAAATACCCTTTCAGGCATAGAGTGACAAATAAATTATGCAAAAAAGAAGCAGAGAACTCTGGGTAGTTCTCAAGTTTAGGTGGAAAGCAGCTCCTGTATGGAGCACTCTCAACACCAGCGACACTCTAGATCTGCTCACCTCTAATGTCTGTTTTTCTATCAAAGTCTTTAAGCATAGGACTAGCACAGTGCTGTCCTTGCCGAGCTGTAAAATGACAAAAGCCAATTACCACTCCAGGCACAGGATTACAGCTTTGAATTCGTAAAATACCAATCAAGCCAACCTGAAATGAGCAAAAGCAACCCCTGACACAGTGTTTCGCTCTAATTAGAGCTCTTCAGAGAGGTATAGCTTTGTCCAGACACAAGGGAGCACCCAGTATAAGTCAAAGAAATACCCTTTCAGGCATAGAGTGACGAATAAATTATGCAAAAAAGAAGCAGAGAACTCTGGGTAGTTCTCAAGTTTAGGTGGAAAGCAGCTCCTGTATGGAGCACTCTACACACCAGCGACACTCTAGATCTGCTCACCTCAAATGTCTGTTTTTCTATCAAAATCTTTAAGCATAGGATTAGTACAGTGCCATCCACGCCGAGATAGAAAAGGACAAAGTCTTTTGCCATTTGTACAGCAACGTCTTTAAGCTAGGACTAGCACAGTGCTGTCTTTGCCGAGCTATAAAATAACAAAAGACAATTACCACTCCAGGCACAGGATTACAGCTTTGAATTGGTAAAATACCAATCAAGCCAACCTAAAATGAGCAAAAGCAACCCCTGACACAGTGTTTTGCTCTAATTAGAGGTCTTCAGAGAGGTATAGCTTTGTCCAGACACAAGGGAGCACCCAGTATAAGTCAAAGAATTACCCTTTCAGGCATAGAGTGATGAATAAATTATGCAAAAAAGAAGCAGAGAACTCTGGGTAGCTCTCAAGTTTAGGTGGAAAGCAGCTCCTGTATGGAGCACTCTCAACAGCAGCGACACTCTAGATCTGCTCACCTCAAATGTCTGTTTTTCTATCAAAATCTTTAAGCATAGGATTAGCACAGTGCCATCCACGCCGATATAGAAAAGGACAAAGTCTTTTGCCATTTGTACAGCAAAGTCTTTAAGCATAGGACTAGCACAGTGCTGTCCTTGCCGAGCTGTAAAATGACAAAAGCCAATTACCACTCCAGGCACAGGCTTACAGCTTTGAATTGGTAAAATACCAATCAAGCCAATCTGAAATGAGCAAAAGCAACCCCTGACACAGTGTTTCGCTCTAATTAGAGCGCTTCAGAGAGATATAGCTTTGTCCAGACACAAGGGAGCACCCAGTATACGTCAAAGAAATACCCTTTCAGGCATAGAGTGACGAATAAATTATGCAAAAAAGAAGCAGAGAACTCTACGTAGTTCTCAAGTTTAGGTGGAAAGCAGCTCCTGTATGGAGCACTCTCAACACCAGCGACACTCTAGATCTGCTCACCTCAAATGTCTGTTTTTCTATCAAAATCTTTAAGCATAGGATTAGCACAGTGCCATCCACGCCGAGATAGAAAAGGACAAAGTCTTTTGCCATTTGTACAGCAAAGTCTTTAAGCATAGGACTAGCACAGTGCTGTCCTTGCCGAGCTGTAAAATGACAAAAGCCAATTACCACTCCAGGCACAGGATTACAGCTTTGAATTGGTAAAATACCATTCAAGCCAACCTGAAACGAGCAAAAGCAACCCCTGACACAGTGTTTCGCTCTAATTAGAGCTCTTCAGAGAGGTATAGCTTTGTCCAGACACAAGGGAGCACCCAGTATAAGTCAAAGAAATACCCTTTCAGGCATAGAGGGACGAATAAATTATGCAAAAAAGAAGCAGAGAACTCTGGGTAGTTCTCAAGTTTAGGTGGAAAGCAGCTCCTGTATGGAGCACTCTCAACACCAGCGACGCTCTAGATCTGCTCACCTCAAATGTCTGTTTTTCTATCAAAATCTTTAAGCATAGGATTAGCACAGTGCCATTCACACCGAGATAGAAAAGGACAAAGTCTTTTGCCATTTGTACAGCAAAGTCTTTAAGCATAGGACTAGCACAGTGCTGTCCTTGGCGAGCTGTAAAATGACAAAAGCCAATTACCACTCCAGGCACAGGATTACAGCTTTGAATTGGTAAAATACCAATCAAGCCAACCTGAAATGAGCAAAAGCAACCCCTGACACAGTGTTTCGCTCTAATTAGAGCTCTTCAGAGAAGTATAGCTTTGTCCAGACACAAGGGAGCACCCAGTATAAGTCAAAGAAATACCCTTTCAGGCATAGAGTGACGAATAAATTATGCAAAAAAGAAGCAGAGAACTCTGGGTAGTTCTCAAGTTTAGGTGGAAAGCAGCTCCTGTATGGAGCACTCTCAACACCAGCGACACTCTAGATCTGCTCACCTTAAATGTCTGTTTTTCTATCAAAATCTTTAAGCATAGGATTAGCACTATACCAGCCACGCCGAGATAGAAAAGGACAAAGTCTTTTGGCATTTGTACAGCAAAGTCTTTAAGCATAGAACTAGCACAGTGCTATCCTCCCGAGCTGTAAAATGACAAAAGCCAATTACCACTCCAGGCACAGGATTACAGCTTTAAATTGGTAAAATACCAATCAAGCCAACCTGAAATGACCAAAAGCAACCCCTAACACAGTGTTTCGCTCTAATTAGAGCTCTTCAGAGAGGTATAGCTTTGTCCAGACACAAGGGAGCACCCAGTATAAGTCAAAGAAATACCCTTTCAGGCATAGAGTGACGAATAAATTATGCAAAAAAGAAGCAGAGAACTCTGGGTAGTTCTCAAGTTTAGGTGGAAAGCAGCTCCTGTATGGAGTACTCTCAACACCAGCGATGCTCTAGATCTGCTCACCTCAAATGTCTGTTTTTCTATCAAAATCTTTAAGCATAGGATTAGCACAGTGCCATCCACGCCGACATAGAAAAGGACAAAGTCTTTTGCCATTTGTACAGCAAAGTCTTTAAGCATAGGACTAGCACAGTGCTGTCCTTGCCGAGCTGTAAAATGACAAAAGCCAATTACCACTCCAGGCACAGGATTACAGCTTTGAATTGGTAAAATACCAATCAAGCCAACCTGAAATAAACAAAAGCAACCCCTGACACAGTGTTTCGCTCTAATTAGAGATCTTCAGAGAGGTATAGCTTTGTCCAGACACAAGGGAGCACCCAGTATAAGTCAAAGAAATACCCTTTCAGGCATAGCGTGATGAATAAATTATGCAAAAAAGAAGCAGAGAACTCTGGGTAGTTCTCAAGTTTAGGCAGAAAGCAGCTCCTGTATGGAGCACTCTCAACACCAGCGACACTCTAGTTCTGCTCACCTCAAATGTCTGTTTTTCTGTCAAAATCTTTAAGCATAGGATTAGCACAGTGCCATCCACGCCGAGATAGAAAAGGACAAAGTCTTTTGCCATTTGTACAGCAAAGTCTTTAAGCATAGGACTAGCACAGTGCTGTCCTTGCCGAGCTGTAAAATGACAAAAGCCAATTACCACTCCAGGCACAGGATTACAGCTTTGAATTCGTAAAATACCAATCAAGCCAACCTGAAATGAGCAAAAGCAACCCCTGACACAGTGTTTCGCTCTAATTAGAGCTCTTCAGGGAGGTATAGCTTTGTCCAGACGCAAGGGAGCACCCAGTATAAGTCAAAGAAATACCCTTTCAGGCATAGAGTGACGAATAAATTATGCAAAAAAGAAGCAGAGAACTCTGGGTAGTTCTCAAGTTTAGGTGGAAAGCAGCTCCTGCATGGAGCACTCTCAACACCAGCGACACTCTAGATCTGCTCACCTCAAATGTCTGTTTTTCTATCAAAATCTTTAAGCATAGGATTAGCACAGTGCCATCCACGCCGAGATAGAAAAGGACAAAGTCTTTTGCCATTTGTACAGCAAAGTCTTTAAGCAGAGGACTAGCACAGTGCTCTCCTTCCCAAGCTGTAAAATGACAAAAGCCAATTACCACTCCAGGCACAGGATTACAGCTTTTAATTGGTAAAATACCAATCAAGCCAACCTGAAATGAGCAAAAACAACCCCTGACACAGTGTTTCGCTCTAATTAGAGCTCTTCAGAGAGGTATAACTTTGTCCAGACACAAGGGAGCACCCAGTATAAGTCAAAGAAATACCCTTTCAGGCATAGAGTGACAAATAAATTATGCAAAAAAGAAGCAGAGAACTCTGGGTAGTTCTCAAGTTTAGGTGGAAAGCAGCTCCTGTATGGAGCACTCTCAACACCAGCGACACTCTAGATCTGCTCACCTCTAATGTCTGTTTTTCTATCAAAGTCTTTAAGCATAGGACTAGCACAGTGCTGTCCTTGCCGAGCTGTAAAATGACAAAAGCCAATTACCACTCCAGGCACAGGATTACAGCTTTGAATTCGTAAAATACCAATCAAGCCAACCTGAAATGAGCAAAAGCAACCCCTGACACAGTGTTTCGCTCTAATTAGAGCTCTTCAGAGAGGTATAGCTTTGTCCAGACACAAGGGAGCACCCAGTATAAGTCAAAGAAATACCCTTTCAGGCATAGAGTGACGAATAAATTATGCAAAAAAGAAGCAGAGAACTCTGGGTAGTTCTCAAGTTTAGGTGGAAAGCAGCTCCTGTATGGAGCACTCTACACACCAGCGACACTCTAGATCTGCTCACCTCAAATGTCTGTTTTTCTATCAAAATCTTTAAGCATAGGATTAGTACAGTGCCATCCACGCCGAGATAGAAAAGGACAAAGTCTTTTGCCATTTGTACAGCAACGTCTTTAAGCTAGGACTAGCACAGTGCTGTCTTTGCCGAGCTATAAAATAACAAAAGACAATTACCACTCCAGGCACAGGTTTACAGCTTTGAATTGGTAAAATACCAATCAAGCCAACCTAAAATGAGCAAAAGCAACCCCTGACACAGTGTTTTGCTCTAATTAGAGGTCTTCAGAGAGGTATAGCTTTGTCCAGACACAAGGGAGCACCCAGTATAAGTCAAAGAATTACCCTTTCAGGCATAGAGTGATGAATAAATTATGCAAAAAAGAAGCAGAGAACTCTGGGTAGCTCTCAAGTTTAGGTGGAAAGAAGCTCCTGTATGGAGCACTCTCAACAGCAGCGACACTCTAGATCTGCTCACCTCAAATGTCTGTTTTTCTATCAAAATCTTTAAGCATAGGATTAGCACAGTGCCATCCACGCCGATATAGAAAAGGACAAAGTCTTTTGCCATTTGTACAGCAAAGTCTTTAAGCATAGGACTAGCACAGTGCTGTCCTTGCCGAGCTGTAAAATGACAAAAGCCAATTACCACTCCAGGCACAGGCTTACAGCTTTGAATTGGTAAAATACCAATCAAGCCAATCTGAAATGAGCAAAAGCAACCCCTGACACAGTGTTTCGCTCTAATTAGAGCGCTTCAGAGAGATATAGCTTTGTCCAGACACAAGGGAGCACCCAGTATACGTCAAAGAAATACCCTTTCAGGCATAGAGTGACGAATAAATTATGCAAAAAAGAAGCAGAGAACTCTACGTAGTTCTCAAGTTTAGGTGGAAAGCAGCTCCTGTATGGAGCACTCTCAACACCAGCGACACTCTAGATCTGCTCACCTCAAATGTCTGTTTTTCTATCAAAATCTTTAAGCATAGGATTAGCACAGTGCCATCCACGCCGAGATAGAAAAGGACAAAGTCTTTTGCCATTTGTACAGCAAAGTCTTTAAGCATAGGACTAGCACAGTGCTGTCCTTGCCGAGCTGTAAAATGACAAAAGCCAATTACCACTCCAGGCACAGGATTACAGCTTTGAATTGGTAAAATACCATTCAAGCCAACCTGAAACGAGCAAAAGCAACCCCTGACACAGTGTTTCGCTCTAATTAGAGCTCTTCAGAGAGGTATAGCTTTGTCCAGACACAAGGGAGCACCCAGTATAAGTCAAAGAAATACCCTTTCAGGCATAGAGGGACGAATAAATTATGCAAAAAAGAAGCAGAGAACTCTGGGTAGTTCTCAAGTTTAGGTGGAAAGCAGCTCCTGTATGGAGCACTCTCAACACCAGCGACACTCTAGATCTGCTCACCTCAAATGTCTGTTTTTCTATCAAAATCTTTAAGCATAGGATTAGCACAGTGCCATTCACGCCGAGATAGAAAAGGACAAAGTCTTTTGGCATTTGTACAGCAAAGTCTTTAAGCATAGAACTAGCACAGTGCTATCCTCCCGAGCTGTAAAATGACAAAAGCCAATTACCACTCCAGGCACAGGATTACAGCTTTAAATTGGTAAAATACCAATCAAGCCAACCTGAAATGACCAAAAGCAACCCCTAACACAGTGTTTCGCTCTAATTAGAGCTCTTCAGAGAGGTATAGCTTTGTCCAGACACAAGGGAGCACCCAGTATAAGTCAAAGAAATACCCTTTCAGGCATAGAGTGACGAATAAATTATGCAAAAAAGAAGCAGAGAACTCTGGGTAGTTCTCAAGTTTAGGTGGAAAGCAGCTCCTGTATGGAGTACTCTCAACACCAGCGATGCTCTAGATCTGCTCACCTCAAATGTCTGTTTTTCTATCAAAATCTTTAAGCATAGGATTAGCACAGTGCCATCCACGCCGACATAGAAAAGGACAAAGTCTTTTGCCATTTGTACAGCAAAGTCTTTAAGCATAGGACTAGCACAGTGCTGTCCTTGCCGAGCTGTAAAATGACAAAAGCCAATTACCACTCCAGGCACAGGATTACAGCTTTGAATTGGTAAAATACCAATCAAGCCAACCTGAAATAAACAAAAGCAACCCCTGACACAGTGTTTCGCTCTAATTAGAGATCTTCAGAGAGGTATAGCTTTGTCCAGACACAAGGGAGCACCCAGTATAAGTCAAAGAAATACCCTTTCAGGCATAGCGTGATGAATAAATTATGCAAAAAAGAAGCAGAGAACTCTGGGTAGTTCTCAAGTTTAGGCAGAAAGCAGCTCCTGTATGGAGCACTCTCAACACCAGCGACACTCTAGTTCTGCTCACCTCAAATGTCTGTTTTTCTGTCAAAATCTTTAAGCATAGGATTAGCACAGTGCCATCCACGCCGAGATAGAAAAGGACAAAGTCTTTTGCCATTTGTACAGCAAAGTCTTTAAGCATAGGACTAGCACAGTGCTGTCCTTGCCGAGCTGTAAAATGACAAAAGCTAATTACCACTCCAGGCACAGGATTACAGCTTTGAATTGGTAAAATACCAATCAAGCCAACCTGAAATGAGCAAAAGCAACCCCTGACACAGTGTTTCGCTCTAATTAGAGCTCTTCAGAGAGGTATAGCTTTGTCCAGACACAAGGGAGCACCCAGTATAAGTCAAAGAAATACCCTTTCAGGCATAGAGTGACGAATAAATTATGCAAAAAAGAAGCAGAGAACTCTGGGTAGTTCTCAAGTTTAGGTGGAAAGCAGCTCCTGTATGGAGCACTCTCAACACCAGCGACACTCTAGATCTGCTCACCTCAAATGTCTGTTTTTCTATCAAAAACTTTAAGCATAGGATTAGCACAGTACCATGCACGCCGAGATAGAAAAGGACAAAGTCTTTTGCCATTTGTACAGCAAAGTCTTTAAGCATAGGACTAGCACAGTGCTGTCCTTGCCGAGCTGTAAAATGACAAAAGCCAATTACCACTCCAGGCACAGGATTACAGCTTTGAATTCGTAAAATACCAATCAAGCCAACCTGAAATGAGCAAAAGCAACCCCTGACACAGTGTTTCGCTCTAATTAGAGCTCTTCAGGGAGGTATAGCTTTGTCCAGACGCAAGGGAGCACCCAGTATAAGTCAAAGAAATACCCTTTCAGGCATAGAGTGACGAATAAATTATGCAAAAAAGAAGCAGAGAACTCTGGGTAGTTCTCAAGTTTAGGTGGAAAGCAGCTCCTGTATGGAGCACTCTCAACACCAGCGACACTCTAGATCTGCTCACCTCAAATGTCTGTTTTTCTATCAAAATCTTTAAGCATAGGATTAGCACAGTGCCATCCACGCCGAGATAGAAAAGGACAAAGTCTTTTGCCATTTGTACAGCAAAGTCTTTAAGCAGAGGACTAGCACAGTGCTCTCCTTCCCAAGCTGTAAAATGACAAAAGCCAATTACCACTCCAGGCACAGGATTACAGCTTTTAATTGGTAAAATACCAATCAAGCCAACCTGAAATGAGCAAAAACAACCCCTGACACAGTGTTTCGCTCTAATTAGAGCTCTTGAGAGAGGTATAACTTTGTCCAGACACAAGGGAGCACCCAGTATAAGTCAAAGAAATACCCTTTCAGGCATAGAGTGACAAATAAATTATGCAAAAAAGAAGCAGAGAACTCTGGGTAGTTCTCAAGTTTAGGTGGAAAGCAGCTCCTGTATGGAGCACTCTCAACACCAGCGACACTCTAGATCTGCTCACCTCTAATGTCTGTTTTTCTATCAAAATCTTTAAGCATAGGATTAGCACAGTGTTATCCACGACGAGATAGAAAAGGACAAAGTCTTTTGCCATTTGTACAGCTAAGTCTTTAAGCATAGGATTTGCACAGTGCTGTCCTTGCCGAACTTTAAAATGACAAAAGCCAATTACCTCTCCAGGCACAGGATTACAGCTTTGAATTGGTAAAATACCAATCAAGACAACCTGAAATGAGCAAAAGCAACCCCTGACACAGTGTTTCGCTCTAATTAGAGTTCTTCAGAGAGGTATAGCTTTGTCCAGACACAAGTGAGCACCCAGTATAACTCTAAGAAATACCCTTTCAGGCATAGAGTGACGAATAAATTATGCAAAAAAGAAGCAGAGAACTCTGGGTAGTTCTCAAGTTTAGGTGGAAAGCAGCTCCCGTATGGAGCACTCTCAACACCAGCGACACTCTAGATCTGCTCACCTCAAATGTCTGTTTTTCTATCAAAATCTTTAAGCATAGGATTAACACAGTGCCATCCACGCCGAGATAGAAAAGGACAAAGTCTTTTGCCATTTGTACAGCAAAGTCTTTAAGCATAGGACTAGCACAGTGCTGTCCTTGCCGAGCTGTAAAATGACAAAAGCCATTTACCACTCCAGGCACAGGATTACAGCTTTGAATTGGTAAATTACCAATCAAGCCAACCTGAAATGAGCAAAAGCAACCCCTGACACAGTGTTTCGCTCTAATTAGACCTCTTCAGAGAGGTATAACTTTGTCAATACACAAGGGAGCACCCAGTATACGTCAAAGAAATACCTTTTCAGGCATAGAGTGACGAATAAATTATGCAAAAAAGAAGCAGATAACTCTGGGTAGTTCTCAAGTTTAGGCGGAAAGAAGCTCCTGTATGGAGCACTCTCAACACCAGCGACACTCTAGATCTGATCACCTTAAATGTCTGTTTTTCTATCAAAATCTTTAAGCATAGGATTAGCACTATGCCAGCCACGCCGAGATAGAAAAGGACAAAGTCTTTTGCCATTTGTACAGCAAAGTCTTTAAGCGTAGGTCTAGCACAGTGCTATCCTCCCGAGCTGTAAAATGACAAAAGCCAATTACCACTCCAGGCACAGGATTACAGCATTAAATTGGTAAAATACCAATCAAGCCAACCTGAAATGACCAAAAGCAACCCCTGACACAGTGTTTTGCTCTAATTAGAGCTCTTCAGAGAAGTATAGCTTTGTCCAGACACAAGGGAGCACCCAGTATAAGTCAAAGAAATACCCTTTCAGGCATAGAGTGACGAATAAATTATGCAAAAAAGAAGCAGAGAACTCTGGGTAGTTCTCAAGTTTAGGTGGAAAGCAGCTCCTGTATGGAGCACTCTCAACACCAGCGACACTCTAGATCTGCTCACCTTAAATGTCTGTTTTTCTATCAAAATCTTTAAGCATAGGATTAGCACTATGCCAGCCACGCCGAGATAGAAAAGGACAAAGTCTTTTGCCATTTGTACAGCAAAGTCTTTGAGCATAGGACTAGCACAGTGCTATCCTTCCGAGCTGTAAAATGACAAAAGCCAATTACCACTCCAGGCACAGGATTACAGCTTTAAATTGGTAAAATACCAATCAAGCCAACCTGAAATGACCAAAAGCAACCCCTGACACAGTGTTTCGCTCTAATTAGAGCTCTTCAGAGAGGTATAGCTTGTCCAGACACAAGGGAGCACCCAGTATAAGTCAAAGAAATACCCTTTCAGGCATAGAGTGACGAATAAATTATGCAAAAAAGAAGCAGAGAACTCTGGGTAGTTCTCAAGTTTAGGTGGAAAGCAGCTCCTGTATGGAGCACTCTCAACACCAGCGACACTCTAGATCTGCTCACCTCAAATGTCTGTTTTTCTATCAAAATCTTTAAGCATAGGATTAGCACAGTGCCATCCACGCCGAGATAGAAAAGGACAAAGTCTTTTGCCATTTGTACAGCAAAGTCTTTAAGCAGAGGACTAGCACAGTGCTGTCCTTCACGAGCTGTAAAATGACAAAAGCCAATTACCACTCCAGGCACAGAATTACAGCTTTAAATTGGTAAAATACCAATCAAGCCAACCTGAAATGAGCAAAAACAACCCCTGACACAGTGTTTCGCTCTAATTAGAGCTCTTCAGAGAGGTATAGCTTTGTCCAGACACAAGGGAGCACCCAGTATAAGTCAAAGAAATACCCTTTCAGGCATAGAGTGACGAATAAATTATGCAAAAAAGAAGCAGAGAACTCTGGGTAGTTCTCAAGTTTAGGTGGAAAGCAGCTCCTGTATGGAGCACTCTCAACACCAGCGACACTCTAGATCTGCTCACCTCAAATGTCTGTTTTTCTATCAAAAACTTTAAGCATAGTATTAGCACAGTGCCATCCACGCCGAGATAGAAAAGGACAAAGTCTTTTGCCATTTGTACAGCAAAGTCTTTAAGCATAGGATTAGCACAGTGCTGTCCTTGCCGAGCTGTAAAATGACAAAAGCCAATTACCACTCCAGGCACAGGCTTACAGCTTTGAATTGGTAAAATGCCAATCTGAAATGAGCAAAAGCAACCCCTGACACAGTGTTTCGCTCTAATTAGAGCGCTTCAGAGAGGTATAGCTTTGTCCAGACACAAGGGAGCACGCAGTATAAGTCAAAGAAATACCCTTTCAGGCATAGATTGACGAATAAATTATGCAAAAAAGAAGCAGAGAACTCTACGTAGTTCTCAAGTTTAGGTGGAAAGCAGCTCCTGTATGGAGCACTCTCAACACCAGCGACACTCTAGATCTGCTCACCTCAAATGTCTGTTTTTCTATCAAAATCTTTAAGCATAGGATTAGCACAGTGCCATCCACGCCGAGATAGAAAAGGACAAAGTCTTTTGCCATTTGTACAGCAAAGTCTTTAAGCATAGGACTAGCACAGTGCTGTCCTTGCCGAGCTGTAAAATGACAAAAGCCAATTACCACTCCAGGCACAGGATTACAGCTTTGAATTGGTAAAATACCATTCAAGCCAACCTGAAATGAGCAAAAGCAACCCCTGACACAGTGTTTCGCTCTAATTAGAGCTCTTCAGAGAGGTATAGCTTTGTCCAGACACAAGGGAGCACCCAGTATAAGTCAAAGAAATACCCTTTCAGGCATAGAGAGACGAATAAATTATGCAAAAAAGAAGCAGAGAACTCTGGGTAGTTCTCAAGTTTAGGTGGAAAGCAGCTCCTGTATGGAGCACTCTCAACACCAGCGACGCTCTAGATCTGCTCACCTCAAATGTCTGTTTTTCTATCAAAATCTTTAAGCATAGGATTAGCACAGTGCCATCCACGCCGAGATAGAAAAGGACAAAGTCTTTTGCCATTTGTACAGCAAAGTCTTTAAGCATAGGACTAGCACAGTGCTGTCCTTGCCGAGCTGTAAAATGACAAAAGCCAATTACCACTCCAGGCACAGGATTACAGCTTTGAATTGGTAAAATACCAATCAAGCCAACCTGAAATGAGCAAAAGCAACCCCTGACACAGTGTTTCGCTCTAATTAGAGCTCTTCAGAGAGGTATAGCTTTGTCCAGACACAAGGGAGCACCCAGTATAAGTCAAAGAAATACCCTTTCAGGCATAGAGTGACGAATAAATTATGCAAAAAAGAAGCAGAGAACTCTGGGTAGTTCTCAAGTTTAGGTGGAAAGCAGCTCCTGTATGGAGCACTCTACACACCAGCGACACTCTAGATCTGCTCACCTCAAATGTCTGTTTTTCTATCAAAATCTTTAAGCATAGGATTAGTACAGTGCCATCCACGCCGAGATAGAAAAGGACAAAGTCTTTTGCCATTTGTACAGCAACGTCTTTAAGCTAGGACTAGCACAGTGCTGTCCTTGCCGAGCTGTAAAATGACAAAAGCCAATTACCACTCCAGGCACAGGATTACAGCTTTAAATTGGTAAAATACCAATCAAGCCAACCTGAAATGAGCAAAAACAACCCCTGACACAGTGTTTCGCTCTAATTAGAGCTCTTCAGAGAGGTATAGCTTTGTCCAGACACAAGGTAGCACCCAGTATAAGTCAAAGAAATACCCTTTCAGGCATAGAGTGACGAATAAATTATGCAAAAAAGAAGCAGAGAACTCTGGGTAGTTCTCAAGTTTAGGTGGAAAGCAGCTCCTGTATGGAGCACTCTCAACACCAGCGACACTCTAGATCTGCTCACCTCAAATGTCTGTTTTTCTATCAAAAACTTTAAGCATAGTATTGGCACAGTGCCATCCACGCCGAGATAGAAAAGGACAAAGTCTTTTGCCATTTGTACAGCAAAGTCTTTAAGCATATGACTAGCACAGTGCTGTCCTTGCCGAGCTGTAAAATGACAAAAGCCAATTACCACTCCAGGCACAGGCTTACAGCTTTGAATTGGTAAAATACCAATCAAGCCAATCTGAAATGAGCAAAAGCAACCCCTGACACAGTGTTTCGCTCTAATTAGAGTGCTTCAGAGAGATATAGCTTTGTCCAGACACAAGGGAGCACCCAGTATACGTCAAAGAAATACGCTTTCAGGCATAGAGTGACGAATAAATTATGCAAAAAAGAAGCAGAGAACTCTACGTAGTTCTCAAGTTTAGGTGGAAAGCAGCTCCTGTATGGAGCACTCTCAACACCAGCGACACTCTAGATCTGCTCACCTCAAATGTCTGTTTTTCTATCAAAATCTTTAAGCATAGGATTAGCACAGTGCCATCCACGCCGAGATAGAAAAGGACAAAGTCTTTTGCCATTTGTACAGCAAAGTCTTTAAGCATAGGACTAGCACAGTGCTGTCCTTGCCGAGCTGTAAAATGACAAAAGCCAATTACCACTCCAGGCACAGGATTACAGCTTTGAATTGGTAAAATACCATTCAAGCCAACCTGAAATGAGCAAAAGCAACCCCTGACACAGTGTTTCGCTCTAATTAGAGCTCTTCAGAGAGGTATAGCTTTGTCCAGACACAAGGGAGCACCCCGTATAAGTCAAAGAAATACCCTTTCAGGCATAGAGTGACGAATAAATTATGCAAAAAAGAAGCAGAGAACTCTGGGTAGTTCTCAAATTTAGGTGGAAAGCAGCTCCTGTATGGAGCACTCTCAACACCAGCGACGCTCTAGATCTGCTCACCTCAAATGTCTGTTTTTCTATCAAAATCTTTAAGCATAGGATTAGCACAGTGCCATTCACGCCGAGATAGAAAAGGACAAAGTCTTTTGCCATTTGTACAGCAAAGTCTTTAAGCATAGGACTAGCACAGTGCTGTCCTTGGCGAGCTGTAAAATGACAAAAGCCAATTACCACTCCAGGCACAGGATTACAGCTTTGAATTGGTAAAATACCAATCAAGCCAACCTGAAATGAGCAAAAGCAACCCCTGACACAGTGTTTCGCTCTAATTAGAGCTCTTCAGAGAAGTATAGCTTTGTCCAGACACAAGGGAGCACCCAGTATAAGTCAAAGAAATACCCTTTCAGGCATAGAGTGACGAATAAATTATGCAAAAAAGAAGCAGAGAACTCTGGGTAGTTCTCAAGTTTAGGTGGAAAGCAGCTCCTGTATGGAGCACTCTCAACACCAGCGACACTCTAGATCTGCTCACCTAAAATGTCTGTTTTTCTATCAAAATCTTTAAGCATAGGATTAGCACTATGCCAGCCACGCCGAGATAGAAAAGGACAAAGTCTTTTGCCATTTGTACAGCAAAGTCTTTAAGCATAGAACTAGCACAGTGCTATCCTCCCGAGCTGTAAAATGACAAAAGCCAATTACCACTCCAGGCACAGGATTACAGCTTTAAATTGGTAAAATACCAATCAAGCCAACCTGAAATGACCAAAAGCAACCCCTGACACAGTGTTTCGCTCTAATTAGAGCTCTTCAGAGAGGTATAGCTTTGTCCAGACACAAGGGAGCACCCAGTATAAGTCAAAGAAATACCCTTTCAGGCATAGAGTGACGAATAAATTATGCAAAAAAGAAGCAGAGAACTCTGGGTAGTTCTCAAGTTTAGGTGGAAAGCAGCTCCTGTATGGAGTACTCTCAACACCAGCGATGCTCTAGATCTGCTCACCTCAAATGTCTGTTTTTCTATCAAAATCTTTAAGCATAGGATTAGCACAGTGCCATCCACGCCGACATAGAAAAGGACAAAGTCTTTTGCCATTTGTACAGCAAAGTCTTTAAGCATAGGACTAGCACAGTGCTGTCCTTGCCGAGCTGTAAAATGACAAAAGCCAATTACCACTCCAGGCACAGGATTACAGCTTTGAATTGGTAAAATACCAATCAAGCCAACCTGAAATAAACAAAAGCAACCCCTGACACAGTGTTTCGCTCTAATTAGAGATCTTCAGAGAGGTATAGCTTTGTCCAGACACAAGGGAGCACCCAGTATAAGTCAAAGAAATACCCTTTCAGGCATAGAGTGACGAATAAATTATGCAAAAAAGAAGCAGAGAACTCTGGGTAGTTCTCAAGTTTAGGTGGAAAGCAGCTCCTGTATGGAGCACTCTCAACACCAGCGACACTCTAGATCTGCTCACCTCAAATGTCTGTTTTTCTATCAAAAACTTTAAGCATAGGATTAGCACAGTACCATGCACGCCGAGATAGAAAAGGACAAAGTCTTTTGCCATTTGTACAGCAAAGTCTTTAAGCATAGGACTAGCACAGTGCTGTCCTTGCCGAGCTGTAAAATGACAAAAGCCAATTACCACTCCAGGCACAGGATTACAGTTTTGAATTCGTAAAATACCAATCAAGCCAACCTGAAATGAGCAAAAGCAACCCCTGACACAGTGTTTCGCTCTAATTAGAGCTCTTCAGGGAGGTATAGCTTTGTCCAGACGCAAGGGAGCACCCAGTATAAGTCAAAGAAATACCCTTTCAGGCATAGAGTGACGAATAAATTATGCAAAAAAGAAGCAGAGAACTCTGGGTAGTTCTCAAGTTTAGGTGGAAAGCAGCTCCTGTATGGAGCACTCTCAACACCAGCGACACTCTAGACCTGCTCACCTCAAATGTCTGTTTTTCTATCAAAATCTTTAAGCATAGGATTAGCACAGTGCCATCCACGCCGAGATAGAAAAGGACAAAGTCTTTTGCCATTTGTACAGCAAAGTCTTTAAGCAGAGGACTAGAACAGTGCTCTCCTTCCCAAGCTGTAAAATGACAAAAGCCAATTACCACTCCAGGCACAGGATTACAGCTTTTAATTGGTAAAATACCAATCAAGCCAACCTGAAATGAGCAAAAACAACCCCTGACACAGTGTTTCGCTCTAATTAGAGCTCTTCAGAGAGGTATAACTTTGTCCAGACACAAGGGAGCACCCAGTATAAGTCAAAGAAATACCCTTTCAGGCATAGAGTGACAAATAAATTATGCAAAAAAGAAGCAGAGAACTCTGGGTAGTTCTCAAGTTTAGGTAGAAAGCAGCTCCTGTATGGAGCACTCTCAACACCAGCGACACTCTAGATCTGCTCACCTCTAATGTCTGTTTTTCTATCAAAATCTTTAAGCATAGGATTAGCACAGTATTATCCACGACGAGATAGAAAAGGACAAAGTCTTTTGCCATTTGTACAGCTAAGTCTTTAAGCATAGGATTAGCACAGTGCTGTCCTTGCCGAGCTTTAAAATGACAAAAGCCAATTACCTCTCCAGGCACAGGATTACAGCTTTGAATTGGTAAAATACCAATCAAGACAACCTGAAATGAGCAAAAGCAACCCCTGACACAGTGTTTCGCTCTAATTAGAGTTCTTCAGAGAGGTATAGCTTTGTCCAGACACAAGTGAGCACCCAGTATAACTCTAAGAAATACCCTTTCAGGCATAGAGTGACAAATAAATTATGCAAAAAAGAAGCAGAGAACTCTGGGTAGTTCTCAAGTTTAGGTGGAAAGCAGCTCCTGTATGGAGCACTCTCAACACCAGCGACACTCTAGATCTGCTCACCTCAAATGTCTGTTTTTCTATCAAAATCTTTAAGCATAGGATTAACACAGTGCCATCCACTCCGAGATAGAAAAGGACAAAGTCTTTTGCCATTTGTACAGCAAAGTCTTTAAGCATAGGACTAGCACAGTGCTGTCCTTGCCGAGCTGTAAAATGACAAAAGCCATTTACCACTCCAGGCACAGGATTACAGCTTTGAATTGGTAAATTACCAATCAAGCCAACCTGAAATGAGCAAAAGCAACCCCTGACACAGTGTTTCGCTCTAATTAGACCTCTTCAGAGAGGTATAACTTTGTCAATACACAAGGGAGCACCCAGTATACGTCAAAGAAATACCTTTTCAGGCATAGAGTGACGAATAAATTATGCAAAAAAGAAGCAGATAACTCTGGGTAGTTCTCAAGTTTAGGCGGAAAGAAGCTCCTGTATGGAGCACTCTCAACACCAGCGACACTCTAGATCTGCTCACCTTAAATGTCTGTTTTTCTATCAAAATCTTTAAGCATAGGATTAGCACTATGCCAGCCACGCCGAGATAGAAAAGGACAAAGTCTTTTGCCATTTGTACAGCAAAGTCTTTAAGCATAGGTCTAGCACAGTGCTATCCTCCCGAGCTGTAAAATGACAAAAGCCAATTACCACTCCAGGCACAGGATTACAGCTTTAAATTGGTAAAATACCAATCAAGCCAACCTGAAATGACCAAAAGCAACCCCTGACACAGTGTTTTGCTCTAATTAGAGCTCTTCAGAGAGGTATAGCTTTGTCCAGACACAAGGGAGCACCCAGTATAAGTCAAAGAAATACCCTTTCAGGCATAGAGTGACGAATAAATTATGCAAAAAAGAAGCAGAGAACTCTGGGTAGTTCTCAAGTTTAGGTGGAAAGCAGCTCCTGTATGGAGCACTCTCAACACCAGCGACACTCTAGATCTGCTCACCTCAAATGTCTGTTTTTCTATCAAAATCTTTAAGCATAGGATTAGCACAGTGCCATCCACGCCGAGATAGAAAAGGACAAAGTCTTTTGCCATTTGTACAGCAAAGTCTTTAAGCAGAGGACTAGCACAGTGCTGTCCTTCCCGAGCTGTAAAATGACAAAAGCCAATTACCACTCCAGGCACAGGATTACAGCTTTGAATTGGTAAAATACCATTCAAGCCAACCTGAAATGAGCAAAAGCAACCCCAGACACAGTGTTTCGCTCTAATTAGAGCTCTTCAGAGAGGTATAGCTTTGTCCAGACACAAGGGAGCACCCAGTATAAGTCAAAGAAATACCCTTTCAGGCATAGAGTGACGAATAAATTATGCAAAAAAGAAGCAGAGAACTCTGGGTAGTTCTCAAGTTTAGGTGGAAAGCAGCTCCTGTATGGAGCACTCTCAACACCAGCGACGCTCTAGATCTGCTCACCTCAAATGTCTGTTTTTCTATCAAAATCTTTAAGCATAGGATTAGCACAGTGCCATCCACGCCGAGATAGAAAAGGACAAAGTCTTTTGCCATTTGTACAGCAAAGTCTTTAAGCATAGGACTAGCACAGTGCTGTCCTTGCTGAGCTGTAAAATGACAAAAGCCAATTACCACTCCAGGCACAGGATTACAGCTTTGAATTGGTAAAATACCAATCAAGCCAACCTGAAATGAGCAAAAGCAACCCCTGACACAGTGTTTCGCTCTAATTAGAGCGCTTCAGAGAGGTATAGCTTTGTCCAGACACAAGGGAGCACCCAGTATACGTCAAAGAAATACCCTTTCAGGCATAGAGTGACGAATAAATGATGCAAAAAAGAAGCAGAGAACTCTACGTAGTTCTCAAGTTTAGGTGGAAAGCAGCTCCTGTATGGAGCACTCTCAACACCAGCGACACTCTAGATCTGCTCACCTCAAATGTCTGGTTTTCTATCAAAATCTTTAAGCATAGGATTAGCACAGTGCCATCCACGTCGAGATAGAAAAGGACAAAGTCTTTTGCCATTTGTACAGCAAAGTCTTTAAGTATAGGACTAGCACAGTGCTGTCCTTGGCGAGCTGTAAAATGACAAAAGCCAATTACCACTCCAGGCACAGTTTTACAGCTTTGAATTGGTAAAATACCAATCAAGCCAACCTGAAATGAGCAAAAGCAACCCCTGACACAGTGTTTCGCTCTAATTAGAGCTCTTCAGAGAAGTATAGCTTTGTCCAGACACAAGGGAGCACCCAGTATAAGTCAAAGAAATACCCTTTCAGGCATAGAGTGACGAATAAATTATGCAAAAAAGAAGCAGAAAACTCTGGGTAGTTCTCAAGTTTAGGTGGAAAGCAGCTCCTGTATGGAGCACTCTCAACACCAGCGACACTCTAGATCTGCTCACCTTAAATGTCTGTTTTTCTATCAAAATCTTTAAGCATAGGATTAGCACTATGCCAGCCACGCCGAGATAGAAAAGGACAAAGTCTTTTGCCATTTGTACAGCAAAGTCTTTGAGCATAGGACTAGCACAGTGCTATCCTTCCGAACTGTAAAATGACAAAAGCCAATTACCACTCCAGGCACAGGATTACAGCTTTAAATTGGTAAAATACCAATCAAGCCAACCTGAAATGACCAAAAGCAACCCCTGACACAGTGTTTCGCTCTAATTAGAGCTCTTCAGAGAGGTATAGCTTGTCCAGACACAAGGGAGCACCCAGTATAAGTCAAAGAAATACCCTTTCAGGCATAGAGTGACGAATAAATTATGCAAAAAAGAAGCAGAGAACTCTGGGTAGTTCTCAAGTTTAGGTGGAAAGCAGCTCCTGTATGGAGCACTCTCAACACCAGCGACACTCTAGATCTGCTCACCTCAAATGTCTGTTTTTCTATCAAAATCTTTAAGCATAGGATTAGCACAGTGCCATCCACGCCGAGATAGAAAAGGACAAAGTCTTTTGCCATTTGTACAGCAAAGTCTTTAAGCAGAGGACTAGCACAGTGCTGTCCTTCACGAGCTGTAAAATGACAAAAGCCAATTACCACTCCAGGCACAGAATTACAGCTTTAAATTGGTAAAATACCAATCAAGCCAACCTGAAATGAGCAAAAACAACCCCTGACACAGTGTTTCGCTCTAATTAGAGCTCTTCAGAGAGGTATAGCTTTGTCCAGACACAAGGGAGCACCCAGTATAAGTCAAAGAAATACCCTTTCAGGCATAGAGTGACGAATAAATTATGCAAAAAAGAAGCAGAGAACTCTGGGTAGTTCTCAAGTTTAGGTGGAAAGCAGCTCCTGTATGGAGCACTCTCAACACCAGCGACACTCTAGATCTGCTCACCTCAAATGTCTGTTTTTCTATCAAAAACTTTAAGCATAGTATTAGCACAGTGCCATCCACGCCGAGATAGAAAAGGACAAAGTCTTTTGCCATTTGTACAGCAAAGTCTTTAAGCATAGGATTAGCACAGTGCTGTCCTTGCCGAGCTGTAAAATGACAAAAGCCAATTACCACGCCAGGCACAGGCTTACAGCTTTGAATTGGTAAAATGCCAATCTGAAATGAGCAAAAGCAACTCCTGACACAGTGTTTCGCTCTAATTAGAGCGCTTCAGAGAGGTATAGCTTTGTCCAGACACAAGGGAGCACCCAGTATAAGTCAAAGAAATACCCTTTCAGGCATAGATTGACGAATAAATTATGCAAAAAAGAAGCAGAGAACTCTACGTAGTTCTCAAGTTTAGGTGGAAAGCAGCTCCTGTATGGAGCACTCTCAACACCAGCGACACTCTAGATCTGCTCACCTCAAATGTCTGTTTTTCTATCAAAATCTTTAAGCATAGGATTAGCACAGTGCCATCCACGCCGAGATAGAACAGGACAAAGTCTTTTGCCATTTGTACAGCAAAGTCTTTAAGCATAGGACTAGCACAGTGCTGTCCTTGCCGAGCTGTAAAATGACAAAAGCCAATTACCACTCCAGGCACAGGATTACAGCTTTGAATTGGTAAAATACCATTCAAGCCAACCTGAAATGAGCAAAAGCAACCCCTGACACAGTGTTTCGCTCTAATTAGAGCTCTTCAGAGAGGTATAGCTTTGTCCAGACACAAGGGAGCACCCAGTATAAGTCAAAGAAATACCCTTTCAGGCATAGAGAGACGAATAAATTATGCAAAAAAGAAGCAGAGAACTCTGGGTAGTTCTCAAGTTTAGGTGGAAAGCAGCTCCTGTATGGAGCACTCTCAACACCAGCGACGCTCTAGATCTGCTCACCTCAAATGTCTGTTTTTCTATCAAAATCTTTAAGCATAGGATTAGCACAGTGCCATCCACGCCGAGATAGAAAAGGACAAAGTCTTTTGCCATTTGTACAGCAAAGTCTTTAAGCATAGGACTAGCACAGTGCTGTCCTTGCCGAGCTGTAAAATGACAAAAGCCAATTACCACTCCAGGCACAGGATTACAGCTTTGAATTGGTAAAATACCAATCAAGCCAACCTGAAATGAGCAAAAGCAACCCCTGACACAGTGTTTCGCTCTAATTAGAGCTCTTCAGAGAGGTATAGCTTTGTCCAGACACAAGGGAGCACCCAGTATAAGTCAAAGAAATACCCTTTCAGGCATAGAGTGACGAATAAATTATGCAAAAAAGAAGCAGAGAACTCTGGGTAGTTCTCAAGTTTAGGTGGAAAGCAGCTCCTGTATGGAGCACTCTACACACCAGCGACACTCTAGATCTGCTCACCTCAAATGTCTGTTTTTCTATCAAAATCTTTAAGCATAGGATTAGTACAGTGCCATCCACGCCGAGATAGAAAAGGACAAAGTCTTTTGCCATTTGTACAGCAACGTCTTTAAGCTAGGACTAGCACAGTGCTGTCCTTGCCGAGCTGTAAAATGACAAAAGCCAATTACCACTCCAGGCACAGGATTACAGCTTTAAATTGGTAAAATACCAATCAAGCCAACCTGAAATGAGCAAAAACAACCCCTGACACAGTGTTTCGCTCTAATTAGAGCTCTTCAGAGAGGTATAGCTTTGTCCAGACACAAGGGAGCACCCAGTATACGTCAAAGAAATACGCTTTCAGGCATAGAGTGACGAATAAATTATGCAAAAAAGAAGCAGAGAACTCTACGTAGTTCTCAAGTTTAGGTGGAAAGCAGCTCCTGTGTGGAGCACTCTCAACACCAGCGACACTCTAGATCTGCTCACCTCAAATGTCTGTTTTTCTATCAAAATCTTTAAGCATAGGATTAGCACAGTGCCATCCACGCCGAGATAGAAAAGGACAAAGTCTTTTGCCATTTGTACAGCAAAGTCTTTAAGCATAGGACTAGCACAGTGCTGTCCTTGCCGAGCTGTAAAATGACAAAAGCCAATTACCACTCCAGGCACAGGATTACAGCTTTGAATTGGTAAAATACCATTCAAGCCAACCTGAAATGAGCAAAAGCAACCCCTGACACAGTGTTTCGCTCTAATTAGAGCTCTTCAGAGAGGTATAGCTTTGTCCAGACACAAGGGAGCACCCCGTATAAGTCAAAGAAATACCCTTTCAGGCATAGAGTGACGAATAAATTATGCAAAAAAGAAGCAGAGAACTCTGGGTAGTTCTCAAATTTAGGTGGAAAGCAGCTCCTGTATGGAGCACTCTCAACACCAGCGACGCTCTAGATCTGCTCACCTCAAATGTCTGTTTTTCTATCAAAATCTTTAAGCATAGGATTAGCACAGTGCCATTCACGCCGAGATAGAAAAGGACAAAGTCTTTTGCCATTTGTACAGCAAAGTCTTTAAGCATAGGACTAGCACAGTGCTGTCCTTGGCGAGCTGTAAAATGACAAAAGCCAATTACCACTCCAGGCACAGGATTACAGCTTTGAATTGGTAAAATACCAATCAAGCCAACCTGAAATGAGCAAAAGCAACCCCTGACACAGTGTTTCGCTCTAATTAGAGCTCTTCAGAGAAGTATAGCTTTGTCCAGACACAAGGGAGCACCCAGTATAAGTCAAAGAAATACCCTTTCAGGCATAGAGTGACGAATAAATTATGCAAAAAAGAAGCAGAGAACTCTGGGTAGTTCTCAAGTTTAGGTGGAAAGCAGCTCCTGTATGGAGCACTCTCAACACCAGCGACACTCTAGATCTGCTCACCTTAAATGTCTGTTTTTCTATCAAAATCTTTAAGCATAGGATTAGCACTATGCCAGCCACGCCGAGATAGAAAAGGACAAAGTCTTTTGCCATTTGTACAGCAAAGTCTTTAAGCATAGAACTAGCACAGTGCTATCCTCCCGAGCTGTAAAATGACAAAAGCCAATTACCACTCCAGGCACAGGATTACAGCTTTAAATTGGTAAAATACCAATCAAGCCAACCTGAAATGACCAAAAGCAACCCCTGACACAGTGTTTCGCTCTAATTAGAGCTCTTCAGAGAGGTATAGCTTTGTCCAGACACAAGGGAGCACCCAGTATAAGTCAAAGAAATACCCTTTCAGGCATAGAGTGACGAATAAATTATGCAAAAAAGAAGCAGAGAACTCTGGGTAGTTCTCAAGTTTAGGTGGAAAGCAGCTCCTGTATGGAGTACTCTCAACACCAGCGATGCTCTAGATCTGCTCACCTCAAATGTCTGTTTTTCTATCAAAATCTTTAAGCATAGGATTAGCACAGTGCCATCCACGCCGACATAGAAAAGGACAAAGTCTTTTGCCATTTGTACAGCAAAGTCTTTAAGCATAGGACTAGCACAGTGCTGTCCTTGCCGAGCTGTAAAATGACAAAAGCCAATTACCACTCCAGGCACAGGATTACAGCTTTGAATTGGTAAAATACCAATCAAGCCAACCTGAAATAAACAAAAGCAACCCCTGACACAGTGTTTCGCTCTAATTAGAGATCTTCAGAGAGGTATAGCTTTGTCCAGACACAAGGGAGCACCCAGTATAAGTCAAAGAAATACCCTTTCAGGCATAGCGTGATGAATAAATTATGCAAAAAAGAAGCAGAGAACTCTGGGTAGTTCTCAAGTTTAGGCAGAAAGCAGCTCCTGTATGGAGCACTCTCAACACCAGCGACACTCTAGTTCTGCTCACCTCAAATGTCTGTTTTTCTGTCAAAATCTTTAAGCATAGGATTAGCACAGTGCCATCCACGCCGAGATAGAAAAGGACAAAGTCTTTTGCCATTTGTACAGCAAAGTCTTTAATCATAGGACTAGCACAGTGCTGTCCTTGCCGAGCTGTAAAATGACAAAAGCTAATTACCACTCCAGGCACAGGATTACAGCTTTGAATTGGTAAAATACCAATCAAGCCAACCTGAAATGAGCAAAAGCAACCCCTGACACAGTGTTTCGCTCTAATTAGAGCTCTTCAGAGAGGTATAGCTTTGTCCAGACACAAGGGAGCACCCAGTATAAGTCAAAGAAATACCCTTTCAGGCATAGAGTGACGAATAAATTATGCAAAAAAGAAGCAGAGAACTCTGGGTAGTTCTCAAGTTTAGGTGGAAAGCAGCTCCTGTATGGAGCACTCTCAACACCAGCGACACTCTAGATCTGCTCACCTCAAATGTCTGTTTTTCTATCAAAAACTTTAAGCATAGGATTAGCACAGTACCATGCACGCCGAGATAGAAAAGGACAAAGTCTTTTGCCATTTGTACAGCAAAGTCTTTAAGCATAGGACTAGCACAGTGCTGTCCTTGCCGAGCTGTAAAATGACAAAAGCCAATTACCACTCCAGGCACAGGATTACAGCTTTGAATTCGTAAAATACCAATCAAGCCAACCTGAAATGAGCAAAAGCAACCCCTGACACAGTGTTTCGCTCTAATTAGAGCTCTTCAGGGAGGTATAGCTTTGTCCAGACGCAAGGGAGCACCCAGTATAAGTCAAAGAAATACCCTTTCAGGCATAGAGTGACGAATAAATTATGCAAAAAAGAAGCAGAGAACTCTGGGTAGTTCTCAAGTTTAGGTGGAAAGCAGCTCCTGTATGGAGCACTCTCAACACCAGCGACACTCTAGACCTGCTCACCTCAAATGTCTGTTTTTCTATCAAAATCTTTAAGCATAGGATTAGCACAGTGCCATCCACGCCGAGATAGAAAAGGACAAAGTCTTTTGCCATTTGTACAGCAAAGTCTTTAAGCAGAGGACTAGCACAGTGCTCTCCTTCCCAAGCTGTAAAATGACAAAAGCCAATTACCACTCCAGGCACAGGATTACAGCTTTTAATTGGTAAAATACCAATCAAGCCAACCTGAAATGAGCAAAAACAACCCCTGACACAGTGTTTCGCTCTAATTAGAGCTCTTCAGAGAGGTATAACTTTGTCCAGACACAAGGGAGCACCCAGTATAAGTCAAAGAAATACCCTTTCAGGCATAGAGTGACAAATAAATTATGCAAAAAAGAAGCAGAGAACTCTGGGTAGTTCTCAAGTTTAGGTGGAAAGCAGCTCCTGTATGGAGCACTCTCAACACCAGCGACACTCTAGATCTGCTCACCTCTAATGTCTGTTTTTCTATCAAAATCTTTAAGCATAGGATTAGCACAGTGTTATCCACGACGAGATAGAAAAGGACAAAGTCTTTTGCCATTTGTACAGCTAAGTCTTTAAGCATAGGATTAGCACAGTGCTGTCCTTGCCGAGCTTTAAAATGACAAAAGCCAATTACCTCTCCAGGCACAGGATTACAGCTTTGAATTGGTAAAATACCAATCAAGACAACCTGAAATGAGCAAAAGCAACCCCTGACACAGTGTTTCGCTCTAATTAGAGTTCTTCAGAGAGGTATAGCTTTGTCCAGACACAAGTGAGCACCCAGTATAACTCTAAGAAATACCCTTTCAGGCATAGAGTGACGAATAAATTATGCAAACAAGAAGCAGAGAACTCTGGGTAGTTCTCAAGTTTAGGTGGAAAGCAGCTCCTGTATGGAGCACTCTCAACACCAGCGACACTCTAGATCTGCTCACCTCAAATGTCTGTTTTTCTATCAAAATCTTTAAGCATAGGATTAACACAGTGCCATCCACTCCGAGATAGAAAAGGACAAAGTCTTTTGCCATTTGTACAGCAAAGTCTTTAAGCATAGGACTAGCACAGTGCTGTCCTTGCCGAGCTGTAAAATGACAAAAGCCATTTACCACTCCAGGCACAGGATTACAGCTTTGAATTGGTAAATTACCAATCAAGCCAACCTGAAATGAGCAAAAGCAACCCCTGACACAGTGTTTCGCTCTAATTAGACCTCTTCAGAGAGGTATAACTTTGTCAATACACAAGGGAGCACCCAGTATACGTCAAAGAAATACCTTTTCAGGCATAGAGTGACGAATAAATTATGCAAAAAAGAAGCAGATAACTCTGGGTAGTTCTCAAGTTTAGGCGGAAAGAAGCTCCTGTATGGAGCACTCTCAACACCAGCGACACTCTAGATCTGCTCACCTCAAATGTCTGTTTTTCTATCAAAATCTTTAAGCATAGGATTAGCACTGTGCCAGCCACGCCGAGATAGAAAAGGACAAAGTCTTTTGCCATTTGTACAGCAAAGTCTTTAAGCATAGGACTAGCACAGTGCTCTCCTTGGCGAGCTGTAAAATGACAAAAGCCAATTACCACTCCAGGCACAGGATTACAGCTTTGAATTGGTAAAATACCAATCAAGCCAACCTGAAATGAGCAAAAGCAACCCCTGACACAGTGTTTCGCTCTAATTAGAGCTCTTCAGAGAAGTATAGCTTTGTCCAGACACAAGGGAGCACCCAGTATAAGTCAAAGAAATACCCTTTCAGGCATAGAGTGAAGAATAAATTATGCAAAAAAGAAGCAGAGAACTCTGGGTAGTTCTCAAGTTTAGGTGGAAAGCAGCTCCTGTATGGAGCACTCTCAACACCAGCGACACTCTAGATCTGCTCACCTTAAATGTCTGTTTTTCTATCAAAATCTTTAAGCATAGGATTAGCACTATGCCAGCCACGCCGAGATAGAAAAGGACAAAGTCTTTTGCCATTTGTACAGCAAAGTCTTTAAGCATAGGACTAGCACAGTGCTATCCTCCCGAGCTGTAAAATGACAAAAGCCAATTACCACTCCAGGCACAGGATTACAGCTTTAAATTGGTAAAATACCAATCAAGCCAACCTGAAATGACCAAAAGCAACCCCTGACACAGTGTTTCGCTCTAATTAGAGCTCTTCAGAGAGGTATAGCTTTGTCCAGACACAAGGGAGCACCCAGTATAAGTCAAAGAAATACCCTTTCAGGCATAGAGTGACGAATAAATTATGCAAAAAAGAAGCAGAGAACTCTGGGTAGTTCTCAAGTTTAGGTGGAAAGCAGCTCCTGTATGGAGCACTCTCAACACCAGCGACACTCTAGATCTGCTCACCTCAAATGTCTGTTTTTCTATCAAAATCTTTAAGCATAGGATTAGCACAGTGCCATCCACGCCGAGATAGAAAAGGACAAAGTCTTTTGCCATTTGTACAGCAAAGTCTTTAAGCAGAGGACTAGCACAGTGCTGTCCTTCCCGAGCTGTAAAATGACAAAAGCCAATTACCACTCCAGGCACAGGATTACAGCTTTGAATTGGTAAAATACCATTCAAGCCAACCTGAAATGAGCAAAAGCAACCCCAGACACAGTGTTTCGCTCTAATTAGAGCTCTTCAGAGAGGTATAGCTTTGTCCAGACACAAGGGAGCACCCAGTATAAGTCAAAGAAATACCCTTTCAGGCATAGAGTGACGAATAAATTATGCAAAAAAGAAGCAGAAAACTCTGGGTAGTTCTCAAGTTTAGGTGGAAAGCAGCTCCTGTATGGAGCACTCTCAACACCAGCGACGCTCTAGATCTGCTCACCTCAAATGTCTGTTTTTCTATCAAAATCTTTAAGCATAGGATTAGCACAGTGCCATCCACGCCGAGATAGAAAAGGACAAAGTCTTTTGCCATTTGTACAGCAAAGTCTTTAAGCATAGAACTAGCACAGTGCTGTCCTTGCCGAGCTGTAAAATGACAAAAGCCAATTACCACTCCAGGCACAGGATTACAGCTTTGAATTGGTAAAATTCCAATCAAGCCAACCTGAAATGAGCAAAAGCAACCCCTGACACAGTGTTTCGCTCTAATTAGAGCTCTTCAGAGAGGTATAGCTTTGTCCAGACACAAGGGAGCACCCAGTATAAGTCAAAGAAATACCCTTTCAGGCATAGAGTGACGAATAAATTATGCAAAAAAGAAGCAGAGAACTCTGGGTAGTTCTCAAGTTTAGGTGGAAAGCAGCTCCTGTATGGAGCACTCTCAACACCAGCGACACTCTAGATCTGCTCACCTCAAATGTCTGTTTTTCTATCAAAAACTTTAAGCATAGTATTAGCACAGTGCCATCCACGCCGAGATAGAAAAGGACAAAGTCTTTTGCCATTTGTACAGCAAAGTCTTTAAGCGTAGAACTAGCACAGTGCTGTCCTTGCCGAGCTGTAAAATGACAAAAGCCAATTACCACTCCAGGCACAGGCTTACAGCTTTGAATTGGTAAAATACCAATCAAGCCAATCTGAAATGAGCAAAAGCAACCCCTGACACAGTGTTTCGCTCTAATTAGAGCGCTTCAGAGAGGTATAGCTTTGTCCAGACACAAGGGAGCACCCAGTATACGTCAAAGAAATACCCTTTCAGGCATAGAGTGACGAATAAATTATGCAAAAAAGAAGCAGAGAACTCTACGTAGTTCTCAAGTTTAGGTGGAAAGCAGCTCCTGTATGGAGCACTCTCAACACCAGCGACACTCTAGATCTGCTCACCTCAAATGTCTGTTTTTCTATCAAAATCTTTAAGCATAGGATTAGCACAGTGCCATCCACGCCGAGATAGAAAAGGACAAAGTCTTTTGCCATTTGTACAGCAAAGTCTTTAAGCATAGGACTAGCACAGTGCTGTCCTTGGCGAGCTGTAAAATGACAAAAGCCAATTACCACTCCAGGCACAGTTTTACAGCTTTGAATTGGTAAAATACCAATCAAGCCAACCTGAAATGAGCAAAAGCAACCCCTGACACAGTGTTTCGCTCTAATTAGAGCTCTTCAGAGAAGTATAGCTTTGTCCAGACACAAGGGAGCACCCAGTATAAGTCAAAGAAATACCCTTTCAGGCATAGAGTGACGAATAAATTATGCAAAAAAGAAGCAGAGAACTCTGGGTAGTTCTCAAGTTTAGGTGGAAAGCAGCTCCTGTATGGAGCACTCTCAACACCAGCGACACTCTAGATCTGCTCACCTTAAATGTCTGTTTTTCTATCAAAATCTTTAAGCATAGGATTAGCACTATGCCAGCCACGCCGAGATAGAAAAGGACAAAGTCTTTTGTCATTTGTACAGCAAAGTCTTTGAGCATAGGACTAGCACAGTGCTATCCTCCCGAGCTGTAAAATGACAAAAGCCAATTACCACTCTAGGCACAGGATTACAGCTTTAAATTGGTAAAATACCAATCAAGCCAACCTGAAATGACCAAAAGCAACCCCTGACACAGTGTTTCGCTCTAATTAGAGCTCTTCAGAGAGGTATAGCTTGTCCAGACACAAGGGAGCACCCAGTATAAGTCAAAGAAATACCCTTTCAGGCATAGAGTGACGAATAAATTATGCAAAAAAGAAGCAGAGAACTCTGGGTAGTTCTCAAGTTTAGGTGGAAAGCAGCTCCTGTATGGAACACTCTCAACACCAGCGACACTCTAGATCTGCTCACCTCAAATGTCTGTTTTTCTATCAAAATCTTTAAGCATAGGATTAGCACAGTGCCATCCACGCCGAGATAGAAAAGGACAAAGTCTTTTGCCATTTGTACAGCAAAGTCTTTAAGCAGAGGACTAGCACAGTGCTGTCCTTCACGAGCTGTAAAATGACAAAAGCCAATTACCACTCCAGGCACAGGATTACAGCTTTAAATTGGTAAAATACCAATCAAGCCAACCTGAAATGAGCAAAAACAACCCCTGACACAGTGTTTCGCTCTAATTAGAGCTCTTCAGAGAGGTATAGCTTTGTCCAGACACAAGGGAGCACCCAGTATAAGTCAAAGAAATACCCTTTCAGGCATAGAGTGACGAATAAATTATGCAAAAAAGAAGCAGAGAACTCTGGGTAGTTCTCAAGTTTAGGTGGAAAGCAGCTCCTGTATGGAGCACTCTCAACACCAGCGACACTCTAGATCTGCTCACCTCAAATGTCTGTTTTTCTATCAAAAACTTTAAGCATAGTATTAGCACAGTGCCATCCACGCCGAGATAGAAAAGGACAAAGTCTTTTGCCATTTGTACAGCAAAGTCTTTAAGCATAGGACTAGCACAGTGCTGTCCTTGCCGAGCTGTAAAATGACAAAAGCCAATTACCACTCCAGGCACAGGCTTACAGCTTTGAATTGGTAAAATGCCAATCTGAAATGAGCAAAAGCAACCCCTGACACAGTGTTTCGCTCTAATTAGAGCGCTTCAGAGAGGTATAGCTTTGTCCAGACACAAGGGAGCACCCAGTATAAGTCAAAGAAATACCCTTTCAGGCATAGAGTGACGAATAAATTATGCAAAAAAGAAGCAGAGAACTCTACGTAGTTCTCAAGTTTAGGTGGAATGCAGCTCCTGTATGGAGCACTCTCAACACCAGCGACACTCTAGATCTGCTCACCTCAAATGTCTGTTTTTCTATCAAAATCTTTAAGCATAGGATTAGCACAGTGCCATCCACGCCGAGATAGAAAAGGACAAAGTCTTTTGCCATTTGTACAGCAAAGTCTTTAAGCATAGGACTAGCACAGTGCTGTCCTTGCCGAGCTGTAAAATGACAAAAGCCAATTACCACTCCAGGCACAGGATTACAGCTTTGAATTGGTAAAATACCATTCAAGCCAACCTGAAATGAGCAAAAGCAACCCCTGACACAGTGTTTCGCTCTAATTAGAGCTCTTCAGAGAGGTATAGCTTTGTCCAGACACAAGGGAGCACCCAGTATAAGTCAAAGAAATACCCTTTCAGGCATAGAGAGACGAATAAATTATGCAAAAAAGAAGCAGAGAACTCTGGGTAGTTCTCAAGTTTAGGTGGAAAGCAGCTCCTGTATGGAGCACTCTCAACACCAGCGACGCTCTAGATCTGCTCACCTCAAATGTCTGTTTTCCATCAAAATCTTTAAGCATAGGATTAGCACAGTGCCATCCACGCCGAGATAGAAAAGGATAAAGTCTTTTGCCATTTGTACAGCAAAGTCTTTAAGCATAGGACTAGCACAGTGCTGTCCTTGCCGAGCTGTAAAATGACACAAGCCAATTACCACTCCAGGCACAGGATTACAGCTTTGAATTGGTAAAATACCAATCAAGCCAACCTGAAATGAGCAAAAGCAACCCCTGACACAGTGTTTCGCTCTAATTAGAGCTCTTCAGAGAGGTATAGCTTTGTCCAGACACAAGGGAGCACCCATTATAAGTCAAAGAAATACCCTTTCAGGCATAGAGTGACGAATAAATTATGCAAAAAAGAAGCAGAGAACTCTGGGTAGTTCTCAAGTTTAGGTGGAAAGCAGCTCCTGTATGGAGCACTCTACACACCAGCGACACTCTAGATCTGCTCACCTCAAATGTCTGTTTTTCTATCAAAATCTTTAAGCATAAGATTAGTACAGTGCCATCCACGCCGAGATAGAAAAGGACAAAGTCTTTTGCCATTTGTACAGCAACGTCTTTAAGCTAGGACTAGCACAGTGCTGTCTTTGCCGAGCTATAAAATAACAAAAGACAATTACCACTCCAGGCACAGGATTACAGCTTTGAATTGGTAAAATACCAATCAAGCCAACCTAAAATGAGCAAAAGCAACCCCTGACACAGTGTTTTGCTCTAATTAGAGGTCTTCAGAGAGGTATAGCTTTGTCCAGACACAAGGGAGCACCCAGTATAAGTCAAAGAATTACCCTTTCAGGCATAGAGTGATGAATAAATTATGCAAAAAAGAAGCAGAGAACTCTGGGTAGCTCTCAAGTTTAGGTGGAAAGCAGCTCCTGTATAGAGCACTCTCAACAGCAGCGACACTCTAGATCTGCTCACCTCAAATGTCTGTTTTTCTATCAAAATCTTTAAGCATAGGATTAGCACAGTGCCATCCACGCCGATATAGAAAAGGACAAAGTCTTTTGCCATTTGTACAGCAAAGTCTTTAAGCATAGGACTAGCACAGTGCTGTCCTTGCCGAGCTGTAAAATGACAAAAGCCAATTACCACTCCAGGCACAGGATTACAGCTTTAAATTGGTAAAATACCAATCAAGCCAACCTGAAATGAGCAAAAACAACCCCTGACACAGTGTTTCGCTCTAATTAGAGCTCTTCAGAGAGGTATAGCTTTGTCCAGACACAAGGTAGCACCCAGTATAAGTCAAAGAAATACCCTTTCAGGCATAGATTGACGAATAAATTATGCAAAAAAGAAGCAGAGAACTCTGGGTAGTTCTCAAGTTTAGGTGGAAAGCAGCTCCTGTATGGAGCACTCTCAACACCAGCGACACTCTAGATCTGCTCACCTCAAATGTCTGTTTTTCTATCAAAAACTTTAAGCATAGTATTGGCACAGTGCCATCCACGCCGAGATAGAAAAGGACAAAGTCTTTTGCCATTTGTACAGCAAAGTCTTTAAGCATAGGACTAGCACAGTGCTGTCCTTGCCGAGCTGTAAAATGACAAAAGCCAATTACCACTCCAGGCACAGGCTTACAGCTTTGAATTGGTAAAATACCAATCAAGCCAATCTGAAATGAGCAAAAGCAACCCCTGACACAGTGTTTCGCTCTAATTAGAGCGCTTCAGAGAGATATAGCTTTGTCCAGACACAAGGGAGCACCCAGTATACGTCAAAGAAATACCCTTTCAGGCATAGAGTGACGGATAAATTATGCAAAAAAGAAGCAGAGAACTCTATGTAGTTCTCAAGTTTAGGTGGAAAGCAGCTCCTGTATGGAGCACTCTCAACACCAGCGACACTCTAGATCTGCTCACCTCAAATGTCTGTTTTTCTATCAAAATCTTTAAGCATAGGATTAGCACAGTGCCATCCACGCCGAGATAGAAAAGGACAAAGTCTTTTGCCATTTGTACAGCAAAGTCTTTAAGCATAGGACTAGCACAGTGCTGTCCTTGCCGAGCTGTAAAATGACAAAAGCCAATTACCACTCCAGGCACAGGATTACAGCTTTGAATTGGTAAAATACCATTCAAGCCAACCTGAAATGAGCAAAAGCAACCCCTGACACAGTGTTTCGCTCTAATTAGAGCTCTTCAGAGAGGTATAGCTTTGTCCAGACACAAGGGAGCACCCAGTATAAGTCAAAGAAATACCCTTTCAGGCATAGAGTGACGAATAAATTATGCAAAAAAGAAGCAGAGAACTCTGGGTAGTTCTCAAGTTTAGGTGGAAAGCAGCTCCTGTATGGAGCACTCTCAACACCAGCGACGCTCTAGATCTGCTCACCTCAAATGTCTGTTTTTCTATCAAAATCTTTAAGCATAGGATTAGCACAGTGCCATCTACGCCGAGATAGAAAAGGACAAAGTCTTCTGCCATTTGTACAGCAAAGTCTTTAAGCATAGGACTAGCACAGTGCTGTCCTTGCCGAGCTGTAAAATGACAAAAGCCAATTACCACTCCAGGCACAGGATTACAGCTTTGAATTGGTAAAATACCAATCAAGCCAACCTGAAATGAGCAAAAGCAACCCCTGACACAGTGTTTCGCTCTAATTAGAGCTCTTCAGAGAGGTATAGCTTTGTCCAGACACAAGGGAGCACCCAGTATAAGTCAAAGAAATACCCTTTCAGGCATAGAGTGACGAATAAATTATGCAAAAAAGAAGCAGAGAACTCTGGGTAGTTCTCAAGTTTAGGTGGAAAGCAGCTCCTGTATGGAGCACTCTACACACCAGCGACACTCTAGATCTGCTCACCTCAAATGTCTGGTTTTCTATCAAAATCTTTAAGCATAGGATTAGTACAGTGCCATCCACGCCGAGATAGAAAAGGACAAAGTCTTTTGCCATTTGTACAGCAACGTCTTTAAGCATAGGACTAGCACAGTGCTGTCCTTGCCGAGCTGTAAAATGACAAAAGACAATTACCACTCCAGGCACAGGATTACAGCTTTGAATTGGTAAACTACCAATCAAGCCAACCTAAAATGAGCAAAAGCAACCCCTGACAAAGTGTTTCGCTCTAATTAGAGCTCTTCAGAGAGGTATAGCTTTGTCCAGACACAAGGGAGCACCCAGTATAAGTCAAAGAAATACCCTTTCAGGCATAGAGTGATGAATAAATTATGCAAAAAAGAAGCAGAGAACTCTGGGTAGTTCTCAAGTTTAGGTGGAAAGCAGCTCCTGTATGGAGCACTCTCAACAGCAGCGACACTCTAGATCTGCTCACCTCAAATGTCTGTTTTTCTATCAAAATCTTTAAGCATAGGATTAGCACAGTGCTATCCACGCCGATATAGAAAAGGACAAAGTCTTTTGCCATTCGTACAGCAAAGTCTTTAAGCATAGGACTAGCACAGTGCTGTCCTTGCCGAGCTGTAAAATGACAAAAGCCAATTACCACTCCAGGCACAGGATTACAGCTTTAAATTGGTAAAATACCAATCAAGCCAACCTGAAATGACCAAAAGCAACCCCTGACACAGTGTTTCGCTCTAATTAGAGCTCTTCAGAGAGGTATAGCTTGTCCAGACACAAGGGAGCACCCAGTATAAGTCAAAGAAATACCCTTTCAGGCATAGAGTGACGAATAAATTATGCAAAAAAGAAGCAGAGAACTCTGGGTAGTTCTCAAGTTTAGGTGGAAAGCAGCTCCTGTATGGAGCACTCTCAACACCAGCGACACTCTAGATCTGCTCACCTCAAATGTCTGTTTTTCTATCAAAAACTTTAAGCATAGTATTAGCACAGTGCCATCCACGCCGAGATAGAAAAGGACAAAGTCTTTTGCCATTTGTACAGCAAAGTCTTTAAGCATAGGACTAGCACAGTGCTGTCCTTGCCGAGCTGTAAAATGACAAAAGCCAATTACCACTCCAGGCACAGGCTTACAGCTTTGAATTGGTAAAATGCCAATCTGAAATGAGCAAAAGCAACCCCTGACACAGTGTTTCGCTCTAATTAGAGCGCTTCAGAGAGGTATAGCTTTGTCCAGACACAAGGGAGCACCCAGTATAAGTCAAAGAAATACCCTTTCAGGCATAGAGTGACGAATAAATTATGCAAAAAAGAAGCAGAGAACTCTATGTAGTTCTCAAGTTTAGGTGGAATGCAGCTCCTGTATGGAGCACTCTCAACACCAGCGACACTCTAGATCTGCTCACCTTAAATGTCTGTTTTTCTATCAAAATCTTTAAGCATAGGATTAGCACAGTGCCATCCACGCCGAGATAGAAAAGGACAAAGTCTTTTGCCATTTGTACAGCAAAGTCTTTAAGCATAGGACTAGCACAGTGCTGTCCTTGCCGAGCTGTAAAATGACAAAAGCCAATTACCACTCCAGGCACAGGATTACAGCTTTGAATTGGTAAAATACCATTCAAGCCAACCTGAAATGAGCAAAAGCAACCCCTGACACAGTGTTTCGCTCTAATTAGAGCTCTTCAGAGAGGTATAGCTTTGTCCAGACACAAGGGAGCACCCAGTATAAGTCAAAGAAATACCCTTTCAGGCATAGAGAGACGAATAAATTATGCAAAAAAGAAGCAGAGAACTCTGGGTAGTTCTCAAGTTTAGGTGGAAAGCAGCTCCTGTATGGAGCACTCTCAACACCAGCGACGCTCTAGATCTGCTCACCTCAAATGTCTGTTTTCCATCAAAATCTTTAAGCATAGGATTAGCACAGTGCCATCCACGCCGAGATAGAAAAGGATAAAGTCTTTTGCCATTTGTACAGCAAAGTCTTTAAGCATAGGACTAGCACAGTGCTGTCCTTGCCGAGCTGTAAAATGACACAAGCCAATTACCACTCCAGGCACAGGATTACAGCTTTGAATTGGTAAAATACCAATCAAGCCAACCTGAAATGAGCAAAAGCAACCCCTGACACAGTGTTTCGCTCTAATTAGAGCTCTTCAGAGAGGTATAGCTTTGTCCAGACACAAGGGAGCACCCATTATAAGTCAAAGAAATACCCTTTCAGGCATAGAGTGACGAATAAATTATGCAAAAAAGAAGCAGAGAACTCTGGGTAGTTCTCAAGTTTAGGTGGAAAGCAGCTCCTGTATGGAGCACTCTACACACCAGCGACACTCTAGATCTGCTCACCTCAAATGTCTGTTTTTCTATCAAAATCTTTAAGCATAAGATTAGAACAGTGCCATCCACGCCGAGATAGAAAAGGACAAAGTCTTTTGCCATTTGTACAGCAACGTCTTTAAGCTAGGACTAGCACAGTGCTGTCTTTGCCGAGCTATAAAATAACAAAAGACAATTACCACTCCAGGCACAGGATTACAGCTTTGAATTGGTAAAATACCAATCAAGCCAACCTAAAATGAGCAAAAGCAACCCCTGACACAGTGTTTTGCTCTAATTAGAGGTCTTCAGAGAGGTATAGCTTTGTCCAGACACAAGGGAGCACCCAGTATAAGTCAAAGAATTACCCTTTCAGGCATAGAGTGATGAATAAATTATGCAAAAAAGAAGCAGAGAACTCTGGGTAGCTCTCAAGTTTAGGTGGAAAGCAGCTCCTGTATGGAGCACTCTCAACAGCAGCGACACTCTAGATCTGCTCACCTCAAATGTCTGTTTTTCTATCAAAATCTTTAAGCATAGGATTAGCACAGTGCCATCCACGCCGATATAGAAAAGGACAAAGTCTTTTGCCATTTGTACAGCAAAGTCTTTAAGCATAGGACTAGCACAGTGCTGTCCTTGCCGAGCTGTAAAATGACAAAAGCCAATTACCACTCCAGGCACAGGATTACAGCTTTAAATTGGTAAAATACCAATCAAGCCAACCTGAAATGAGCAAAAACAACCCCTGACACAGTGTTTCGCTCTAATTAGAGCTCTTCAGAGAGGTATAGCTTTGTCCAGACACAAGGTAGCACCCAGTATAAGTCAAAGAAATACCCTTTCAGGCATAGAGTGACGAATAAATTATGCAAAAAAGAAGCAGAGAACTCTGGGTAGTTCTCAAGTTTAGGTGGAAAGCAGCTCCTGTATGGAGCACTCTCAACACCAGCGACACTCTAGATCTGCTCACCTCAAATGTCTGTTTTTCTATCAAAAACTTTAAGCATAGTATTGGCACAGTGCCATCCACGCCGAGATAGAAAAGGACAAAGTCTTTTGCCATTTGTACAGCAAAGTCTTTAAGCATAGGACTAGCACAGTGCTGTCCTTGCCGAGCTGTAAAATGACAAAAGCCAATTACCACTCCAGGCACAGGCTTACAGCTTTGAATTGGTAAAATACCAATCAAGCCAATCTGAAATGAGCAAAAGCAACCCCTGACACAGTGTTTCGCTCTAATTAGAGCGCTTCAGAGAGATATAGCTTTGTCCAGACACAAGGGAGCACCCAGTATACGTCAAAGAAATACCCTTTCAGGCATAGAGTGACGGATAAATTATGCAAAAAAGAAGCAGAGAACTCTACGTAGTTCTCAAGTTTAGGTGGAAAGCAGCTCCTGTATGGAGCACTCTCAACACCAGCGACACTCTAGATCTGCTCACCTCAAATGTCTGTTTTTCTATCAAAATCTTTAAGCATAGGATTAGCACAGTGCCATCCACGCCGAGATAGAAAAGGACAAAGTCTTTTGCCATTTGTACAGCAAAGTCTTTAAGCATAGGACTAGCACAGTGCTGTCCTTGCCGAGCTGTAAAATGACAAAAACCAATTACCACTCCAGGCACAGAATTACAGCTTTGAATTGGTAAAATACCATTCAAGCCAACCTGAAATGAGCAAAAGCAACCCCTGACACAGTGTTTCGCTCTAATTAGAGCTCTTCAGAGAGGTATAGCTTTGTCCAGACACAAGGGAGCACCCAGTATAAGTCAAAGAAATACCCTTTCAGGCATAGAGTGACGAATAAATTATGCAAAAAAGAAGCAGAGAACTCTGGGTAGTTCTCAAGTTTAGGTGGAAAGCAGCTCCTGTATGGAGCACTCTCAACACCAGCGACGCTCTAGATCTGCTCACCTCAAATGTCTGTTTTTCTATCAAAATCTTTAAGCATAGGATTAGCACAGTGCCATCTACGCCGAGATAGAAAAGGACAAAGTCTTCTGCCATTTGTACAGCAAAGTCTTTAAGCATAGGACTAGCACAGTGCTGTCCTTGCCGAGCTGTAAAATGACAAAAGCCAATTACCACTCCAGGCACAGGATTACAGCTTTGAATTGGTAAAATACCAATCAAGCCAACCTGAAATGAGCAAAAGCAACCCCTGACACAGTGTTTCGCTCTAATTAGAGCTCTTCAGAGAGGTATAGCTTTGTCCAGACACAAGGGAGCACCCAGTATAAGTCAAAGAAATACCCTTTCAGGCATAGAGTGACGAATAAATTATGCAAAAAAGAAGCAGAGAACTCTGGGTAGTTCTCAAGTTTAGGTGGAAAGCAGCTCCTGTATGGAGCACTCTACACACCAGCGACACTCTAGATCTGCTCACCTCAAATGTCTGGTTTTCTATCAAAATCTTTAAGCATAGGATTAGTACAGTGCCATCCACGCCGAGATAGAAAAGGACAAAGTCTTTTGCCATTTGTACAGCAACGTCTTTAAGCATAGGACTAGCACAGTGCTGTCCTTGCCGAGCTGTAAAATGACAAAAGACAATTACCACTCCAGGCACAGGATTACAGCTTTGAATTGGTAAACTACCAATCAAGCCAACCTAAAATGAGCAAAAGCAACCCCTGACAAAGTGTTTCGCTCTAATTAGAGCTCTTCAGAGAGGTATAGCTTTGTCCAGACACAAGGGAGCACCCAGTATAAGTCAAAGAAATACCCTTTCAGGCATAGAGTGATGAATAAATTATGCAAAAAAGAAGCAGAGAACTCTGGGTAGTTCTCAAGTTTAGGTGGAAAGCAGCTCCTGTATGGAGCACTCTCAACAGCAGCGACACTCTAGATCTGCTCACCTCAAATGTCTGTTTTTCTATCAAAATCTTTAAGCATAGGATTAGCACAGTGCTATCCACGCCGATATAGAAAAGGACAAAGTCTTTTGCCATTCGTACAGCAAAGTCTTTAAGCATAGGACTAGCACAGTGCTGTCCTTGCCGAGCTGTAAAATGACAAAAGCCAATTACCACTCCAGGCACAGGATTACAGCTTTGAATTGGTAAAATACCAATCAAGCCAACCTGAAATGAGCAAAAGCAACCCCTGACACAGTGTTTCGCTCTAATTAGAGCTCTTCAGAGAGGTATAGCTTTGTCCAGACACAAGTGAGCACCCAGTATAACTCTAAGAAATACCCTTTCAGGCATAGAGTGACGAATAAATTATGCAAAAAAGAAGCAGAGAACTCTGGGTAGTTCTCAAGTTTAGGTGGAAAGCAGCTCCTGTATGGAGCACTCTCAACACCAGCGACACTCTAGATCTGCTCACCTCAAATGTCTGTTTTTCTATCAAAATCTTTAAGCATAGGATTAGAACTGTGCCAGCCACGCCGAGATAGAAAAGGACAAAGTCTTTTGCCATTTGTACAGCAAAGTCTTTAAGCATAGGATTAGCACAGTGCTGTCCTTGGCGAGCTGTAAAATGACAAAAGCCAATTACCACTCCAGGCACAGGATTACAGCTTTGAATTGGTAAAATACCAATCAAGCCAACCTGAAAGGAGCAAAAGCAACCCCTGACACAGTGTTTCGCTCTAATTAGAGCTCTTCAGAGAAGTATAGCTTTGTCCAGACACAAGGGAGCACACAGTATAAGTCAAAGAAATACCCTTTCAGGCATAGAGTGACAAATAAATTATGCAAAAAAGAAGCAGAGAACTCTGGGTAGTTCTCAAGTTTAGGTGGAAAGCAGCTCCCCGTATGTAGCACTCTCAACACCAGCGACACTCTAGATCTGCTCACCTTAAATGTCTGTTTTTCTATCAAAATCTTTAAGCATAGGATTAGCACTGTGCCAGCCACGCCGAGATAGAAAAGGACAAAGTCTTTTGCCATTTGTACAGCAAAGTCTTTAAGCATAGGACTAGCACAGTGCTGTCCTTGCCGAGCTGTTAAATGACAAAAGCCAATTACCACTCCAGGCACAGAATTACAGCTTTGAATTGGTAAAATACCAATCAAGCCAACCTGAAATGAGCAAAAGCAACCCCTGACACATTGTTTCGCTCTAATTAGAGCTCTTCAGAGAGGTATAGCTTTGTCCAGACACAAGGGAGCACCCAGTATAAGTCAAAGAAATACGCTTTCAGGCATAGAGTGACGAATAAATTATGCAAAAAAGAAGCAGAGAACTCTGGGTAGTTCTCAAGTTTAGGTGGAAAGCAGCTCCTGTATGGAGCACTCTCAACACCAGCGACACTCTAGATCTGCTCACCTCAAATGTCTGTTTTTCTATCAAAATCTTTAAGCATAGGATTAGCACAGTGCCATCCACGCCGAGATAGAAAAGGACAAAGTCTTTTGCCATTTGTACAGGAAAGTCTTTAAGCATAGGACTAGCACAGTGCTGTCCTTGCCGAGCTGTAAAATGACAAAAGCCAATTACCACTCCAGGTACAGGATTACAGCTTTGAATTGGTAAAATACCAATCAAGCCAACCTGAAATGAGCAAAAGCAACCCCTGACACAGTGTTTCGCTCTAATTAGAGCTCTTCAGAGAGGTATAGCTTTGTCCAGACACAAGGGAGCACACAGTATAAGTCAAAGAAATACCCTTTCAGGCATAGAGTGACGAATAAATTATGCAAAAAAGAAGCAGAGAACTCTGGGTAGTTCTCAAGTTTAGGTGGAAAGCAGCTACTGTATGGAGCACTCTCAACACTAGCGACACTCTAGATCTGCTCACCTCAAATGTCTGTTTTTCTATCAAAATCTTTAAGCATAGGATTAGCACAGTGCCATCCACACCGAGATAGAAAAGGACAAAGTCTTTAAGCATAGGACTAGCACAGTGCTGTCCTTGCCGAGCTGTAAAACGACAAAAGCCAATTACCACTCCAGGCACAGGATTACAGCTTTGAATTGGTAAAATACCAATCAAGCCAACCTGAAATAAGCAAAAGCAACCCCTGACACAGTGTTTCGCTCTAATTAGAGCTCTTCAGAGAGGTATAGCTTTGTCCAGACACAAGGGAGCACCCAGTATAAGTCAAAGAAATACCCTTTCAGGCATAGAGTGACGAATAAATTGTGCAAAAAAGAAGCAGAGAACTCTGGGTAGTTCTCAAGTTTAGGTGGAAAGCAGCTCCTGTATGGAGCACTCTCAACACCAGCGACACTCTAGATCTGCTCACCTCAAATGTCTGTTTTTCTATCAAAATCTTTAAGCATAGGATTAGCACAGTGCCATCCACGCCGAGATAGAAAAGGACAAAGTCTTTTGCCATTTGTACAGCAAAGTCTTTAAGCATAGGACTAGCACAGTGCTGTCCTTGCCGAGCTGTAAAATGACAAAAGCCAATTACCACTCCAGGCACAGGATTACAGCTTTGAATTGGTAAAATACCAATCAAGCCAACCTGAAATGAGCAAAAGCAACCCCTGACAGTGTTTTGCTCTAATTAGAGCTCTTCAGAGAGGTATAGCTTTGTCCAGACACAAGGGAGCACCCTGTATAAGTCAAAGAAATACCCTTTCAGGCACATAGTGACGAATAAATTATGCAAAAAAGAAGCAGAGAACTCTGGGTAGTTCTCAAGTTTAGGTGGAAAGCAGCTCCTGTATGGAGCACTCTCAACACCAGCGACACTCTAGATCTGCTCACCTCAAATGTCTGTTTTTCTATCAAAATCTTTAAGCATAGGATTAGCACAGTGCCATCCACGCCGAGATAGAAAAGGACAAAAGCCAATTACCACTCCAGGAACAGGATTACAGCTTTCAATTGGTAAAATACCAATCAAGCCAACCTGAAATGAGCAAAAGCAACCCCTGACACAGTGTTTTGCTCTAATTAGAGCTCTTCAGAGAGGTATAGCTTTGTCCAGACACAAGGGAGCACCCAGTATAAGTCAAAGAAATACCCTTTCAGGCATAGAGTGACGAATAAATTATGCAAAAAAGAAGCAGAGAACTCTGGGTAGTTCTCAAGTTCAGATGGAAAGCAGCTCCTGTATGGAGCACTCTCAACACCAGCGACACTCTAGATCTGCTCACCTCAAATGTCTGTTTTTCTATCAAAATCTTTAAGCATAGGATTAGCACAGTGCCATCCACGCCGAGATAGAAAAGGACAAAGTCTTTTGCCATTTGTACAGCAAAGTCTTTAAGCATAGGACTAGCACAGTGCTGTCCTTGCCGAGCTGTAAAACTACAAAAGCCAATTACCACTCCAGGCACAGGATTACAGCTTTGAATTGGTAAAATACCAATCAAGCCAACCTGAAATGAGCAAAAGCAACTCCTGACACAGTGTTTCACTCTAATTAGAGCTCTTCAGAGAGGTATAGCTTTGTCCAGACACAAGGGAGCACCCAGTATAAGTCAAAAAATACCCTTTCAGGCAGAGAGTGACAAATAATTTATGCAAAAAAGAAGCAGAGAACTCTGGGTAGTTCTCAAGTTTAGGTGGAAAGCAGCTCCTGTATGGAGCACTCTCAACACCAGCGACACTCTAGATCTGCTCACCTCAAATGTCTGTTTTTCTATCAAAATCTTTAAGCATAGGATTAGCACAGTGCCATCCACGCCGAGATAGAAAACGACAAAGTATTTTGCCATTTCTACAGCAAAGTCTTTAAGCATAGGACCAGCACAGTGCTGTCCTTGCCAAGCTGCAAAATGACAAAAGCTAATTACCACTCCAGGCACAGGATTACAGCTTTGAATTGGTAAAATACCAATCAAGCCAACCTGAAATGACCAAAAGCAACCCCTGACACAGTGTTTCGCTCTAATTAGAGCTCTTCAGAGAGGTATAGCTTTGTCCAGACACAAGGGAGCACCCAGTATAAGTCAAAGAAATACCCTTTCAGGCATAGAGTGACGAATAAATTATGCAAAAAAGAAGCAGAGAACTCTGGGTAGTTCTCAAGTTCAGATGGAAAGCAGCTCCTGTATGGAGCACTCTCAACACCAGCGACACTCTAGATCTGCTCACCTCAAATGTCTGTTTTTCTATCAAAATCTTTAAGCATAGGATTAGCACAGTGCCATCCACGCCGAGATAGAAAAGGACAAAAGCCAATTACCACTCCAGGAACAGGATTACAGCTTTCAATTGGTAAAATACCAATCAAGCCAACCTGAAATGAGCAAAAGCAACCCCTGACACAGTGTTTTGCTCTAATTAGAGCTCTTCAGAGAGGTATAGCTTTGTCCAGACACAAGGGAGCACCCAGTATAAGTCAAAGAAATACCCTTTCAGGCATAGAGTGACGAATAAATTATGCAAAAAAGAAGCAGAGAACTCTGGGTAGTTCTCAAGTTCAGATGGAAAGCAGCTCCTGTATGGAGCACTCTCAACACCAGCGACACTCTAGATCTGCTCACCTCAAATGTCTGTTTTTCTATCAAAATCTTTAAGCATAGGATTAGCACAGTGCCATCCACGCCGAGATAGAAAAGGACAAAGTCTTTTGCCATTTGTACAGCAAAGTCTTTAAGCATAGGACTAGCACAGTGCTGTCCTTGCCGAGCTGTAAAACTACAAAAGCCAATTACCACTCCAGGCACAGGATTACAGCTTTGAATTGGTAAAATACCAATCAAGCCAACCTGAAATGAGCAAAAGCAACTCCTGACACAGTGTTTCACTCTAATTAGAGCTCTTCAGAGAGGTATAGCTTTGTCCAGACACAAGGGAGCACCCAGTATAAGTCAAAAAATACCCTTTCAGGCAGAGAGTGACAAATAATTTATGCAAAAAAGAAGCAGAGAACTCTGGGTAGTTCTCAAGTTTAGGTGGAAAGCAGCTCCTGTATGGAGCACTCTCAACACCAGCGACACTCTAGATCTGCTCACCTCAAATGTCTGTTTTTCTATCAAAATCTTTAAGCATAGGATTAGCACAGTGCCATCCACGCCGAGATAGAAAACGACAAAGTATTTTGCCATTTCTACAGCAAAGTCTTTAAGCATAGGACCAGCACAGTGCTGTCCTTGCCAAGCTGCAAAATGACAAAAGCTAATTACCACTCCAGGCACAGGATTACAGCTTTGAATTGGTAAAATACCAATCAAGCCAACCTGAAATGAGCAAAAGAAACCCCTGACACAGTGTTTCGCTCTAATTAGAGCTCTTTAGAGAGGTATAGCTTTGTCCAGACACAAGGGAGCACCCAGTATAAGTCAAAGAAATACCCTTTCAGGCATAGAGTGACGAATAAATTATGCAAAAAAGAAGCAGAGAACTCTGGGTAGTTCTCAAGTTTAGGTGGAAAGCAGCTCCTGTATGGAGCACTCTCAACACCAGCGACACTCTAGATCTGCTCACCTCAAATGTCTGTTTTTCTATCAAAATCTTTAAGCATAGGATTAGCACAGTGCCATCCACGCCGAGATAGAAAAGGACAAAGTCTTTTGCCATTTGTACAGCAAAGTCTTTAAGCATAGGACTAGCACAGTGCTGTCCTTGCCAAGCTGTAAAATGACAAAAGCCAATTACCACTCCAGGCACAGGATTACAGCTTTGAATTGGTAAAATACCAATCAAGCCAACCTGAAATGAACAAAAGCATTCCCTGACACAGTGTTTCGCTCTAATTAGAGCTCTTCAGAGAGGTATAGCTTTTACCAGACACAAGGGAGCACCCAGTATAAGTCAAAGAAATACCCTTTCAGGCATAGAGTGATGAATAAATTATGCAAAAAAGAAGCAGAGAACTCTGGGTAGTTCTCAAGTTTATGCGGAAAGCAGCTCCTGTATGGAGCACTCTCAACACCAGCGACTTCTAGATCTGCTCACCTCAAAAGTCTGTTTTTCTATCAAAATCTTTAAGCATAGGATTAGCACAGTGCCCTCCACGCCGAGATAGAAAAGGACAAAGTCTTTTGCCATTTGTACAGCAAAGTCTTTAAGCATAGAACTAGCACATTGCTGTCCTTGCCGAGCTGTAAAATGACAAAAGCCAATTACCACTCCAGGCACAGGATTACAGCTTTGAATTGGTAAAATACCAATCAAGCCAACCTGAAATGAGCAAAAGAAACCCCTGACACAGTGTTTCGCTCTAATTAGAGCTCTTCAGAGAGGTATAGCTTTGTCCAGACACAAGGGAGCACCCAGTATAAGTCAAAGAAATACCCTTTCAGGCATAGAGTGACGAATAACTTATGCAAAAAAGAAGCAGAGAACTCTGGGTAGTTCTCAAGTTTAGGCGGAAAGCAGCTCCTGTATGGAGCACTCTCAACACCAGCGACACTCTAGATCTGCTCACCTCAAATGTCTGTTTTTCTATCAAAATCTTTAAGCATAGGATTAGCACAGTGCCATCCACGCCGAGATAGAAAAGGACAAAGTCTTTAAGCATAGGACTAGCACAGTGCTGTCCTTGCCGAGCTGTAAAATGACAAAAGCCAATTACCACTCCAGGCACAGGATTACAGCTTTGAATTGGTAAAATACCAATCAAGCCAACCTGAAATGAGCAAAAGCAACCCCTGACTCAGTGTTTCGCTCTAATTAGAGCCCTTCAGAGCGGTATAGCTTTGTCCAGACACAAGGGAGCACCCAGTATAAGTCAAAGAAATACCCTTTCAGGCATAGAGTGACGAATAAATTAAACAAAAAAGAAGCAGATAACTCTGGGTAGTTCTCAAGTTTAGGTGGAAAGCAGCTCCTGTATGGAGCACTCTCAACACCAGCGACACTCTAGATCTGCTCACCTCAAATGTCTGTTTTTCTATCAAAATCTTTAAGCATAGGATTAGCACAGTGCCATCCACGCCGAGATAGAAAAGGACAAAGTCTTTTGCCATTTGTACAGCAAAGTCTTTAAGCATAGGACTAGCACAGTGCTGTCCTTGCCGAGCTGTAAAATGACAAAAGCCAATTACCACTCCAGGCACAGGATTACAGCTTTGAATTGGTAAAATACCAATCAAACCAACCTGAAATAAGCAAAAGCAACCCCTGACACAGTGTTTCGCTCTAAATAGAGCTCTTCAGAAAGGTATAGCTTTGTCCAGACACAAGGGAGCACCCAGTATAAGTCAAAGAAATACCCTTTCAGGCATAGAGTGACGAATAAATTATGCAAAAAAGAAGCAGAGAACTCTGGGTAGTTCTCAAGTTTAGGTGGAAAGCAGCTCCTGTATGGAGCACCCTCAACACCAGCGACACTCTAGATCTGCTCACCTCAAATGTCTGTTTTTCTATCAAAATCTTTAAGCATAGGATTAGCACAGTGCCATCCACGCCGAGATAGAAAAGGACAAAGTATTTTACCATTTGTACAGCAAAGTCTTTAAACATAGGACTAGCCCAGTGCTATCCTTGCTGAGCTGTAAAATAACAAAAGCCAATTACCACTCCAGGCACAGGATTACAGCTTTGAATTGGTAAAATACCAATCAAGCCAACCTGAAATGAGCAAAAGCAACCCCTGACACAGTGTTTCGCTCTAATTAGAGCTCTTCAGAGAGGTATAGCTTTGTCCAGACACAAGGGAGCACCCAGTATAAGTCAAAGAAATACGCTTTCAGGCATAGAGTGACGAATAAATTATGCAAAAAAGAAGCAGAGAACTCTGGGTAGTTCTCAAGTTTAGGTGGAAAGCAGCTCCTGTATGGAGCACTCTCAACACCAGCGACACTCTAGATCTGCTCACCTTAAATGTCTGTTTTTCTATCAAAATCTTTAAGCATAGGATTAGCACAGTGCCATCCACGCCGAGATAGAAAAGGAGAAAGTCTTTTGCCATTTGTACAGCAAAGTCTTTAAGCATAGGACTAGCACAGTGCTGTCCTTGCCGAGCTGTAAAATGACAAAAGCCAATCACCACTCCAGGCACAGAATTACAGCTTTGAATTGGTAAAATACCAATCAAGCCAATCTGAAATGAGAAAAAGCAACCCCTGACACAGTTTTTGCTCTAATTAGAGCTCTTCAGAGAGGTATAGCTTTGTCCAGACACAAGGAAGCACCCAGTATAAGTCAAAGAAATACCCTTTCAGGCATAGAGCGACGAATAACTTATGCAAAAAAGAAGCAGAGAACTCTGGATAGTTCTCAAGTTTAGGTGGAAAGCAGCTCCTGTATGGAGCACTCTCGACACCAGCGACACTCTAGATCTGCTCACCTCAAATGTCTGTTTTTCTATCAAAATCTTTAAGCATAGGATTAGCACAGTGCCATCCACGCCGAGATAGAAAAGGACAAAGTCTTTTGCCATTTGTACAGCAAAGTCTTTAAGCATAGGACTAGCACAATGCTGTCCTTGCCAAGCTGTAAAATGACAAAAGCCAATTACCACTCCAGGCACAGGATTACAGCTTTGAATTGGTAAAATACCAATCAAGCCAACCTGAAATGAGCAAAAGCATCCCCTGACACAGTGTTTCGCTCTAATTAGAGCTCTTCAGAGAGGTATAGCTTTTTCCAGACACAAGGGAGCACCCAGTATAAGTCAAAGAAATACCCTTTCTGGCATAGAGTGACGAATAAATTATGCAAAAAAGAAGCAGAGAACTCTGGGTAGTTCTCAAGTTTATGCGGAAAGCAGCTCCTGTATGGAGCACTCTCAACACCAGCGACATTCTAGATCTGCTCACCTCAAAAGTCTGTTTTTCTATCAAAATCTTTAAGCATAGGATTAGCACAGTGCGATCCACGCCGAGATAGAAAAGGACAAAGTCTTTTGCCATTTGTACAGCAAAGTCTTTAAACATAGAACTAGCACAGTGCTGTCCTTGCCGAGCTGTAAAATGACAAAAGCCAATTACCACTCCAGGCACAGAATTACAGCTTTGAATTGGTAAAATACCAATCAAGCCAACCTGAAATGAGCAAAAGAAACCCCTGACACAGTGTTTCGCTCTAATTAGAGCTCTTCAGAGAGGTATAGCTTTGTCCAGACACAAGGGAGCACCCAGTATAAGTCAAAGAAATACCCTTTCAGGCATAGAGTGACGAATAACTTATGCAAAAAAGAAGCAGAGAACTCTGGGTAGTTCTCAAGTTTAGGCGGAAAGCAGCTCCTGTATGGAGCACTCTCAACACCAGCGACACTCTAGATCTGCTCACCTCAAATGTCTGTTTTTCTATCAAAATCTTTAAGCATAGGATTAGCACAGTGCCATCCACGCCGAGATAGAAAAGGACAAAGTCTTTAAGCATAGGACTAGCACAGTGCTGTCCTTGCCGAGCTGTAAAATGACAAAAGCCAATTACCACTCCAGGCACAGGATTACAGCTTTGAATTGGTAAAATACCAATCAAGCCAACCTGAAATGAGCAAAAGCAACCCCTGACACAGTGTTTCGCTCTAATTAGAGTTCTTCAGAGAGGTATAGCTTTGTCCAGACACAAGGGAGCACCCAGTATAAGTCAAAGAAATACCCTTTCAGGCATAGAGTGACAAATAAATTAAATAAAAAAGAAGCAGAGAACTCTGGGTAGTTCTCAAGTTTAGGTGGAAAGCAGCTCCTGTATGGAGCACTCTCAACACCAGCGACACTCTAGATCTGCTCACCTCAAATGTCTGTTTTTCTATCAAAATCTTTAAGCATAGGGTTAGCACAGTGCCATCCACGCCGAGATAGAAAAGGACAAAGTCTTTTACCATTTGTACAGCAAAGTCTTTAAACATAGGACTAGCACAGTGCTATCCTTGCTGAGCTGTAAAATAACAAAAGCCAATTACCACTCCAGGCAGAGGATTACAGCTCTGAATTGGTAAAATACCAATCAAGCCAACCTGAAATGAGCAAAAGCAACTCCTGACACAGTGTTTCGCTCTAATTAGAGCTCTTCAGAGAGGTATAGCTTTGTCCAGACACAAGGGAGCACCCAGTATAAGTCAAAGAAATACCCTTTGTCCTTTTCTATCTTGGCATGGATGGCACTGTGCTAATCCTATGCTTAAAGACTTTGCTGTACAAATGGCAAAAGACTTTGTCCTTTTCTATCTCGGCGTGGATGGCACTGTGCTAATCCTATGCTTAAAGATTTTGATAGAAAAACAGACATTTGAGGTGAGCAGATCTAGAGTGTCGCTGGTGTTGATAGTGCTCCATACAGGAGCTGCTTTCCACCTAAACTTGAGAACTACCCAGAGTTCTCTGCTTCTTTTTTGCATAATTTATTCGTCACTCTATGCCTGAAAGGGTATTTCTTTGACTTATACTGGGTGCTCCCTTGTGTCTGGACAAAGCTATACCTCTCTGAAGAGCTCTAATTAGAGCGAAACACTGTGTCAGGGGTTGCTTTTGCTCATTTCAGGTTGGCTTGATTGGTATTTTACCAATTCAAAGCTGTAATCCTGTGCCTGGAGTGGTAATTGGCTTTTGTCTTTTTACAGCTCGGCAATGACAGCACTGTGCTAGTCCTATGCTTAAAGACTTTGCTGTACAAATGGCAAAAGACTTTGTCCTTTCCTATCTCGGCGTGGATGGCACTGTGCTAATCCTATGCTTAAAGATTTTGATAGAAAAACAGACATTTGAGGTGAGCAGATCTAGAGTGTCGTTAGTGTTGAGAGTGCTCCATACAGGAGCTGCTTTCCACCTAAACTTGAGAACTACCCAGAGTTCTCTGCTTCTTTTTTGCATAATTTATTCGTCACGCTATGCCTGAAAGGGTATTTCTTTGACTTATACTGGGTGCTCCCTTGTGTCTGGATAAAGCTATACCTCTCTGAAGAGCTCTAATTAGAGCGAAACACTGTGTCAGGGGTTGCTTTTGTTCATTTCAGGTTGGCTTGAATGGTATTTTACCAATTCAAAGCTGTAATTCTGTGCCTGGAGTGGTAATTGGCTTTTGTCATTTTACAGCTCGGCAAGGACAGCACTGTGCTAGTCCTATGCTTAAAGACTTTGCTGTACAAATGGCAAAAGACTTTGTCCTTTTCTATCTCGGCGTGGATGGCAATGTGCTAATCCTATGCTTAAAGATTTTGATAGAAAAACAGACATTTGAGGTGAGCAGATCTAGAGTGTCGCTGGTGTTGAGAGTGCTCCATACAGGCGCTGCTTTCCACCTAAACTTGAGAACTACCCAGAGTTCTCTGCTTCTTTTTTGCATAATTTATTCGGCACTCTATGCCTGAAAGGGTATTTCTTTGACTTATACTGGGTGCTCCCTTGTGTCTGGACAAAGCTACACCTCTCTGAAGAGCTCTAATTAGAGCGAAACACTGTGTCAGGAGTTGCTTTTGCTCATTTCAGGTTGGCTTGATTGGTATTTTACCAATTCAAAGCTGTAATCCTGTGCCTAGAGTGGTAATTGGCTTTTGTCATTTTACAGCTCGGCAAGGACAGCACTGTGCTAGTCCTATGCTTAAAGACTTTGCTGTACAAATGGCAAAAGACTTTGTCCTTTTCTATCTCGGCGTGGGTGGCACTGTGCTAATCCTATGCTTAAAGATTTTGATAGAAAAACAGAGAATTGAGGTGAGCAGATCTAGAGTGTCGCTGGTGTTGAGAGCGCTCCATACAGGAGCTGCTTTCCACCTAAACTTGAGAACTACCCAGAGTTCTCTGCTTCTTTTTTGCATAATTTATTCGTCACTCTATGCCGGAAAGGGTATTTCTTTGACTTATACTGGGTGCTCCCTTGTGTCTGGACAAAGCTATACCTCTCTGAAGAGCTCTAATTAGAGCGAAACACTGTGTCAGGGGTTGCTTTTGCTCATTTCAGGTTGGCTTGATTGGTATTTTACCAATTCAAAGCTGTAATCCCGTGCCTGGAGTGGTAATTGGCTTTTGTCATTTTACAGCTCAGCAAGGACAGCACTGTGCTAGTCCTATGCTTAAAGACTTTGCTGTACAAATGGCAAAAGACTTTGTCCTTTTCTATCTCGGCGTGGATGGCACTGTGCTAATCCTATGCTTAAAGATTTTGATAGAAAAACAGACATTTGAGGTGAGCAGATCTACAGTGTCGCTGGTGTTGAGAGTGCTCCATACAGGAGCTGCTTTCCACCTAAACTTGAGAACTACCCAGAGTTCTCTGCTTCTTTTTTGCATAATTTATTCGTCACTCTATGCCTGAAAGGGTATTTATTTGACTTATACTGGGTGCTCCCTTGTGTCTGGACAAAGCTATACCTCTCTGAAGAGCTCTAATTAGAGCGAAACACTGTGTCAGGGGTTGATTTTGCTCATTTCAGGTTGGCTTGATTGGTATTTTACCAATTCAAAGCTGTAATCCTGTGCCTGGAGTGGTAATTGGCTATTGTCATTTTACATCTCGGCAAGGACAGCACTGTGCTAGTCCTATGCTTAAAGACTTTGCTGTACAAATGGCAAAAGACTTTGTCCTTTTCTATTTCGGCGTGGATGGCACTGTGCTAATCCTATGCGTAAAGATTTTGATAGAAAAACAGACATTTGAGGTGAGCAGATCTAGAGTGTCGCTGGTGTTGAGAGTGCTCCATACAGGAGCTGCTTTCCACCTAAACTTGAGAACTACCCAGAGTTCTCTGCTTCTTTTTTGCATAATTTATTCGTCACTCTATGCCTGAAAGGGTATTTCTTTGACTTATACCGAGTGCTCCCTTGTGTCTGGACAAAGCTATACCTCTCTGAAGAGCTCTAATTAGAGCGAAACACTGTGTCAGGGGTTGCTTTTGCTCATTTCAGTTTGGCTTGATTGGTATTTTACCAATTCGAAGCTGTAATCCTGTGCCTGGAGTGGTAATTGGCTTTTGTCATTTTACAGCTCGGCAAGAACAGCACTGTGCTAGTCCTATGCTTAAAGACTTTGCTGTACAAATGGCAAAAGACTTTGTCCTTTTCTATCTCAACGTGGATGGCACTGTGCTAATCCTATGCTTAAAGATTTTGATAGAAAAACAGACATTTGAGTTGAGCAGATCTAGAGTGTCGCTGGTGTTGAGAGTGCTCCATACAGGAGCTGCTTTCCACCTAAACTTGAGAACTACCCAGAGTTCTCTGCTTCTCTTTTGCATAATTTATTCGTCACTCTATGCCTGAAAGGGTATTTCTTTGACTTATACTGGGTGCTCCCTTGTGTCTGGACAAAGCTATACCTCTCTGAAGAGCTCTAATTAGAGCGAAACACTGTGTCAGGGGTTGCTTTTGCTCATTTCAGGTTGGCTTGATTGGTATTTTACCAATTCAAAGCTGTAATCCTGTGCCTGGAGTGGTAATTGGCTTTTGTCATTTTACAGCTCGGCAAGGACAGCACTGTGCTAGTCCTATGCTTTAAGACTTTGCTGTACAAATGGCAAAAGACTTTGTCCTTTTCTATCTCGGCGTGGATGGCATTGTGCTAATCCTATGCTTAAAGATTTTGATAGAAAAACAGACATTTGAGGTGAGCAGATCTAGAGTGTCGCTGGTGTTGAGAGTGCTCCATACAGGAGCTGCTTTCCACCTAAACTTGAGAACTACCCAGAGTTCTCTGCTTCTTTTTTGCATAATTTATTCGTCACTCTATGCCTGAAAGGGTATTTCTTTGACTTATACTGGGTGCTCCCTTGTGTCTGGACAAAGCTATACCTCTCTGAAGAGCTCTAATTAGAGCGAAACACTGTGTCAGGGGTTGCTTTTGCTCATTTCAGGTTGGCTTGATTGGTATTTTACCAATTCAAAGCTGTAATCCTGTGCCTGGAGTGGTAATTGGCTTTTGTCATTTTACAGCTCGGCAAGGACAGCACTGTGCTAGTCCTATGCTTAAAGACTTTGCTGTACAAATGGCAAAAGACTTTGTCCTTTCCTATCTCGGCGTGGATGGCACTGTGCTAATCCTATGCTTAAAGATTTTGATAGAAAAACAGACATTTGAGGTGAGCAGATCTAGAGTGTCGCTGGTGTTGAGAGTGCTCCATACAGGAGCTGCTTTCCACCTAAACTTGAGAACTACCCAGAGTTCTCTGCTTCTTTTTTGCATAATTTATTCGTCACTCGATGCCTGAAAGAGTATTTCTTTGACTTATACTGGGTGCTCCCTTGTGTCTGGATAAAGCTATACCTCTCTGAAGAGCTCTAATTAGAGCAAAACACTGTGTCAGGGGTTGCTTTTGCTCATTTCAGGTTGGCTTGATTGGTATTTTACCAATTCAAAGCTGTAATCCTGTGCCTGGATTGGTAATTGGCTTTTGTCATTTTACAGCTCGGCAAGGACAGCACTGTGCTAGTCCTATGCTTAAAGACTTTGCTGTACAAATGGCAAAAGACTTTGTCCTTTTCTCTCTCGGCGTGGATGGCACTGTGCTAATCCTATGCTTAAAGATTTTGATAGAAAAACAGACATTTGAGGTGAGCAGATCTAGAGTGTTGCTGGTGTTGAGAGTGCTCCATACAGGAGCTGCTTTCCACCTAAACTTGAGAACTTCCCAGAGTTCTCTGCTTCTTTTTTGCATAATTTATTCGTCACTCCATGCCTGAAAGGGTATTTCTTTGACTTATACTGGGTGCTCCCTTGTGTCTGGACAAAGCTATACCTCTCTGAAGAGCTCTAATTAGAGCGAAACACTGTGTCAGGGGTTGCTTTTGCCCATTTCAGGTTGGCTTGATTGGTATTTTACCAATTCAAAGCTGTAATCCTGTGCCTGGAGTGGTAATTGGCTTTTGTCATTTTACAGCTCGGCAAGGACAGCACTGTGCTAGTCCTATGCACAAAGACTTTGCTGTACAAATGGCAAAAGACTTTGTCCTTTTCTATTTCGGCGTGGATGGCACTGTGCTAATCCTATGCGTAAAGATTTTGATAGAAAAACAGACATTTGAGGTGAGCAGATCTAGAGTGTCGCTGGTGTTGAGAGTGCTCCATACAGGAGCTGCTTTCCACCTAAACTTGAGAACTACCCAGAGTTCTCTGCTTCTTTTTTGCATAATTTATTCGTCACTCTATGCCTGAAAGGGTATTTCTTTGACTTATACTGGGTGCTCCCTTGTGTCTGGATAAAGCTATACCTCTCTGAAGAGCTCTAATTAGAGCAAAACACTGTGTCAGGGGTTGCTTTTGCTCATTTCAGGTTGGCTTGATTGGTATTTTACCAATTCAAAGCTGTAATCCTGTGCCTGGATTAGTAATTGGCTTTTGTCATTTTACAGCTCGGCAAGGACAGCACTGTGCTAGTCCTATGCTTAAAGACTTTGCTGTACAAATGGCAAAAGACTTTGTCCTTTTCTATCTCGGCGTGGATGGCACTGTGCTAATCCTATGCTTAAAGATTTTGATAGAAAAACAGACATTTGAGGTGAGCAGATCTAGAGTGTTGCTGGTGTTGAGAGTGCTCCATACAGGAGCTGCTTTCCACCTAAACTTGAGAACTACCCAGAGTTCTCTGCTTCTTTTTTTGCATAATTTATTCGTCACTCTATGCCTGAAAGGGTATTTCTTTGACTTATACTGGGTGCTCCCTTGTGTCTGGACAAAGCTATACCTCTCTGAAGAGCTCTAATTAGAGCAAAACACTGTGTCAGGGGTTGCTATTGTTCATTTCAGGTTGGCTTGATTGGTATTTTACCAATTCAAAGCTGTAATTCTGTGCCTGGAGTGGTAATTGGCTTTTGTCATTTTACAGCTCGGCAAGGACAGCACTGTGCTAGTCTATGCTTAAAGACGTTGCTGTACAAATGGCAAAAGACTTTGTCCTTTTCTATCTCGGCGTGGATGGCACTGTGCTAATCCTTTGCTTAAAAATTTTGATAGAAAATCAGACATTTGAGGTGAGCAGATCTAGAGTGTCGCTGGTGTTGAGAGTGCTCCATACAGGAGCTGCTTTCCACCTAAACTTGAGAACTACCCAGAGTTCTCTGCTTCTTTTTTGCATAATTTATTCGTCACTCTATGCCTGAAAGGGTATTTCTTTGACTTATACTGGGTGCTCCCTTGTGTCTGGACAAAGCTATACCTCTCTGAAGAGCTCTAATTAGAGCGAAACACTGTGTCAGGGGTTGCTTTTGTTAATTTCAGGTTGGCTTCATTGGTATTTTACCAATTCAAAGCTGTAATCCTGTGTCTGGAGTGGTAATTAGCTTTTGTCATTTTACAGCTCGGCAAGGACAGCACTGTGCTAGTCCTATGCTTAAAGACTTTGCTGTACGAATGGCAAAAGACTTTGTCCTTTTCTATCTCGGCGTGGATGGCACTGTGCTAATCCTATGCTTAAAGATTTTGATAGAAAAACAGACATTTGAGGTGAGCAGATCTAGAGTGTCGCTGGTGTTGAGAGTTCGCCATACAGGAGCTGCTTTCCACCTAAACTTGAGAACAACCCAGAGTTCTCTGCTTCTTTTTTGCATAATTTATTCGTCACTCTATGCCTGAAAGGGTATTTCTTTGACTTATACTGGGTGCTCCCTTGTGTCTGGACAAAGCTATACCTCTCTGAAGAGCTCTAATTAGAGCGAAACACTGTGTCAGGGGTTGCTTTTGCTCATTTCAGGTTGGCTTGATTGGTATTTTACCAATTCAAAGCTGTAATCCTGTGCCTGGAGTGGTAATTGGCTTTTGTCATTTTACAGCTCGGCAAGGACAGCACTGTGCTAGTCCTATGCTTAAAGACTTTGCTGTACAAATGGCAAAAGGCTTTGTCCTTTTCTATCTCGGCGTGGATGGCACTGTGCTAATCCTATGCTTAAAGATTTTGATAGAAAAACAGACATTTGAGGTGAGCAGATCTAGAGTGTCGCTGGTGTTGAGAGTGCTCCATACAGGAGCTGCTTTCCACCTAAACTTGAGAACTACCCAGAGTTCTCTGCTTCTTTTTTGCATAATTTATTCGTCACTCTATGCCTGAAAGGGTATTTCTTTGACTTATACTGGGTGCTCCCTTGTGTCTGGACAAAGCTATACCTCTCTGAAGAGCTCTAATTAGAGCGAAACACTGTGTCAGGGGTTGCTTTTGCCCATTTCAGGTTGGCTTGATTGGTATTTTACCAATTCAAAGCTGTAATCCTGTGCCTGGAGTGGTAATTGGCTTTTGTCATTTTACAGCTCGGCAAGGACAGCACTGTGCTAGTCCTATGCACAAAGACTTTGCTGTACAAATGGCAAAAGACTTTGTCCTTTTCTATTTCGGCGTGGATGGCACTGTGCTAATCCTATGCGTAAAGATTTTGATAGAAAAACAGACATTTGAGGTGAGCAGATCTAGAGTGTCGCTGGTGTTGAGAGTGCTCCATACAGGAGCTGCTTTCCACCTAAACTTGAGAACTACCCAGAGTTCTCTGCTTCTTTTTTGCATAATTTATTCGTCACTCTATGCCTGAAAGGGTATTTCTTTGACTTATACTGGGTGCTCCCTTGTGTCTGGATAAAGCTATACCTCTCTGAAGAGCTCTAATTAGAGCAAAACACTGTGTCAGGGTTTGCTTTTGCTCATTTCAGGTTGGCTTGATTGGTATTTTACCAATTCAAAGCTGTAATCCTGTGCCTGGATTAGTAATTGGCTTTTGTCATTTTACAGCTCGGCAAGGACAGCACTGTGCTAGTCCTATGCTTAAAGACTTTGCTGTACAAATGGCAAAAGACTTTGTCCTTTTCTATCTCGGCGTGGATGGCACTGTGCTAATCCTATGCTTAAAGATTTTGATAGAAAAACAGACATTTGAGGTGAGCAGATCTAGAGTGTTGCTGGTGTTGAGAGTGCTCCATACAGGAGCTGCTTTCCACCTAAACTTGAGAACTACCCAGAGTTCTCTGCTTCTTTTTTTGCATAATTTATTCGTCACTCTATGCCTGAAAGGGTATTTCTTTGACTTATACTGGGTGCTCCCTTGTGTCTGGACAAAGCTATACCTCTCTGAAGAGCTCTAATTAGAGCAAAACACTGTGTCAGGTGTTGCTATTGTTCATTTCAGGTTGGCTTTATTGGTATTTTACCAATTCAAAGCTGTAATTCTGTGCCTGGAGTGGTAATTGGCTTTTGTCATTTTACAGCTCGGCAAGGACAGCACTGTGCTAGTCCTATGCTTAAAGACTTTGCTGTACAAATGGCAAAAGACTTTGTCCTTTTCTATCTCGGCGTGGATGGCACTGTGCTAATCCTTTGCTTAAAAATTTTGATAGAAAATCAGACATTTGAGGTGAGCAGATCTAGAGTGTCGCTGGTGTTGAGAGTGCTCCATACAGGAGCTGCTTTCCACCTAAACTTGAGAACTACCCAGAGTTCTCTGCTTCTTTTTTGCATAATTTATTCGTCACTCTATGCCTGAAAGGGTATTTCTTTGACTTATACTGGGTGCTCCCTTGTGTCTGGACAAAGCTATACCTCTCTGAAGAGCTCTAATCAGAGTGAAACACTGTGTCAGGGGTTGCTTTTGTTAATTTCAGGTTGGCTTCATTGGTATTTTACCAATTCAAAGCTGTAATCCTGTGCCTGGAGTGGTAATTGGCTTTTGTCATTTTACAGCTCGGCAAGGACAGCACTGTGCTAGTCCTATGCTTAAAGACTTTGCTGTACAAATGGCAAAAGTATTTGTCCTTTTCTATCTCGGCGTGGATGGCACTGTGCTAATTCTATGCTTAAAGATTTTGATAGAAAAACAGACATTTGAGGTGAGCAGATCTAGAGTGTTGCTGGTGTTGAGAGTGCTCCATACAGGAGCTGCTTTCCACCTAAACTTGAGAACTACCCAGAGTTCTCTGCTTCTTTTTTGCATAATTTATTCGTCACTCTATGCCTGAAAGGGTATTTCTTTGACTTATACTGGGTGCTCCCTTGTGTCTGGACAAAGCTATACCTCTCTGAAGAGCTCTAATTAGAGCGAAACACTGTGTCAGGGGTTGCTTTTGCTCATTTCAGTTTGGCTTGATTGGTATTTTACCAATTCAAAGCTGTAATCCTGTGCCTGGAGTGGTAATTGGCTTTTGTCATTTTACAGCTCGGCAAGAACAGCACTGTGCTAGTCCTATGCTTAAAGACTTTGCTGTACAAATGGCAAAAGACTTTGTCCTTTTCTATCTCAACGTGGATGGCACTGTGCTAATCCTATGCTTAAAGATTTTGATAGAAAAACAGACATTTGAGGTGAGCAGATCTAGAGTGTCGCTGGTGTTGAGAGTGCTCCATACAGGAGCTGCTTTCCACCTAAACTTGAGAACTACCCAGAGTTCTCTGCTTCTCTTTTGCATAATTTATTCGTCACTCTATGCCTGAAAGGGTATTTCTTTGACTTATACTGGGTGCTCCCTTGTGTCTGGACAAAGCTATACCTCTCTGAAGAGCTCTAATTAGAGTGAAACACTGTGTCAGGGGTTGCTTTTGCTCATTTCAGGTTGGCTTGATTGGTATTTTACCAATTCAAAGCTGTAATTCTGTGCCTGGTGTGGTAATTGGCTTTTGTCATTTTACAGCTCGGCAAGGACAGCACTGTGCTAGTCCTATGCTTAAAGACTTTGCTGTACAAATGGCAAAAGACTTTGTCCTTTTCTATCTCGGCGTGGATGGCACTGTGCTAATCCTTTGCTTAAAAATTTTGATAGAAAATCAGACATTTGAGGTGAGCAGATCTAGAGTGTCGCTGGTGTTGAGAGTGCTCCATACAGGAGCTGCTTTCCACCTAAACTTGAGAACTACCCAGAGTTCTCTGCTTCTTTTTTGCATAATTTATTCGTCACTCTATGCCTGAAAGGGTATTTCTTTGACTTATACTGGGTGCTCCCTTGTGTCTGGACAAAGCTATACCTCTCTGAAGAGCTCTAATTAGAGCGAAACACTGTGTCAGGGGTTGCTTTTGCTCATTTCAGTTTGGCTTGATTGGTATTTTACCAATTCAAAGCTGTAATCCTGTGCCTGGAGTGGTAATTGGCTTTTGTCATTTTACAGCTCGGCAAGAACAGCACTGTGCTAGTCCTATGCTTAAAGACTTTGCTGTACAAATGGCAAAAGACTTTGTCCTTTTCTATCTCAACGTGGATGGCACTGTGCTAATCCTATGCTTAAAGATTTTGATAGAAAAACAGACATTTGAGGTGAGCAGATCTAGAGTGTCGCTGGTGTTGAGAGTGCTCCATACAGGAGCTGCTTTCCACCTAAACTTGAGAACTACCCAGAGTTCTCTGCTTCTCTTTTGCATAATTTATTCGTCACTCTATGCCTGAAAGGGTATTTCTTTGACTTATACTGGGTGCTCCCTTGTGTCTGGACAAAGCTATACCTCTCTGAAGAGCTCTAATTAGAGCGAAACACTGTGTCAGGGGTTGCTTTTGCTCATTTCAGGTTGGCTTGATTGGTATTTTACCAATTCAAAGCTGTAATCCCGTGCCTGGAGTGGTAATTGGCTTTTGTCATTTTACAGCTCGGCAAGGACAGCACTGTGCTAGTCCTATGCTTAAAGACTTTGTCCTTTTCTATCTCGGCGTGGATGGCACTGTGCTAATCCTATGCTTAAAGATTTTGATAGAAAAACAGACATTTGAGGTGAGCAGATCTAGAGTGTCGCTGGTGTTGAGAGTGCTCCATACAGGAGCTGCTTTCCACCTAAACTTGAGAACTACCCAGAGTTCTCTGCTTCTTTTTTGCATAATTTATTCGTCACTCTATGCCTGAAAGGGTATTTCTTTGACTTATACTGGGTGCTCCCTTGTGTCTGGACAAAGCTATACCTCTCTGAAGAGCTCTAATCAGAGTGAAACACTGTGTCAGGGGTTGCTTTTGTTAATTTCAGGTTGGCTTCATTGGTATTTTACCAATTCAAAGCTGTAATCCTGTGCCTGGAGTGGTAATTGGCTTTTGTCATTTTACAGCTCGGCAAGGACAGCACTGTGCTAGTCCTATGCTTAAAGACTTTGCTGTACAAATTGCAAAAGTATTTGTCCTTTTCTATCTCGGCGTGGATGGCACTGTGCTAATCCTATGCTTAAAGATTTTGATAGAAAAACAGACATTTGAGGTGAGCAGATCTAGAGTGTCGCTGGTGTTGAGAGTGCTCCATACAGGAGCTGCTTTCCACCTAAACTTGAGAACTACCCAGAGTTCTCTGCTTCTTTTTTGCATAATTTATTCGTCACTCTATGCCTGAAAGGGTATTTCTTTGACTTATACTGGGTGCTCCCTTGTGTCTGGACAAAGCTATACCTCTCTGAAGAGCTCTAATTAGAGCGAAACACTGTGTCAGGGGTTGCTTTTGCTCATTTCAGTTTGGCTTGATTGGTATTTTACCAATTCAAAGCTGTAATCCTGTGCCTGGAGTGGTAATTGGCTTTTGTCATTTTACAGCTTGGCAAGAACAGCACTGTGCTAGTCCTATGCTTAAAGACTTTGCTGTACAAATGGCAAAAGACTTTGTCCTTTTCTATCTCAACGTGGATGGCACTGTGCTAATCCTATGCTTAAAGATTTTGATAGAAAAACAGACATTTGAGGTGAGCAGATCTAGAGTGTCGCTGGTGTTGAGAGTGCTCCATACAGGAGCTGCTTTCCACCTAAACTTGAGAACTACCCAGAGTTCTCTGCTTCTCTTTTGCATAATTTATTCGTCACTCTATGCCTGAAAGGGTATTTCTTTGACTTATACTGGGTGCTCCCTTGTGTCTGGACAAAGCTATACCTCTCTGAAGAGCTCTAATTAGAGCGAAACACTGTGTCAGGGGTTGCTTTTGCTCATTTCAGGTTGGCTTGATTGGTATTTTACCAATTCAACGCTGTAATCCCGTGCCTGGAGTGGTAATTGGCTTTTGTCATTTTACAGCTCGGCAAGGACAGCACTGTGCTAGTCCTATGCTTAAAGACTTTGTCCTTTTCTATCTCGGCGTGGATGGCACTGTGCTAATCCTATGCTTAAAGATTTTGATAGAAAAACAGACATTTGAGGTGAGCAGATCTAGAGTGTCACTGGTGTTGAGAGTGCTCCATACAGGAGCTGCTTTCCACCTAAACTTGAGAACTACCCAGAGTTCTCTGCTTCTTTTTTGCATAATTTTTTCGTCACTCTATGCCTGAAAGGGTATTTCTTTGACTTATACTGGGTGCTCCCTTGTGTCTGGACAAAGCTATACCTCTCTGAAGAGCTCTAATTAGAGCGAAACACTTTGTCAGGGGTTGCTTTTGCTCATGTCAGGTTGGCTTGATTGGTATTTTACCAATTCAAAGCTGTAATCCTGTGCCTGGATTGGTAATTGGCTTTTGTCATTTTACAGCTCGGCAAGGACAGCACTGTGCTAGTCCTATGCTTAAAGACTTTGCTGTACAAATGGCAAAAGACTTTGTCCTTTTCTATCTCGGCGTGGATGGCACTGTGCTAATCCTATGCTTAAAGATTTTGATAGAAAAACAGACATTTGAGGTGAGCAGATCTAGAGTGTTGCTGGTGTTGAGAGTGCTCCATACAGGAGCTGCTTTCCACCTAAACTTGAGAACTACCCAGAGTTCTCTGCTTCTTTTTTGCATAATTTATTCGTCACTCTATGCCTGAAAGGGTATTTCTTTGACTTATACTGGGTGCTCCCTTGTGTCTGGACAAAGCTATACCTCTCTGAAGAGCTCTAATTAGAGCGAAACACTGTGTCAGGGGTTGCTTTTGTTCATTTCAGGTTGGCTTGATTGGTATTTTACCAATTCAAAGCTGTAATTCTGTGCCTGGAGTGGTAATTGGCTTTTGTCATTTTACAGCTCGGCAAGGACAGCACTGTGCTAGTCCTATGCTTAAAGACTTTGCTGTACAAATGGCAAAAGACTTTGTCCTTTTCTATCTCGGCGTGGATGGCACTGTGCTAATCCTTTGCTTAAAGGTTTTGATAGAAAATCAGACATTTGAGGTGAGCAGATCTAGAGTGTCGCTGGTGTTGAGAGTGCTCCATACAGGAGCTGCTTTCCACCTAAACTTGAGATGTGGAAATGATTAGAATGGTTTGGTAGGCTGTGATGTAATAGAATCACAGCTATGTCAGGATTCTAGGTTTAACCAGTAATGCTTGTAAAGCTGAAGGTGGCTGTGCATTTATCTGCTCTAATAAACCTACTTCAACACTACCAAAAAGGAGTGGATTACTACAAATTTGGCGACGAGCGATCTTGTGCAGGGGACAAGAAGCCAATCCTTCACCCCTGGAACGACACTAATTGAAAATTAGTGCTATTGGAAGATTTCTTCAATTCATCTTCAAGAATGAACTGTAAGTCTGCTATTTATACTTATCTAATTGGCTTCAAAGTCTAGAGGAGAGACTCATGAGACTTGTGGAGTACATACATATTTTTAAAATATGTTTGTAAATTCAACTCCTGCTGGGACTGTTTTCAAGCAATTAATTTAACTGGATTTACCAGCGCGAAAGCGTGCCAGCGTGGTGTAGCTTGATTTGCCGGCGTGTGGGATTTTCTGATTCAAGCAAGGCGAAGTATTTTAATGAAATACTACTAAATCTACTGCGCGGCTGTGTTTCCATTTAAAATTCAGCTCGAGCCATCTAGCCAACGCGCAATCTCTTACCTGCTTGAAGACGCGTGTCTTCGATGGTGTCTTCTGTGACGTTCATTCCTTCGCGGCTCTGACTGGATATTTAGTGCATAAACGCACCTTGAGCCATCCTGCCTCTGCGTAAGCAGCGTGCCGCCATCTTTTGCTTGGCACGTTGATATATACAGCATACAGAGCATTCGTAAGCCACAAGTCTTGCCAACCACGTTTTTCGACGGATAAAACGCGTGTGAAATTGACACGTGAAATAAAGCGCAATAAAACAATGCGCAGTGAAATTGGCACGTGTACATGAAAACAAGTAAAGTTAAAGCCAGCAATTAAAGAAAAGAAGTAGAAAAAAAAAAAAAAAAAGGGGTGAAACAAAGAAAAGACTAGCCTGGTTGACATTTCACATCTGAAATAGATATCTACGCTACAGCATAATACACGTTAATTATTTTAATCAATTATTTTAGTTGGTTATTTTAATTATTTGTATTAATTAATTATTTTAGTTCGTTGTGTTTAATTGTTATTCTAGGTTATTACAAAATCTTTCACTTAAAATAACAAGATGTCAGATGACTCCATGTCAGCGCCTCCAAAATTTTTACCTGTTCCAGGTGAACCTGCTATACCGTGGAAAAGATGGAAAAACATTTTTTTTACATATTTATTGGCGATTGGGGGTGATAAATATGGTCCTGTGAGGAAACAAGCAATTCTCTTGCATCATCTGGGCGTTGAAGGTAGGAGAATATACGATGATTTACCAGAGATATCCTTGGGCATGGGAGATGGTCAACAAGTAAACATTTATGAGATGTCTCTTCAGATGTTGGAAAAACATTTTACTCCAAAAATAAATGTCGTTTTTGAAAGACACAAATTTTTTTGCAGAATACAAAAAACTGATGAAAGTATCGTGTCGTATGTTGCATCTTTGCGGGGGTTAGCTATAACATGTGAATTCCAAGCTCTTTGTGATTCATTAATAAGAGACCAGATAGTTAGATGCACAAATAACAAGTCTGTAAAACAAAAATTGTTGTCAAAGCACCCTACTCTGGACGAGGCCATCGAAATTGCAAGGAGCATGGAGGATACTGATCACTGGATGCAAGAAATTGATAAAGGAAAAAATATTGCTGTGGGTACAACGATAAATAGTGAAAAAGAGGTTTCTGCAGAGGTAAAAGATGCTAAGAAGGAATTAAAAAAAACGACAAGCAAAACATATGGAAGTGCTGCTACTAAAATAGGTGAAAGAAGGCCCATAATTTGTTACAGGTGTGGATGTCCTGGACATGTAAGCTCCAGCTTTGCATGTGGGGCTAGGAATGCTACATGCAGAGTATGTGGCAAAAGGGGTCACTTAGCAAAGGCGTGCAGATCAAAAGGAGGTGTGCAAGGAATGAGTGTGAAGGAAATAGTGAAAGAAGAAGGGGAGAATGAACTATTTCTCACTATTGATGGGATAGAAATAAATAAACACTATGAAATAGAAAAGATAGACAAGGCTGATTCAGAGAATATTTTGCATGTTGATAATAACCCTATGAAACTGAAGAAGGAGAGTACTGAGAAGATTGAAAAACCACATTGTGAAATTACGTTAGGAAAGGGAACCGTAAGACTGTTAGCTGACTCTGGTAGTCTTTTCACTCTGGTGTCAAAGGAAGCATTTCAAGAAAAGCTGGATGGAAAAATGAATCAACTTCAACCTTCTGATGTTAAGGCTGTAGGCTATGGGGGTTCAAGGATCAACATTTTGGGAATGCAGTGGATGAGTATCATCTTTAAGAAAAACGGTGTTTATGGAAGGGTTTATGTCACCGATGAAGGATCCAATATATTGGGATGGAGGCATCAAAAAGACTTGAAAATTAAATTGGATCCGAATGCTGTCGAGCCTGTAATGGCTATTGAGTCTAATGTAGAAAATGTATCTTCTGAGGTTCAAACAAGTAACAAATGGGGAGAGATGTTAATGAAGAGGTATTCTCATGTATTTTCTAATGAATAGGGTATGCTAAAAGGATTCACGCATCGAATTATCTTGAAGAGCAATGCGAAACCGATTGTGCATAAAGTGAGGACAATACCTCACATGATGAAGGAACCTCTTCAGAAAGAATTAGAGAAACTGTTAGATGCTAAGGTGATCGAACCAATTGAATCATCGGAATGGTTGTCTCCAATAGTCGTTGCACCGAAGGATGGTGACAAAATTCGGCTATGCATTGACTTGAGGGACCTTAACAGGAACATTTGGGTAGATCGACAGCCATTACCAAACATTGGGGAGATGCTAAGTATGATGGGTGGGGGACATGTTTTTAGTGTGTTAGACATGTCTTCGGCATATCATCAGGTAAACCTGCATCCAGAATCTCGTCCACTAACTTCATTTGTTACACCTTTAGGGGCATTTCGATATTGTAGGATGCCATTTGGGCTGGCATCAGCCTCTGCTGTTTTTCAGCGGGTAATGCAGAACATATTCAAAGGTATGGAGAGGGTACTTTGTTTCCAAGATGATATTATGATTGTTGGAAGATCTTTTCGTGAGCATGATGAAATCATGGAAGAAGTCTTGGAAAGAATTTCCAAATGTGGTCTGACGATAAAAAGAGAAAAGTGTCACATGAGGTTGGGGGTGGTGAGTTATCTTGGTCACCAAATTTCTGCTGAGGGAATAAAACCTAAAAGTAGCATAGTAAAGGCGGTGAAGGAAGCTCCGTGTCCCACTAATGAGGAGGAGTTGAAATCTTTTCTGGGACTTGCTGAGTATTGCTCAAAATTTATTCCAAAGTTCACGGATTTGGTGGAACCTATGAGACTTTTGTTGAAGAAGGGTGTCAGGTATGAATGGAATTTGGAGTGTGATAAGGCGTTTAATGATGTAAAAGCTGGTCTGTTGAGTGCACCGTCGTTGGGGCATTTTGATCCTAAGAAGAAATCGATTTTAATTAGTGATGCAAGCAATGTTGGTATAGGAGCTGTTTTGTTGCAGGTGTCGGATGGAAATGAAAGCATAATTGGATTTGCTTCTCGTAGGTTGCAAGGTGCGGAGAAATCTTACTCGACAATAGAGAAAGAGGCGCTTGCATGTTGTTGGGGCATAGCGCATTTTAGATTTTATTTGTGGGGGATACCCTTTGTTGTCAAGACGGACCACAAGCCTTTGGTTTACATATTCAAGGGTGGTCGAGGTTTGGAAGGTAGTGTGACTCCTCGAATATCGAGATGGTTGTTATCTGTTTTAGAATACAATTTTGTCGTAGAGTATGTTCGTGGGAACAAAAATGTTATAGCTGATTGTCTTTCCAGAATGCCAGTGGAAGGTGATTTGTTCATGGAAGTTCTGGATGATTTAGTTCTCTGCTTCTTTTTTGCATAATTTATTCGTCACTCTATGCCTGAAAGGGTATTTCTTTGACTTATACTGGGTGCTCCCTTGTGTCTGGACAAAGCTATACCTCTCTGAAGAGCTCTAATCAGAGCGAAACACTGTGTCAGGGGTTGCTTTTGCTCATTTCAGGTTGGCTTGATTGGTATTTTACCAATTCAAAGCTGTAATCCTGTGCCTGGAGTGGTAATTGGCTTTTGTCATTTTACAGCTCGGCAAGGACAGCACTGTGCTAGTCCTATGCTTAAAGACTTTGCTGTACAAATGGCAAAAGGCTTTGTCCTTTTCTATCTCGGCGTGGATGGCACTGTGCTAATCCTATGCTTAAAGATTTTGATAGAAAAACAGACATTTGAGGTGAGCAGATCTAGAGTGTCGCTGGTGTTGAGAGTGCTCCATACAGGAGCTGCTTTCCACCTAAACTTGAGAACTACCCAGAGTTCTCTGCTTCTTTTTTGCATAATTTATTCGTCACTCTATGCCTGAAAGGGTATTTCTTTGACTTATACTGGGTGCTTCCTTGTGTCTGGACAAAGCTATACCTCTCTGAAGAGCTCTAATTAGTGCGAAACACTGTGTTAGGGGTTGCTTTTGCCCATTTCAGGTTGGCTTGATTGGTATTTTACCAATTCAAAGCTGTAATCCTGTGCCTGGAGTGGTAATTGGCTTTTGTCATTTTACAGCTCGGCAAGGACAGCACTGTGCTAGTCCTATGCTTAAAGACTTTGCTGTACAAATGGCAAAAGACTTTGTCCTTTTCTATCTCGGCGTGGATGGCACTGTGCTAATCCTATGCTTAAAGATTTTGATAGAAAAACAGACATTTGAGGTGAGCAGATCTAGAGTGTCGCTGGTGTTGAGAGTGCTCCATACAGGAGCTGCTTTCCACCTAAACTTGAGAACTACCCAGAGTTCTCTGCTTCTTTTTTGCATAATTTATTCGTCACTCTATGCCTGAAAGGGTATTTCTTTGACTTATACTGGGTGCTCCCTTGTGTCTGGACAAAGCTATACCTCTCTGAAGAGCTCTAATTAGAGCGAAACACTGTGTCAGGGGTTGCTTTTGCTCATTTCAGGTTGGCTTGATTGGTATTTTACCAATTCAAAGCTGTAATCCTGTGCCTAGAGTGGTAATTGGCTTTTGTCATTTTACAGCTCGGCAAGGACAGCACTGTGCTAGTCCTATGCTTAAAGACTTTGTTGTACAAATGGCAAAAGACTTTGTCTTTTTGTATCTCGGCGTGGATGGCACTGTGCTAATCCTATGCTTAAAGATTTTGATAGAAAAACAGACAATTGAGGTGAGCAGATCTAGAGTGTCGCTGGTGTTGAGAGCGCTCCATACAGGAGCTGCTTTCCACCTAAACTTGAGAACTACCCAGAGTTCTCTGCTTCTTTTTTGCATAATTTATTCGTCACTCTATGCCAGAAAGGGTATTTCTTTGACTTATACTGGGTGCTCCCTTGTGTCTGGACAAAGCTATACCTCTCTGAAGAGCTCTAATTAGAGCGAAACACTGTGTCAGGGTTTGCTTTTGCTCATTTCAGGTTGGCTTGATTGGTATTTTACCAATTCAAAGCTGTAATCCTGTGCCTGGAGTGGTAATTGGCTATTGTCATTTTACAGCTCGGCAAGGACAGCACTGTGCTAGTCCTATGCTTAAAGACTTTGCTGTACAAATGGCAAAAGACTTTGTCCTTTTCTATTTCGGCGTGGATGGCACTGTGCTAATCCTATGCGTAAAGATTTTGATAGAAAAACAGACATTTGAGGTGAGCAGATCTAGAGTGTCGCTGGTGTTGAGAGTGCTCCATACAGGAGCTGCTTTCCACCTAAACTTGAGAACTACCCAGAGTTCTCTGCTTCTTTTTTGCATAATTTATTCATCACTCTATGCCTGAAAGGGTATTTCTTTGACTTATACTGGGTGCTCCCTTGTGTCTGGACAAAGCTATACCTCTCTGAAGAGCTCTAATTAGAGCGAAACACTGTGTCAGGGGTTGCTTTTGCTCATTTCAGGTTGGCTTGATTGGTATTTTACCAATTCAAAGCTGTAATCCTGTGCCTGGAGTGGTAATTGGCTTTTGGCATTTTACAGCTCGGCAAGAACAGCACTGTGCTAGTTCTATGCTTAAAGACTTTGCTGTACAAATGGCAAAAGACTTTGTCCTTTTCTATCTCAACGTGGATGGCACTGTGCTAATCCTATGCTTAAAGATTTTGATAGAAAAACAGACATTTGAGGTGAGCAGATCTAGAGTGTCGCTGGTGTTGAGAGTGCTCCATACAGGAGCTGCTTTCCACCTAAACTTGAGAACTACCCAGAGTTCTCTGCTTCTCTTTTGCATAATTTATTCGTCACTCTATGCCTGAAAGGGTATTTCTTTGACTTATACTGGGTGCTCCCTTGTGTCTGGACAAAGCTATACCTCTCTGAAGAGCTCTAATTAGAGCGAAACACTGTGTCAGGGGTTGCTTTTGCTCATTTCAGGTTGGCTTGATTGGTATTTTACCAATTCAAAGCTGTAATCCTGTGCCTGGAGTGGTAATTGGCTTTTGTCATTTTACAGCTCGGCAAGGACAGCACTGTGCTAGTCCTATGCTGAAAGACTTTGCTGTACAAATGGCAAAAGACTTTGTCCTTTTCTATCTCGGCGTGGATGGCACTGTGCTAATCCTATGCTTAAAGATTTTGATAGAAAAACAGACATTTGAGGTGAGCAGATCTAGAGTGTCGCTGGTGTTGAGAGTGCTCCATACAGGAGCTGTTTTCCACCTAAACTTGAGAACTACCCAGAGTTCTCTGCTTCTTTTTTGCATAGTTTATTCGTCACTCTATGCCTGAAAGGGTATTTCTTTGACTTATACGGGGTGCACCCTTGTGTCTGGACAAAGCTATACCTCTCTGAAGAGCTCTAATTAGAGCAAAACACTGTGTCAGGGGTTGCTTTTGCTCATTTCAGGTTGGCTTGATTGGTATTTTACCAATTCAAAGCTGTAATCCTGTGCCTGGAGTGGTAATTGGCTTTTGTCATTTTACAGCTCGGCAAGGACAGCTCTCTGCTAGTCCTATGCTTAAAGACTTTGCTGTACAAATGGCAAAAGACTTTGTCTTTTCCTATCTCGGCGTGGATGGCACTGTGCTAATCCTATGCTTAAAGATTTTGATAGAAAAACAGACATTTGAGGTGAGCAGATCTAGAGTGTCGCTGGTGTTGAGAGTGCTCCATACAGGAGCTGCTTTCCACCTAAACTTGAGAACTACCCAGAGTTCTCTGCTTCTTTTTTGCATAATTTATTCGTCACTCTATGCCTGAAAGGGTATTTCTTTGACTTATACTGGGTGCTCCCTTGTGTCTGGATAAAGCTATACCTCTCTGAAGAGCTCTAATTAGAGCAAAACACTGTGTCAGGGTTTGCTTTTGCTCATTTCAGGTTGGCTTGATTGGTATTTTACCAATTCAAAGCTGTAATCCTGTGCCTGGATTGGTAATTGGCTTTTGTCATTTTACAGCTCGGCAAGGACAGCACTGTGCTAGTCCTATGCTTAAAGACTTTGCTGTATAAATGGCAAAAGACGTTGTCCTTTTCTATCTCGGCGTGGATGGCACTGTGCTAATCCTATGATTAAAGATTTTGATAGAAAAACAGACATTTGAGGTGAGCAGATCTAGAGTGTTGCTGGTGTTGAGAGTGCTCCATACAGGAGCTGCTTTCCACCTAAACTTGAGAACTACCCAGAGTTCTCTGCTTCTTTTTTGCATAATTTATTCGTCACTCTATGCCTGAAAGGGTATTTCTTTGACTTATACTGGGTGCTCCCTTGTGTCTGGACAAAGCTATACCTCTCTGAAGAGCTCTAGTTAGAGCGAAACACTGTGTCAGGAGTTGCTTTTGTTCATTTCAGGTTGGCTTGATTGGTATTTTACCAATTCAAAGCTGTAATTCTGTGCCTGGAGTGGTAATTGGCTTTTTTCATTTTACAGCTCGGCAAGGACAGCACTGTGCTAGTCCTATGCTTAAAGACTTTGCTGTACAAATGGCAAAAGACTTTGTCCTTTTCTATCTCGGCGTGGATGGCACTGTGCTAATCCAATGCTTAAAGATTTTGATAGAAAAACAGACATTTGAGGTGAGCAGATCTAGAGTGTCGCTGGTGTTGAGAGTGCTCCATACAGGAGCTGTTTTCCACCTAAACTTGAGAACTACCCAGAGTTCTCTGCTTCTTTTTTGCATAATTTATTCGTCACTCTATGCCTGAAAGGGTATTTCTTTGACTTATACGGGGTGCTCCCTTGTGTCTGGACAAAGCTATACCTCTCTGAAGAGCTCTAATTAGAGCGAAACACTGTGTCAGGGGTTGCTGTTGCTCATTTCAGGTTGGCTTGATTGGTATTTTACCAATTCAAAGCTGTAATCCTGTGCCTGGAGTGGTAATTGGCTTTTTTCATTTTACAGCTCGGCAAGGACAGCTCTGTGCTAGTCCTATGCTTAAAGACTTTGCTGTACAAATGGCAAAAGACTTTGTCTTTTCCTATCTCGGCGTGGATGGCACTGTGCTAATCCTATGCTTAAAGATTTTGATAGAAAAACAGACATTTGAGGTGAGCAGATCTAGAGTGTCGCTGGTGTTGAGAGTGCTCCATACAGGAGCTGCTTTCCACCTAAACTTGAGAACTACCCAGAGTTCTCTGCTTCTTTTTTGCATAATTTATTCGTCACTCTATGCCTGAAAGGGTATTTCTTTGACTTATACTGGGTGCTCCCTTGTGTCTGGACAAAGCTATACCACTCTGAAGAGCTCTAATTAGAGCGAAACACTGTGTCAGGGGTTGCTTTTGCACATTTCAGGTTGGCTTGATTGGTATTTTACCAATTCAAAGCTGTAATCCTGTGCCTGGAGTGGTAATTGGCTTTTGTCATTTTACAGCTCGGCAAGGAAAGCACTGTGCTAGTCCTATGCTTAAAGACTTTGCTGTACAAATGGCAAAAGACTTTGTCCTTTTCTATCTCGGCGTGGATGGCACTGTGCTAATCCTATGCTTAAAGATTTTGATAGAAAAACAGACATTTGAGGTGAGCAGATCTACAGTGTCGCTGGTGTTGAGAGTGCTCCATACAGGAGCTGCTTTCCACCTAAACTTGAGAACTACCCAGAGTTCTCTGCCTCTTTTTTGCATAATTTATTTGTCACTCTATGCCTGAAAGGGTATTTCTTTGACTTATACTGGGTGCTCCCTTGTGTCTGGACAAAGCTATTCCTCTCTGAAGAGCTCTAATTAGAGCGAAACACTGTGTCAGGGGTTGCTTTTGCTCATTTCAGGTTGGCTTGATTGGTATTTTACCAATTCAAAGCTGTAATCCTGTGCCTGGAGTGATAATTGGCTTTTGTCATTTTACAGCTCGGCAAGGACAGCACTGTGCTAGTCCTCTGCTTAAAGACTTTGCTGTACAAATGGCAAAAGACTTTGTCCTTTTCTATCTCGGCGTGGATGGCACTGTGCTAATCCTTTGCTTAAAGATTTTGATAGAAAATCAGACATTTGAGGTGAGCAAATCTAGAGTGTCGCTGGTGTTGAGAGTGCTCCATACAGGAGCTGCTTTCCACCTAAACTTGAGAACTACCCAGAGTTCTCTGCTTGTTTTTTGCATAATTTATTCGTCACTCTATGCCTGAAAGGGTATTTCTTTGACTTATACTGGGTACTCCCTTGTGTGTGGACAAAACTATACCTCTCTGAAGAGCTCTAATCAGAGCGAAACACTGTGTCAGGGGTTGCTTTTGCTCATTTCAGGTTGGCTTGATTGGTATTTTACCAATTCAAAGCTGTAATCCTGTGCCTGGAGTGGTAATTGGCTTTTGTCATTTTACAGCTCGACAAGGACAGCACTGTGCTAGTCCTATGCTTAAAGACTTTGCTGTACAAATGGCAAAAGACTTTGTCCTTTTCTATCTTGGCGTGGATGGCACTGTGCTAATCCTATGCTTAAAGATTTTGATAGAAAAACAGACATTTGAGGTGAGCAGATCTAGAGTGTCGCTGGTGTTGAGAGTGCTCCATAAAGGAGCTGCTTTCCACCTGAACTTGAGAACTATCCAGAGTTCTCTGCTTCTTTTTTGCATAATTTATTCGTCACTCTATGCCTGAAAGGGTATTTCTTTGACTTATACTGGGTGCTCCCTTGTGGCTGGACAAAGCTATACCTCTCTGAAGAGCTCTAATTAGAGCGAAACACTGTGTCAGGGGTTGCTTTTGCTCATTTCAGGTTGGCTTGATTGGTATTTTACCAATTCAAAGCTGTAATCCTGTGCCTGGAGTGGTAATTGGCTTTTGTCATTTTACAGCTTGGCAAGGACAGCACTGTGCTAGTCCTATGCTTAAAGACTTTGCTGTACAAATGGCAAAAGACTTTGTCCTTTTCTATCTCGACGTGGATGGCACTGTGCTAATCCTATGCTTAAAGATTTTGATAGAAAAACAGACTTTTGAGGTGAGCAGATCTAGAGTGTCGCTGGTGTTGAGAGTGCTCCATACAGGAGCTGCTTTCCACCTAAACTTGAGAACTACCCAGAGTTCTCTGCTTCTTTTTTGCATAATTTATTCGTCACTCTATGCCTGAAAGGGTATTTCTTTGACTTATACTGGGTGCTCCCTTGTGTCTGGACAAAGCTATACCTCTCTGAAGAACTCTAATTAGAGCAAAACACTGTGTCAGGGGTTGCTTTTGCTCATTTCAGGTTGGCTTGATTGGTATTTTACCAATTCAAAGCTGTAATCCTGTGCCTGGAGTGGTAATTGGCTTTTGTCATTTTACAGCTCGGCAAGGACAGCACTGTGCTAGTGCTATGCTTAAAGACTTTGCTGTACAAATGGCAAAAGACTTTGTCCTTTCCTATCTCGGCGTGGATGGCACTGTGCTAATCCTATGCTTAAAGATTTTGATAGAAAAACAGACATTTGAGGTGAGCAGATCTAGAGTGTCGCTGGTGTTGAGAGTGCTCCATACAGGAGCTGCTTTCCACTTAAACTTGAGAACTACCCAGAGTTCTCTGCTTCTTTTTTGCATAATTTATTCGTCACTCTATGCCTGAAAGGGTATTTCTTTGACTTATACTGGGTGCTCCCTTTTGTCTGGATAAAGCTATACCTCTCTGAAGAGCTCTAATTAGAGCGAAACACTGTGTCAGGGGTTGCTTTTGCTCATTTCATGTTGGCTTGATTGGTATTTTACCAATTCAAAGCTGTAATCCTGTGCCTGGATTGGGAATTGGCTTTTGTCATTTTACAGCTCGGCAAGGACAGCACTGTGCTAGTCCTATGCTTAAAGACTTTGCTGTACAAATGGCAAAATACTTTGTCCTTTTCTATCTCGGCGTGGATGGCACTGTGCTAATCCTATGCTTAAAGATTTTGATAGAAAAACAGACATTTGAGGTGAGCAGATCTAGAGTGTCGCTGGTGTTGAGAGTGCTCCATACAGGAGCTGCTTTCCACCTAAACTTGAGAACTACCCAGAGTTCTCTGCTTCTTTTTTGCATAATTTATTCGTCACTCTATGCCTGAAAGGGTATTTCTTTGACTTATACTGGGTGCTCCCTTGTGTCTGGACTAAGCTATACCTCTCTGAAGAGCTCTAATTAGAGCGAAACACTGTGTCAGGGGTTGCTTTTGCTCATTTCAGGTTGGCTTGATTGGTATTTTACCAATTCAAAGCTGTAATCCTGTGCCTAGAGTGGTAATTGGCTTTTGTCATTTTACAGCTCGGCAAGGAAAGCACTGTGCTAGTCCTATGCTTAAAGACTTTGCTGTACAAATGGCAAAAGACTTTGTCCTTTTCTATCTCAGCGTGGATGGCACTGTGCTAATCCTATGCTTAAAGATTTTGATAGAAAAACAGACATTTGAGGTGAGCAGATCTACAGTGTCGCTGGTGTTGAGAGTGCTCCATACAGGAGCTGCTTTCCACCTAAACTTGAGAACTACCCAGAGTTCTCTGCTTCTTTTTTGCATAATTTATTTCTCACTCTATGCCTGAAAGGGTATTTCTTTGACTTATACTGGGTGCTCCCTTGTGTCTGGACAAAGCTATACCTCTCTGAAGAGCTCTAATTAGAGCGAAACACTGTGTCAGGGGTTGCTTTTGCTCATTTCAGGTTGGCTTGATTGGTATTTTACCAATTCAAAGCTGTAATCCTGTGCCTGGAGTGGTAATTGGCTTTTGTCATTTTACAGCTCGGCAAGGACAGCACTGTGCTAGTCCTATGCTTAAAGACTTTGCTGTACAAATGGCAAAAGACTTTGTCCTTTCCTATCTCGGCGTGGATGGCACTGTGCTAATCCTATGCTTAAAGATTTTGATAGAAAAACAGACATTTGAGGTGAGCAGATCTAGAGTGTCGCTGGTGTTGAGAGTGCTCCATACAGGAGCTGCTTTCCACCTAAACTTGAGAACTACCCAGAGTTCTCTGCTTCTTTTTTGCATAATTTATTCGTCACTCTATGCCTGAAAGGGTATTTCTTTGACTTATACTGGGTGCTCCCTTGTGTCTGGACAAAGCTATACCTCTCTGAAGAGCTCTAATTAGAGCGAAACACTGTGTCAGGGGTTGCTTTTGTTCATTTCAGGTTGGCTTGATTGGTATTTTACCAATTCAAAGCTGTAATTCTGTGCCTGGAGTGATAATTGGCTTTTGTCATTTTACAGCTCGGCAAGGACAGCACTGTGCTAGTCCTCTGCTTAAAGACTTTGCTGTACAAATGGCAAAAGACTTTGTCCTTTTCTATCTCGGCGTGGATGGCACTGTGCTAATCCTTTGCTTAAAGATTTTGATAGAAAATCAGACATTTGAGGTGAGCAAATCTAGAGTGTCGCTGGTGTTGAGAGTGCTCCATACAGGAGCTGCTTTCCACCTAAACTTGAGAACTACCCAGAGTTCTCTGCTTCTTTTTTGCATAATTTATTCGTCACTCTATGCCTGAAAGGGTATTTCTTTGACTTATACTGGGTGCTCCCTTGTGTGTGGACAAAACTATACCTCTCTGAAGAGCTCTAATCAGAGCGAAACACTGTGTCAGGGGTTGCTTTTGCTCATTTCAGGTTGGCTTGATTGGTATTTTACCAATTCTAAGCTGTAATCCTGTGCCTGGAGTGGTAATTGGCTTTTGTCATTTTACAGCTCGGCAAGGACAGCACTGTGCTAGTCCTATGCTTAAAGACTTTGCTGTACAAATGGCAAAAGACTTTGTCCTTTTCTATCTCGGCGTGGATGGCACTGTGCTAATCCTATGCTTAAAGATTTTGATAGAAAAACAGACATTTGAGGTGAGCAGATCTAGAGTGTCGCTGGTGTTGAGAGTGCTCCATAAAGGAGCTGCTTTCCACCTAAACTTGAGAACTACCCAGAGTTCTCTGCTTCTTTTTTGCATAATTTATTTGTCACTCTATGCCTGAAAGGGTATTTCTTTGACTTATACTGGGTGCTCCCTTGTGGCTGGACGAAGCTATACCTCTCTGAAGAGCTCTAATTAGAGCGAAACACTGTGTCAGGGGTTGCTTTTGCTCATTTCAGGTTGGCTTGATTGGTATTTTACCAATTCAAAGCTGTAATCCTGTGCCTGGAGTGGTAATTGGCTTTTGTCATTTTACAGCTTGGCAAGGACAGCACTGTGCTAGTCCTATGCTTAAAGACTTTGCTGTACAAATGGCAAAAGACTTTGTCCTTTTCTATCTCGACGTGGATGGCACTGTGCTAATCCTATGCTTAAAGATTTTGATAGAAAAACAGACATTTGAGGTGAGCAGATCTAGAGTGTCGCTGGTGTTGAGAGTGCTCCATACAGGAGCTGCTTTCCACCTAAACTTGAGAACTACCCAGAGTTCTCTGCTTCTTTTTTGCATAATTTATTCATCACTCTATGCCTGAAAGGGTATTTCTTTGACTTATACTGGGTGCTCCCTTGTGTCTGGACAAAGCTATACCTCTCTGAAGAGCTCTAATTAGAGCGAAACACTGTGTCAGGGGTTGCTTTTGCTCATTTCAGGTTGGCTTGATTGGTATTTTACCAATTCAAAGCTGTAATCCTGTGCCTGGAGTGGTAATAAGATTTTGTCATTTTACAGCTCGGCAAGGACAGCACTGTGCTAGTCCTATGCTTAAAGACTTTGCTGTACAAATGGCAAAAGACTTTGTCCTTTCCTATCTCGGCGTGGATGGCACTGTGCTAATCCTATGCTTAAAGATTTTGATAGAAAAACAGACATTTGAGGTGAGCAGATCTAGAGTGTCGCTGGTGTTGAGAGTGCTCCATACAGGAGCTGCTTTCCACCTAAACTTGAGAACTACCCAGAGTTCTCTGCTTCTTTTTTGCATAATTTATTTGTCACTCTATGCCTGAAAGGGTATTTCTTTGACTTATACTGGGTGCTCCCTTGTGTCTGGACAAAGCTATACCTCTCTGAAGAGCTCTAATTAGAGCGAAACACTGTGTCAGGGGTTGCTTTTGTTCATTTCAGGTTGGCTTGATTGGTATTTTACCAATTCAAAGCTGTAATTCTATGCCTGGAGTGATAATTGGCTTTTGTCATTTTACAGCTCGGCAAGGACAGCACTGTGCTAGTCCTCTGCTTAAAGACTTTGCTGTACAAATGGCAAAAGACTTTGTCCTTTTCTATCTCGGCGTGGATGGCACTGTGCTAATCCTTTGCTTAAAGATTTTGATAGAAAATCAGACATTTGAGGTGAGCAAATCTAGAGTGTCGCTGGTGTTGAGAGTGCTCCATACAGGAGCTGCTTTCCACCTAAACTTGAGAACTACCCAGAGTTCTCTGCTTCTTTTTTGCATAATTTATTCGTCACTCTATGCCTGAAAGGGTATTTCTTTGACTTATACTGGGTGCTCCCTTGTGTGTGGACAAAACTATACCTCTCTGAAGAGCTCTAATCAGAGCGAAACACTGTGTCAGGGGTTGCTTTTGCTCATTTCAGGTTGGCTTGATTGGTATTTTACCAATTCAAAGCTGTAATCCTGTGCCTGGAGTGGTAATTGGCTTTTGTCATTTTACAGCTCGACAAGGACAGCACTGTGCTAGTCCTATGCTTAAAGACTTTGCTGTACAAATGGCAAAAGACTTTGTCCTTTTCTATGTCGGCGTGGATGGCACTGTGCTAATCCTATGCTTAAAGATTTTGATAGAAAAACAGACATTTGAGGTGAGCAGATCTAGAGTGTCGCTGGTGTTGAGAGTGCTCCATACAGGAGCTGCTTTCCACCTAAACTTGAGAACTACCCAGAGTTCTCTGCTTCTTTTTTGCATAATTTATTCGTCACTCTATGCCTGAAAGGGTATTTCTTTGACTTATACTGGGTGCTCCCTTGTGTCTGGACAAAGCTATACCTCTCTGAAGAGCTCTAATTAGAGTGAAACACTGTGTCAGTGGTTGCTTTTGCTCATTTCAGGTTGGCTTGATTGGTATTTTACCAATTCAAAGCTGTAATCCTGTGCCTGGAGTGGTAATTGGCTTTTGTCATTTTACAGCTCGGCAAGGACAGCACTGTGCTAGTCCTATGCTTAAAGACTTTGCTGTACAAATGGCAAAAGACTTTGTCCTTTTCTATCTCGGCGTGGATGGCACTGTGCTAATCCTATGCTTAAAGATTTTGATAGAAAAACAGACATTTGAGGTGAGCAGATGTAGAGTGTCGCTGGTGTTGAGAGTGCACCATAAAGGAGCAGCTTTCCACCTAAACTTGAGAACTACCCAGAGTTCTCTGCTTCTTTTTTGCATAATTTATTCGTCACTCTATGCCTGAAAGGGTATTTCTTTGACTTATACTGGGTGCTCCCTTGTGGCTGGACAAAGCTATACCTCTCTGAAGAGCTCTAATTAGAGCGAAACACTGTGTCAGGGGTTGCTTTTGCTCATTTCAGGTTGGCTTGATTGGTATTTTACCAATTCAAAGCTGTAATCCTGTGCCTGGAGTGGTAATTGGCTTTTGTCATTTTACAGCTCGGCAAGGACAGCACTGTGCTAGTCCTATGCTTAAAGACTTTGCTGTACAAATGGCAAAAGACTTTGTCCTTTTCTATCTCGACGTGGATGGCACTGTGCTAATCCTATGCTTAAAGATTTTGATAGAAAAACAGACATTTGAGGTGAGCAGATCTAGAGTGTCGCTGGTGTTGAGAGTGCTCCATACAGGAGCTGCTTTCCACCTAAACTTGAGAACTACCCAGAGTTCTCTGCTTCTTTTTTGCATAATTTATTTGTCACTCTATGCCTGAAAGGGTATTTCTTTGACTTATACTGGGTGCTCCCTTGTGTCTGGACAAAGCTATACCTCTCTGAAGAGCTCTAATTAGAGCAAAACACTGTGTCAGGGGTTGCTTTTGCTCATTTCAGGTTGGCTTGATTGGTATTTTACCAATTCAAAGCTGTAATCCTGTGCCTGGAGTGGTAATTGGCTTTTGTCATTTTACAGCTCGGCAAGGACAGCACTGTGCTAGTCCTATGCTTAAAGACTTTGCTGTACAAATGGCAAAAGACTTTGTCCTTTTCTATCTCGGCGTGGATGGCACTGTGCTAATCCTATGCTTAAAGATTTTGATAGAAAAACAGACATTTGAGGTGAGCAGATCTAGAGTGTCGCTGGTGTTGAGAGTGCTCCATACAGGAGCTGCTTTCCACCTAAACTTGAGAACTACCCAGAGTTCTCTGCTTCTTTTTTGCATAATTTATATGTCACTCTATGCCTGAAAGGGTATTTCTTTGACTTATACTGGGTGCTCCCTTGTGTCTGGACAAAGCTATACCTCTCTGAAGAGCTCTAATTAGAGCGAAACACTGTGTCAGGGGTTGCTTTTGCTCATTTCAGGTTGGCTTGATTGGTATTTTACCAATTCAAAGCTGTAATCCTGTGCCTGGAGTGGTAATTGGCTTTTGTCATTTTACAGCTCGGCAAGGACAGCACTGTGCTAGTCCTATGCTTAAAGACTTTGCTGTACAAATGGCAAAAGACTTTGTCCTTTCCTATCTCGGCGTGGATGGCACTGTGCTAATCCTATGCTTAAAGATTTTGATAGAAAAACAGACATTTGAGGTGAGCAGATCTAGAGTGTCGCTGGTGTTGAGAGTGCTCCATACAGGAGCTGCTTTCCACCTAAACTTGAGAACTACCCAGAGTTCTCTGCTTCTTATTTGCATAATTTATTCGTCACTCTATGCCTGAAAGGGTATTTCTTTGACTTATACTGGGTGCTCCCTTGTGTCTGGATAAAGCTATACCTCTCTGAAGAGCTCTAATTAGAGCAAAACACTGTGTCAGGGGTTGCTTTTGCTCATTTCAGGTTGGCTTGATTGGTATTTTACCAATTCAAAGCTGTAATCCTGTGCCTGGATTGGTAATTGGCTTTTGTCATTTTACAGCTCGGCAGGGACAGCACTGTGCTAGTCCTATGCTTAAAGACTTTGCTGTACAAATGGCAAAAGACTTTGTCCTTTTCTATCTCGGCGTGGATGGCACTGTGCTAATCCTATGCTTAAAGATTTTGATAGAAAAACAGACATTTGAGGTGAGCAGATCTAGAGTGTTGCTGGTGTTGAGAGTGCTCCATACAGGAGCTGCTTTCCACCTAAACTTGAGAACTACCCAGAGTTCTCTGCTTCTTTTTTGCATAATTTATTCGTCACTCTATGCCTGAAAGGGTATTTCTTTGACTTATACTGGGTGCTCCCTTGTGTCTGGACAAAGCTATACCTCTCTGAAGAGCTCTAATTAGAGCGAAATACTGTGTCAGGGGTTGCTTTTGTTCATTTCAGGTTGGCTTGATTGGTATTTTACCAATTCAAAGCTGTAATTCTGTGCCTGGAGTGGTAATTGGCTTTTGTCATTTTACAGCTCGGCAAGGACAGCACTGTGCTAGTCCTATGCTTAAAGACTTTGCTGTACAAATGGCAAAAGACTTTGTCCTTTTCTATCTCGGCGTGGATGGCACTGTGCTAATCCTTTGCTTAAAGATTTTGATAGAAAATCAGACATTTGAGGTGAGCAGATCTAGAGTGTCGCTGGTGTTGAGAGTGCTCCATACAGGAGCTGCTTTCCACCTAAACTTGAGAACTACCCAGAGTTCTCTGCTTCTTTTTTTGCATAATTTATTCGTCACTCTATGCCTGAAAGGGTATTTCTTTGACTTATACTGGGTGCTCCCTTGTGTCTGGACAAAGCTATACCTCTCTGAAGAGCTCTAATTAGAGCGAAATACTGTGTCAGGGGTTGCTTTTGCTCATTTCAGGTTGGCTTGATTGGTATTTTACCAATTCAAAGCTGTAATCCTGTGCCTAGAGTGGTAATTGGCTTTTGTCATTTTACAGCGCGGCAAGGACAGCACTGTGCTAGTCCTATGCTTAAAGACTTTGCTGTACAAATGGCAAAAGACTTTGTCCTTTTCTATCTCGGCGTGGATGGCACTGTGCTAATCCTATGCTTAAAGATTTTGATAGAAAAACAGACAATTGAGGTGAGCAGATCTAGAGTGTCGCTGGTGTTGAGAGTGCTCCATACAGGAGCTGCTTTCCACCTAAACTTGAGAACTACCCAGAGTTCTCTGCTTCTTTTTTGCATAATTTATTCATCACTCTATGCCGGAAAGGGTATTTCTTTGACTTATACTGGGTGCTCCCTTGTGTCTGGACAAAGCTATACCTCTCTGAAGAGCTCTAATTAGAGCGAAACACTGTGTCAGGGATTGCTTTTGCTCATTTCAGGTTGGCTTGATTGGTATTTTACCAATTCAAAGCTGTAATCCCGTGCCTGGAGCGGTAATTGGCTTTTGTCATTTTACAGCTCGGCAAGGACAGCACTGTGCTAGTCCTATGCTTAAAGACTTTGCTGTACAAATGGCAAAAGACTTTGTCCTTTTCTATCTCGGCGTGGATGGCACTGTGCTAATCCTATGCTTAAAGATTTTGATAGAAAAACAGACATTTGAGGTGAGCAGATCTAGAGTGTCGCTGGTGTTGAGAGTGCTCCATACAGGAGCTGCTTTCCACCTAAACTTGAGAACTACCCAGAGTTCTCTGCTTCTTATTTGCATAATTTATTCGTCACTCTATGCCTGAAAGGGTATTTCTTTGACTTATACTGGGTGCTCCCTTGTGTCTGGATAAAGCTATACCTCTCTGAAGAGCTCTAATTAGAGCAAAACACTGTGTCAGGGGTTGCTTTTGCTCATTTCAGGTTGGCTTGATTGGTATTTTACCAATTCAAAGCTGTAATCCTGTGCCTGGATTGGTAATTGGCTTTTGTCATTTTACAGCTCGGCAGGGACAGCACTGTGCTAGTCCTATGCTTAAAGACTTTGCTGTACAAATGGCAAAAGACTTTGTCCTTTTCTATCTCGGCGTGGATGGCACTGTGCTAATCCTATGCTTAAAGATTTTGATAGAAAAACAGACATTTGAGGTGAGCAGATCTAGAGTGTTGCTGGTGTTGAGAGTGCTCCATACAGGAGCTGCTTTCCACCTAAACTTGAGAACTACCCAGAGTTCTCTGCTTCTTTTTTGCATAATTTATTCGTCACTCTATGCCTGAAAGGGTATTTCTTTGACTTATACTGGGTGCTCCCTTGTGTCTGGACAAACTATACCTCTCTGAAGAGCTCTAATTAGAGCGAAATACTGTGTCAGGGGTTGCTTTTGTTCATTTCAGGTTGGCTTGATTGGTATTTTACCAATTCAAAGCTGTAATTCTGTGCCTGGAGTGGTAATTGGCTTTTGTCATTTTACAGCTCGGCAAGGACAGCACTGTGCTAGTCCTATGCTTAAAGACTTTGCTGTACAAATGGCAAAAGACTTTGTCCTTTTCTATCTCGGCGTGGATGGCACTGTGCTAATCCTTTGCTTAAAGATTTTGATAGAAAATCAGACATTTGAGGTGAGCAGATCTAGAGTGTCGCTGGTGTTGAGAGTGCTCCATACAGGAGCTGCTTTCCACCTAAACTTGAGAACTACCCAGAGTTCTCTGCTTCTTTTTTTGCATAATTTATTCGTCACTCTATGCCTGAAAGGGTATTTCTTTGACTTATACTGGGTGCTCCCTTGTGTCTGGACAAAGCTATACCTCTCTGAAGAGCTCTAATTAGAGCGAAATACTGTGTCAGGGGTTGCTTTTGCTCATTTCAGGTTGGCTTGATTGGTATTTTACCAATTCAAAGCTGTAATCCTGTGCCTAGAGTGGTAATTGGCTTTTGTCATTTTACAGCGCGGCAAGGACAGCACTGTGCTAGTCCTATGCTTAAAGACTTTGCTGTACAAATGGCAAAAGACTTTGTCCTTTTCTATCTCGGCGTGGATGGCACTGTGCTAATCCTATGCTTAAAGATTTTGATAGAAAAACAGACAATTGAGGTGAGCAGATCTAGAGTGTCGCTGGTGTTGAGAGTGCTCCATACAGGAGCTGCTTTCCACCTAAACTTGAGAACTACCCAGAGTTCTCTGCTTCTTTTTTGCATAATTTATTCATCACTCTATGCCGGAAAGGGTATTTCTTTGACTTATACTGGGTGCTCCCTTGTGTCTGGACAAAGCTATACCTCTCTGAAGAGCTCTAATTAGAGCGAAACACTGTGTCAGGGATTGCTTTTGCTCATTTCAGGTTGGCTTGATTGGTATTTTACCAATTCAAAGCTGTAATCCCGTGCCTGGAGTGGTAATTGGCTTTTGTCATTTTACAGCTCGGCAAGGACAGCACTGTGCTAGTCCTATGCTTAAAGACTTTGCTGTACAAATGGCAAAAGACTTTGTCCTTTTCTATCTCGGCGTGGATGGCACTGTGCTAATCCTATGCTTAAAGATTTTGATAGAAAAACAGACAATTGAGGTGAGCAGATCTAGAGTGTTGCTGGTGTTGAGAGCGCTCCATACAGGAGCTGCTTTCCACCTAAGCTTGAGAAGTACCCAGAGTTCTCTGCTTCTTTTTTGCATAATTTATTTGTCACTCTATGCCGGAAAGGGTATTTCTTTGACTTATACTGGGTGCTCCCTTGTGTCTGGACAAAGCTATACCTCTCTGAAGAGCTCTAATTAGAGCGAAACACTGTGTCAGGGGTTGCTTTTGCTCATTTCAGGTTGGCTTGATTGGTATTTTACCAATTCAAAGCTGTAATCCCGTGCCTGGAGTGGTAATTGGCTTTTGTCATTTTACAGCTCGGCAAGGACAGCACTGTGCTAGTCCTATGCTTAAAGACTTTGCTGTACAAATGGCAAAAGACTTTGTCCTTTTCTATCTCGGCGTGGATGGCACTGTGCTAATCCTATGCTTAAAGATTTTGATAGAAAAACAGACATTTGAGGTGAGCAGATCTAGAGTGTCGCTGGTGTTGAGAGTGCTCCATACAGGAGCTGCTGTCCACCTAAACTTGAGAACTACCCAGAGTTCTCTGCTTCTTTTTTGCATAATTTATTCGTCACTCTATGCCTGAAAGGGTATTTCTTTGACTTATACTGGGTGCTCCCTTGTGTCTGGACAAAGCTATACCTCTCTGAAGAGCTCTAATTAGAGCGAAATACTGTGTCAGGGGTTGCTTTTGCTCATTTCAGGTTGGCTTGATTGGTATTTTACCAATTCAAAGCTGTAATCCTGTGCCTAGAGTGGTAATTGGCTTTTGTCATTTTACAGCGCGGCAAGGACAGCACTGTGCTAGTCCTATGCTTAAAGACTTTGCTGTACAAATGGCAAAAGACTTTGTCCTTTTCTATCTCGGCGTGGATGGCACTGTGCTAATCCTATGCTTAAAGATTTTGATAGAAAAACAGACAATTGAGGTGAGAATATCTAGAGTGTCGCTGGTGTTGAGAGCGCTCCATACAGGAGCTGCTTTCCACCTAAACTTGAGAACTACCCAGAGTTCTCTGCTTCTTTTTTGCATAATTTATTCGTCACTCTATGCCGGAAAGGGTATTTCTTTGACTTATACTGGGTGCTCCCTTGTGTCTGGACAAAGCTATACCTCTCTGAAGAGCTCTAATTAGAGCGAAACACTGTGTCAGGGATTGCTTTTGCTCATTTCAGGTTGGCTTGATTGGTATTTTACCAATTCAAAGCTGTAATCCCGTGCCTGGAGTGGTAATTGGCTTTTGTCATTTTACAGCTCGGCAAGGACAGCACTGTGCTAGTCCTATGCTTAAAGACTTTGCTGTACAAATGGCAAAAGACTTTGTCCTTTTCTATCTCGGCGTGGATGGCACTGTGCTAATCCTATGCTTAAAGATTTTGATAGAAAAACAGACAATTGAGGTGAGCAGATCTAGAGTGTCGCTGGTGTTGAGAGCGCTCCATACAGGAGCTGCTTTCCACCTAAGCTTGAGCCACTCTATGCCTGAAAGGGTATTTCTTTGACTTATACTGGGTGCTCCCTTGTGTCTGGACAAAGCCATACCTCTCTGAAGAGCTCTAATTAGAGCTAGAGTGTCGCTGGTGTTGAGAGCGCTCCATACAGGAGCTGCTTTCCACCTAAACTTGAGAACTACCCAGAGTTCTCATGACGCATCTGTGCCGAAAAGTGGCGCATTGCTGGAGTTGCGTCGCAAGCGCGACGCAGCTCCAGCAATGATCTGGGGGGCCCTATCTTTACAATGCTGCGTCAATCCTTACGCCTGCTTCAAGCAGGCGCAGGGTTTTGACGCAGCATGGGCCTAAAAGTGACTGAGTGAAATCTTGTAGATTTCACTCAGCCACTTTTAGCAGGCGTTCCTGCGTCGGAACGCCCCCACCTGCCCTGGAACGCCTACATGTGGCGCAGGGCTTTACAACGTGACGCATCTCCCAGATGCGTCACGTTGTAAATACCCCGCACCATGGCGCAGGATTTGCACCGCTGCTGCGTCACAAAAGTGACGCAACGGCGGCGCAAACGTGGCGCAAGTGCAACATAAATCTGCCCCTTTGTCCTTTTCTATCTCGGCGTGGATGGCACTGTGCTAATCCTATGCTTAAAGATTTTGATAGAAAAACAAACATTTGAGGTGAGCAGATCTAGAGTGTCGCTGTTGTTGAGAGTGCTCCATACAGGAGCTGCTTTCCACCTAAACTTAAGAACTACCCAGAGTTCTCTGCTTCTTTTTTGCATAATTTATTCGTCACTCTATGCCTGAAAGGGTATTTCTTTGACTTATACTGGGTGCTCCCTTGTGTCTGGACAAAGCTATACCTCTCTGAAGAGCTCTAATTAGAGCAAAACACTGTGTCAGGGGTTGCTTTTGCTCATTTCAGGTTGGCTTGATTGGTATTTTACCAATTCAAAGCTGTAATCCTGTGCCTGGAGTGGTAATTGGCTTTAGTCATTTTACAGCTCGGCAAGGACAGCACTGTGCTAGTCCTATGCTTAAAGACTTTGCTGTACAAATGGCAAAAGACTTTCTCCTTTTCTATCTCGGCGTGGATGGCACTGTGCTAATCCTATGCTTAAAGATTTTGATAGAAAAACAGACATTTGAGGTGAGCAGATCTAGAGTGTCGCTGGTGTTGAGAGTGCTCCATACATTAGCTGCTTTCCACCTAAACTTGAGAACTACCCAGAGTTCTCTGCTTCTTTTTTGCCTAATTTATTCGTCACTCTATGCCTGAAAGGGTATTTCTTTGACTTATACTGGGTGCTCCCTTGTGTCTGGACAAAGCTATACCTCTCTGAAGAGCTCTAATTAGAGCGAAACACTGTGTCAGGGGTTGCTTTTGCTCATTTCAGGTTGGCTTGATTGGTATTTTACCAATTCAAAGCTGTAATCCTGTGCCTGGAGTGGTAATTGGCTTTTGTCATTTTACAGCTCGGCAAGGACAGCACTGTGCTAGTCCTATGCTTAAAGACTTTGCTGTACAAATGGCAAAAGACTTTGTCCTTTTCTATCTCGGCGTGGATGGCACTGTGCTAATCCTATGCTTAAAGATTTTGATAGAAAAACAAACATTTGAGGTGAGCAGATCTAGAGTGTCGCTGGTGTTGAGAGTGCTCCATACAGGAGCTGCTTTCCACCTAAACTTGAGAACTACCCAGAGTTCTCTGCTTCTTTTTTGCATAATTTATTCGTCACTCTATGCCTGAAACGGTATTTCTTTGACTTATACTGGGTGCTCCCTTGTGTCTGGACAAAGCTATACCTCTCTGAAGAGCTCTAATTAGAGCGAAATACTGTGTCAGGGGTTGCTTTTTTTCATTTCAGGTTGGCTTGATTGGTATTTTACCAATTCAAAGCTGTAATTCTGTGCCTGGAGTGGTAATTGGCTTTTGTCATTTTACAGCTCGGCAAGGACAGCACTGTGCTAGTCCTATGCTTAAAGACTTTGCTGTACAAATGGCAAAATACTTTGTCCTTTTCTATCTCGGCGTGGATGGCACTGTGCTAATCCTTTGCTTAAAGATTTTGATAGAAAATCAGACATTTGAGGTGAGCAGATCTAGAGTGTCGCTGGTGTTGAGAGTGCTCCATACAGGAGCTGCTTTCCACCTGAACTTGAGAACTACCCAGAGTTCTCTGCTTTTTTTTTGCATAATTTATTCGTCACTCTATGCCTGAAAGGGTATTTCTTTGACTTATACTGGGTGCTCCCTTGTGTCTGGACAAAGCTATACCTCTCTGAAGAGCTCTAATTAGAGCGAAACACTGTGTCAGGGATTGCTTTTGCTAATTTCAGGTTGGCTTGATTGGTATTTTACCAATTCAAAGCTGTAATCCTGTGCCTGGAGTGGTAATTGGCTTTTGTCATTTTACAGCTCGGCAAGGACAGCACTGTGCTAGTCCTATGCTTAAAGACTTTGCTGTACAAATGGCAAAAGACTTTGTCCTTTTCTATCTCGGCGTGGATGGCGCTGTGCTAATCCTATGCTTAAAGATTTTGATAGAAAAACAGACATTTGAGGTGAGCAGATCTAGAGTGTCGCTGGTGTTGAGAGTGCTCCATACAGGAGCTGCTTTCCACCTAAACTTGAGAACTACCCAGAGTTCTCTGCTTCTTTTTTGCATAATTTATTCGTCACTCTATGCCTGCAAGGGTATTTCTTTGACTTATACTGGGTGCTCCCTTGTGTCTGGACAAAGCTATACCTCTCTGAAGAGCTCTAATTAGAGCGAAATACTGTGTCAGGGGTTGCTTTTGCTCATTTCAGGTTGGCTTGATTGGTATTTTACCAATTCAAAGCTGTAATCCTGTGCCTAGAGTGGTAATTGGCTTTTGTCATTTTACAGTGCGGCAAGGACAGCACTGTGCTAGTTCTATGCTTAAAGACTTTGCTGTACAAATGGCAAAAGACTTTGTCCTTTTCTATCTCGGCGTGGATGGCACTGTGCTAATCCTATGCTTAAAGATTTTGTTAGAAAAACAGACAATTGAGGTGAGCAGATCTAGAGTGTCGCTGGTGTTGAGAGCGCTCCATACAGGAGCTGCTTTCCACCTAAACTTGAGAACTACCCAGAGTTCTCTGCTTCTTTTTTGCATAATTTATTCGTCACTCTATGCCGGAAAGGGTATTTCTTTGACTTATACTGGGTGCTCCCTTGTGTCTGGACAAAGCTATACCTCTCTGAAGAGCTCTAATTAGAGCGAAACACTGTGTCAGGGATTGCTTTTGCTCATTTCAGGTTGGCTTGATTGGTATTTTACCAATTCAAAGCTGTAATCCCGTGCCTGGAGTGGTAATTGGCTTTTGTCATTTTACAGCTCGGCAAGGACAGCACTGTGCTAGTCCTATGCTTAAAGACTTTGCTGTACAAATGGCAAAAGACTTTGTCCTTTTCTATCTCGGCGTGGATGGCACTGTGCTAATCCTATGCTTAAAGATTTTGATAGAAAAACAGACATTTGAAGTGAGCAGATCTAGAGTGTCGCTGGTGTTGAGAGTGCTCCATACAGGAGCTGCTGTCCACCTAAACTTGAGAACTACCCAGAGTTCTCTGCTTCTTTTTTGCATAATTTATTCGTCACTCTATGCCTGAAAGGGTATTTCTTTGACTTATACTGGGTGCTCCCTTGTGTCTGGACAAAGCTATACCTCTCTGAAGAGCTCTAATTAGAGCGAAATACTGTGTCAGGGGTTGCTTTTGCTCATTTCAGGTTGGCTTGATTGGTATTTTACCAATTCAAAGCTGTAATCCTGTGCCTAGAGTGGTAATTGGCTTTTGTCATTTTACAGCGCGGCAAGGACAGCACTGTGCTAGTCCTATGCTTAAAGACTTTGCTGCACAAATGGCAAAAGACTTTGTCCTTTTCTATCTCGGCGTGGATGGCACTGTGCTAATCCTATGCTTAAAGATTTTGATAGAAAAACAGACAATTGAGGTGAGCAGATCTAGAGTGTCGCTGGTGTTGAGAGCGCTCCATACAGGAGCTGCTTTCCACCTAAACTTGAGAACTACCCAGAGTTCTCTGCTTCTTTTTTGCATAATTTATTCGTCACTCTATGCCGGAAAGGGTATTTCTTTGACTTATACTGGGTGCTCCCTTGTGTCTGGACAAAGCTATACCTCTCTGAAGAGCTCTAATTAGAGCGAAACACTGTGTCAGGGATTGCTTTTGCTCATTTCAGGTTGGCTTGATTGGTATTTTACCAATTCAAAGCTGTAATCCCGTGCCTGGAGTGGTAATTGGCTTTTGTCATTTTACAGCTCGGCAAGGACAGCACTGTGCTAGTCCTATGCTTAAAGACTTTGCTGTACAAATGGCAAAAGACTTTGTCCTTTTCTATCTCGGCGTGGATGGCACTGTGCTAATCCTATGCTTAAAGATTTTGATAGAAAAACAGACAATTGAGGTGAGCAGATCTAGAGTGTCGCTGGTGTTGAGAGCGCTCCATACAGGAGCTGCTTTCCACCTAAGCTTGAGCCACTCTATGCCTGAAAGGGTATTTCTTTGACTTATACTGGGTGCTCCCTTGTGTCTGGACAAAGCTATACCTCTCTGAAGATCTCTAATTAGAGCTAGAGTGTCGCTGGTGTTGAGAGCGCTCCATACAGGAGCTGCTTTCCACCTAAACTTGAGAACTACCCAGAGTTCTCATGACGCATCTGTGCCGAAAAGTGGCGCATTGCTGGAGTTGCGTCGCAAGCGCGACGCAGCTCCAGCAATGATCTGGGGGGCCCTATCTTTACAATGCTGCGTCAATCCTTACGCCTGCTTCAAGCAGGCGCAGGGTTTTGACGCAGCATGGGCCTAAAAGTGACTGAGTGAAATCTTGTAGATTTCACTCAGCCACTTTTAGGAGGCGTTCCTGCGTCGGAACGCCCCCACCTGCCCTGGAACGCCTACATGTGGCGCAGGGCTTTACAACGTGACGCATCTCATAGATGCGTCACGTTGTAAATACCCCGCACCATGGCGCAGGATTTGCACCGCTGCTGCGTCACAAAAGTGACGCAACGGCGGCGCAAACGTGGCGCAAGTGCAACATAAATCTGCCCCTTTGTCCTTTTCTATCTCGGCGTGGATGGCACTGTGCTAATCCTATGCTTAAAGATTTTGATAGAAAAACAAACATTTGAGGTGAGCAGATCTAGAGTGTCGCTGTTGTTGAGAGTGCTCCATACAGGAGCTGCTTTCCACCTAAACTTGAGAACTACCCAGAGTTCTCTGCTTCTTTTTTGCATAATTTATTCGTCACTCTATGCCTGAAAGGGTATTTCTTTGACTTATACTGGGTGCTCCCTTGTGTCTGGACAAAGCTATACCTCTCTGAAGAGCTCTAATTAGAGCGAAACACTGTGTCAGGGGTTGCTTTTGCTCATTTCAGGTTGGCTTTATTGGTATTTTACCAATTCAAAGCTGTAATCCTGTGCCTGGAGTGGTAATTGGTTTTAGTCATTTTACAGCTCGGCAAGGACAGCACTGTGCTAGTCCTATGCTTAAAGACTTTGCTGTACAAATGGCAAAAGACTTTCTCCTTTTCTATCTCGGCGTGGATGGCACTGTGCTAATCCTATGCTTAAAGATTTTGATAGAAAAACAGACATTTGAGGTGAGCAGATCTAGAGTGTCGCTGGTGTTGAGAGTGCTCCATACAGGAGCTGCTTTCCACCTAAACTTGAGAACTACCCAGAGTTCTCTGCTTCTTTTTTGCCTAATTTATTCGTCACTCTATGCCTGAAAGGGTATTTCTTTGACTTATACTGGGTGCTCCCTTGTGTCTGGACAAAGCTATACCTCTCTGAAGAGCTCTAATTAGAGCGAAACACTGTGTCAGGGGTTGCTTTTGCTCATTTCAGGTTGGCTTGATTGGTATTTTACCAATTCAAAGCTGTAATCCTGTGCCTGGAGTGGTAATTGGCTTTTGTCATTTTACAGCTCGGCAAGGACAGCATTGTGCTAGTCCTATGCTTAAAGACTTTGCTGTACAAATGGCAAAAGACTTTGTCCTTTTCTATCTCGGCATGGATGGCACTGTGCTAATCCTATGCTTAAAGATTTTGATAGAAAAACAGACATTTGAGGTGAGCAGATCTAGAGTGTCGCTGGTGTTGAGAGTGCTCCATACAGGAGCTGCTTTCCACCTAAACTTGAGAACTACCCAGAGTTCTCTGCTTCTTTTTTGCCTAATTTATTTGTCACTCTATGCCTGAAAGGGTATTTCTTTGACTTATACTGGGTGCTCCCTTGTGTCTGGACAAAGCTATACCTCTCTGAAGAGCTCTAATTAGAGCGAAACACTGTGTCAGGGGTTGCTTTTGCTCATTTCAGGTTGGCTTGATTGGTATTTTACCAATTCAATGCTGTAATCCTGTGCCTGGAGTGGTAATTGGCTTTTGTCATTTTACAGCTCGGCAAGGACAGCACTGCGCTAGTCCTATGCTTAAAGACTTTGCTGTACAAATGGCAAAAGACTTTGTCCTTTTCTATCTCGGCGTGGATGGCACTGTGCTAATCCTATGCTTAAAGATTTTGATAGAAAAACAGACATTTGAGGTGAGCAGATCTAGAGTGTCGCTGGTGTTGAGAGTGCTCCATACAGGAGCTGCTTTCCACCTAAACTTGAGATCTACCCAGAGTTCTCTGCTTCTTTTTTGCATAATTTATTCGTCACTCTATGCCTGAAAGGGTATTTCTTTGACTTATACTGGGTGCTCCCTTGTGTCTGGACAAAGCTATACCTCTTTGAAGAGATCTAATTAGAGCAAAACACTGTGTCAGGGGTTGCTTTTGCTCATTTCAGGTTGGCTTGATTGGTATTTTACCAATTCAAAGCTGTAATCCTGTGCTTGGAGTGGTAATTGGCTTTTGTCATTTTACAGCTCGGCAAGAACAGCACTGTGCTAGTCCTATGCTTAAAGACTTTGCTGTACAAATGGCAAAAGACTTTGTCCTTTTCTATCTCGGCGTGGATGGCACTGTGCTAATCCTATGCTTAAAGATCTTGATAGAAAAACAGACATTTGAGATGAGCAGATCTAGAGTGTCGCTGGTGTTGAGAGTGCTCCATACAGGAACTGCTTTCCACCTAAACTTGAGAACTACCCAGAGTTCTCTGCTTCTTTTTTGCATAATTTATTCGTTGCTCTATGCCTGAAAGGGTATTTCTTTGACTTATACTGGGTGCTCCCTTGTGTCTGGACAAAGCTATACCTCTCTGAAGAGCTCTAATGAGAGCAAAACTCTGTGTCAAGGGTTGCTTTTGCTCATTTCAGGTTGGCTTGATTGGTATTTTACCAATTCAAAGCTGTAATCCTGTGCCTGGAGTGGTAATTGGCTTTTGTCATTTTACAGCTCGGCAAGGACAGCACTGTGCTAGTCCTATGCTTAAAGACTTTGCTGTACAAATGGCAAAAGACTTTGTCCTTTTCTATCTCGGCGTGGATGGCACTGTGCTAATCCTATGCTTAAAGATCTTGATAGAAAAACAGACATTTGAGATGAGCAGATCTAGAGTGTCGCTGGTGTTGAGAGTGCTCCATACAGGAACTGCTTTCCACCTAAACTTGAGAACTACCCAGAGTTCTCTGCTTCTTTTTTGCATAATTTATTCGTTGCTCTATGCCTGAAAGGGTATTTCTTTGACTTATACTGGGTGCTCCCTTGTGTCTGGACAAAGCTATACCTCTCTGAAGAGCTCTAATGAGAGCAAAACTCTGTGTCAAGGGTTGCTTTTGCTCATTTCAGGTTGGCTTGATTGGTATTTTACCAATTCAAAGCTGTAATCCTGTGCCTGGAGTGGTAATTGGCTTTTGTCATTTTACAGCTCGGCAAGGACAGCACTGTGCTAGTCCTATGCTTAAAGACTTTGCTGTACAAATGGCAAGAGACTTTGTCCTTTTCTATCTCGGCGTGGATGGCACTGTGCTAATCCTATGCTTAAAGATTTTGATAGAAAAACAGACATTTGAGGTGAGCAGATCTAGAGTGTCGCTGGTGTTGAGAGTGCTCCATACAGGAGCTGCTTTCCACCTAAACTTGAGAACTACCCAGAGTTCTCTGCTTCTTTTTTGCATAATTTATTCGTCACTCTATGCCTGAAAGGGTATTTCTTTGACTTATACTGGGTGCTCCCTTGTGTCTGGACAAAGCTATACCTCTCTGAAGAGCTCTAATTAGAGCGAAACACTGTGTCAGGGGTTGCTTTTGCTCATTTCAGGTTGGCTTGATTGATATTTTACCAATTCAAAGCTGTAATCCTGTGCCTGGAGTGGTATTTGGCTTTTGTCATTTTACAGCTCGGCAAGGACAGCACTGTGCTAGTCCTATGCTTAAAGACTTTGCTGTACAAATGGCAAAAGACTTTGTCCTTTTCTATCTCGACGTGGATGGCACTGTGCTAATCCTAGGCTTAAAGATTTTGATAGAAAAACAGACATTTGAGGTGAGCAGATCTAGAGTGTCGCTGGTGTTGAGAGTGCTCCATACAGGAGCTGCTTTCCACCTAAACTTGAGAACTACCCAGAGTTCTCTGCTTCTTTTTTGCATAATTTATTCGTCACTCTATGCCTGAAAGGGTATTCCTTTGACTTATACTGGGTGCTCCCTTGTGTCTGGACAAAGCTATACCTCTCTGAAGAGCTCTAATTAGAGCGAAACACTGTGTCAGGGGTTGCTTTTGCTCATTTCAGGTTGGCTTGATTGGTATTTTACCAATTCAAAGCTGTAATCCTGTGCCTGGAGTGGTAATTGGCTTTTGTCATTTTACAGCTCGGCAAGGACAGCACTGTGCTAGTCCTATGCTTAAAGACTTTGCTGTACAAATGGCAAAAGACTTTCTCCTTTTCTATCTCGGCGTGGATGGCACTGTGCTAATCCTATGCTTAAAGATTTTGATAGAAAAACAGACATTTGAGGTGAGCAGATCTAGAGTGTCGCTGGTGTTGAGAGTGCTCCATACAGGAGCTGCTTTCCACCTAAACTTGAGAACTACCCAGAGTTCTCTGCTTCTTTTTTGCCTAATTTATTCGTCACTCTATGCCTGAAAGGGTATTTCTTTGACTTATACTGGGTGCTCCCTTGTGTCTGGACAAAGCTATACCTCTCTGAGGAGCTCTAATTAGAGCGAAACCCTGTGTCAGGGGTTGCTTTTGCTCATTTCAGGTTGGCTTGATTGGTATTTTACCAATTCAATGCTGTAATCCTGTGCCTGGAGTGGTAATTGGCTTTTGTCATTTTACAGCTCGGCAAGGACAGCACTGCGCTAGTCCTATGCTTAAAGACTTTGCTGTACAAATGGCAAAAGACTTTGTCCTTTTCTATCTCGGCGTGGATGGCACTGTGCTAATCCTATGCTTAAAGATTTTGATAGAAAAACAGACATTTGAGGTGAGCAGATCTAGAGTGTTGCTGGTGTTGAGAGTGCTCCATACAGGAGCTGCTTTCCACCTAAACTTGAGATCTACCCAGAGTTCTCTGCTTCTTTTTTGCATAATTTATTCGTCACTCTATGCCTGAAAGGGTATTTCTTTGACTTATACTGGGTGCTCCCTTGTGTCTGGACAAAGCTATACCTCTTTGAAGAGATCTAATTAGTGCAAAACACTGTGTCAGGGGTTGCTTTTGTTCATTTCAGGTTGGCTTGATTGGTATTTTACCAATTCAAAGCTGTAATCCTGTGCTTGGAGTGGTAATTGGCTTTTGTCATTTTACAGCTCGGCAAGGACAGCACTGTGCTAGTCCTATGCTTAAAGACTTTGCTGTACAAATGGCAAAAGACTTTGTCCTTTTCTATCTCGGCGTGGATGGCACTGTGCTAATCCTATGCTTAAAGATTTTCATAGAAAAACAGAAATTTGAGGTGAGCAGATCTAGAGTGTCGCTGGTGTTGAGAGTGCTCCATACAGGAGCTGCTTTCCACCTAAACTTGAGAACTACCCAGAGTTCTCTGCTTCTTTTTTGCATAATTTATTCGTCACTCTATGCCTGAAAGGGTATTTCTTTGACTTATACTGGGTGCTCCCTTGTGTCTGGACAAAGCTATACCTCTCTGAAGAGCTCTAATTAGAGCGAAACACTGTGTCAGGGGTTGCTTTTGTTAATTTCAGGTTGGCTTCATTGGTATTTTACCAATTCAAAGCTGTAATCCTGTGCCTGGAGTGGTAATTAGCTTTTGTCATTTTACAGCTCGGCAAGGACAGCACTGTGCTAGTCCTATGCTTAAAGACTTTGCTGTACAAATGGCAAAAGACTTTGTCCTTTTCTATCTCGGCGTGGATGGGACTGTGCTAATCCTATGCTTAAAGATCTTGATAGAAAAACAGACATTTGAGGTGAGCAGATCTAGAGTGTCGCTGGTGTTGAGAGTGCTCCATACAGGAGCTGCTTTCCACCTAAACTTGAGAACTACCCAGAGTTCTCCGCTACTTTTTTGCATAATTTATTCGTCACTCTATGCCTGAAAGGGTATTCTTTGACTTATACTGGGTGCTCCCTTGTGTCTGGACAAAGCTATACCTCTGTGAAGAGCTCTAATTAGAGCGAAACACTGTGTCAGGGGTTGCTTTTGCTCATTTCAGGTTGGCTTGATTGGTATTTTACCAATTCAAAGCTGTAATCCTGTGCCTGGAGTGGTAATTGGCTTTTGTCATTTTACAGCTCGGCAAGGACAGCACTGTGCTAGTCCTATGCTTAAAGACTTTGCTGTACAAATGGCAAGAGACTTTCTCCTTTTCTATCTCGGCGTGGATGGCACTGTGCTAATCCTATGCTTAAAGATTTTGATAGAAAAACAGACATTTGAGGTGAGCAGATCTAGAGTGTCGCTGGTGTTGAGAGTGCTCCATACAGGAGCTGCTTTCCACCTAAACTTGAGAACTACCCAGAGTTCTCTGCTTCTTTTTTGCATAATTTATTCGTCACTCTATGCCTGAAAGGGTATTTCTTTGACTTATACTGGGTGCTCCCTTGTGTCTGGACAAAGCTATACCTCTCTGAAGAGCTCTAATTAGAGCGAAACACTGTGTCAGGGGTTGCTTTTGCTCATTTCAGGTTGGCTTGATTGGTATTTTACCAATTCAAAGCTGTAATCCTGTGCCTGGAGTGGTATTTGGCTTTTGTCATTTTACAGCTCGGCAAGGACAGCACTGTGCTAGTCCTATGCTTACAGACTTTGCTGTACAAATGGCAAAAGACTTTGTCCTTTTCTATCTCGACGTGGATGGCACTGTGCTAATCCTATGCTTAAAGATTTTGATAGAAAAACAGACATTTGAGGTGAGCAGATCTAGAGTGTCGCTGGTGTTGAGAGTGCTCCATACAGGAGCTGCTTTCCACCTAAACTTGAGAACTACCCAGAGTTCTCTGCTTCTTTTTTGCATAATTTATTCGTCACTCTATGCCTGAAAGGGTATTCCTTTGACTTATACTGGGTGCTCCCTTGTGTCTGGACAAAGCTATACCTCTCTGAAGAGCTCTAATTAGAGCGAAACACTGTGTCAGGTGTTGCTTTTGCACATTTCAGGTTGGTTTGATTGGTATTTTACCAATTCAAAGCTGTAATCCTGTACCTGGAGTGGTAATTGGCTTTTGTCATTTTACAGCTCGGCAAGGACAGCACTGTGCTAGTCCTATGCTTAAAGACTTTGCTGTACAAATGGCAAAAGACTTTCTCCTTTTCTATCTCGGCGTGGATGGCACTGTGCTAATCCTATGCTTAAAGATTTTGATAGAAAAACAGACATTTGAGGTGAGCAGATCTAGAGTGTCGCTGGTGTTGAGAGTGCTCCATACAGGAGCTGCTTTCCACCTAAACTTGAGAACTACCCAGAGTTCTCTGCTTCTTTTTTGCCTAATTTATTCGTCACTCTATGCCTGAAAGGGTATTTCTTTGACTTATACTGGGTGCTCCCTTGTGTCTGGACAAAGCTATACCTCTCTGAGGAGCTCTAATTAGAGCGAAACACTGTGTCAGGGGTTGCTTTTGCTCATTTCAGGTTGGCTTGATTGGTATTTTACCAATTCAATGCTGTAATCCTGTGCCTGGAGTGGTAATTGGCTTTTGTCATTTTACAGCTCGGCAAGGACAGCACTGTGCTAGTCCTATGCTTAAAGACTTTGCTGTACAAATGGCAAAAGACTTTGTCCTTTTCTATCTCGGCGTGGATGGCACTGTGCTAATCCTATGCTTAAAGATTTTGATAGAAAAACAGACATTTGAGGTGAGCAGATCTAGAGTGTCGCTGGTGTTGAGGATGCTCCATACAGGAGCTGCTTTCCACCTAAACTTGAGATCTACCCAGAGTTCTCTGCTTCTTTTTTGCATAATTTATTCGTCACTCTATGCCTGAAAGGGTATTTCTTTGACTTATACTGGGTGCTCCCTTGTGTCTGGACAAAGCTATACCTCTTTGAAGAGATCTAATTAGAGCAAAACACTGTGTCAGGGGTTGCTTTTGCTCATTTCAGGTTGGCTTGATTGGTATTTTACCAATTCAAAGCTGTAATCCTGTGCTTGGAGTGGTAATTGGCTTTTGTCATTTTACAGCTCGGCAAGGACAGCACTGTGCTAGTCCTATGCTTAAAGACTTTGCTGTACAAATGGCAAAAGACTTTGTCCTTTTCTATCTCGGCGTGGATGGCACTGTGCTAATCCTATGCTTAAAGATTTTGATAGAAAAACAGACATTTGAGGTGAGCAGATCTAGAGTGTTGCTGGTGTTGAGAGTGCTCCATACAGGCGCTGCTTTCCACCTAAACTTGAGAACTACCCAGAGTTCTCTGCTTCTTTTTTGCATAATTTATTCGTCACTCTATGCCTGAAAGGGTATTTCTTTGACTTATACTGGGTGCTCCCTTGTGTCTGGACAAAGCTATACCTCTCTGAAGAGCTCTAATTAGAGCGAAACACTGTGTCAGGGGTTGCTTTTGCTCATTTCAGGTTGGCTTGATTGGTATTTTACCTATTCAATGCTGTAATCCTGTGCCTGGAGTGGTAATTGGCTTTTGTCATTTTACAGCTCGGCAAGGACAGCACTGTGCTAGTCCTATGCTTAAAGACTTTGCTGTACAAATGGCAAAATACTTTGTCCTTTTCTATCTCGGCGTGGAGGGCACTGTGCTAATCCTATGCTTAAAGATTTTGATAGAAAAACAGACATTTGAGATGAGCAGATCTAGAGTGTCGCTGGTGTTGAGAGTGCTCCATACAGGAGCTGCTTTCCACCTAAACTTGAGATCTACCCAGAGTTCTCTGCTTCTTTTTTGCATAATTTATTCGTCACTCTATGCCTGAAAGGGTATTTCTTTGACTTATACTGGGTGCTCCCTTGTGTCTGGACAAAGCTATACCTCTTTGAAGAGATCTAATTAGAGCAAAACACTGTGTCAGGGGTTGCTTTTGCTCATTTCAGGTTGGCTTGATTGGTTTTTTACCAATTCAAAGCTGTAATCCTGTGCTTGGAGTGGTAATTGGCTTTTGTCATTTTACAGCTCGGCAAGGACAGCACTGTGCTAGTCCTATGCTTAAAGACTTTGCTGTACAAATGGCAAAAGACTTTGTCCTTTTCTATCTCGGCGTGGATGGCACTGTGCTAATCCTATGCTTAAAGATTTTCATAGAAAAACAGACATTTGAGGTGAGCAGATCTAGAGTGTCGCTGGTGTTGAGAGTGCTCCATACAGGAGCTGCTTTCCACCTAAACTTGAGAACTACCCAGAGTTTTCTGCTTCTTTTTTGCATAATTTATTCGTCCCTCTATGCCTGAAAGGGTATTTCTTTGACTTATACTGGGTGCTCCCTTGTGTCTGGACAAAGCTATACCTCTCTGAAGAGCTCTAATTAAAGCGAAACACTGTGTCTGGGGTTGCTTTTGTTAATTTCAGGTTGGCTTCATTGATATTTTACCAATTCAAAGCTGTAATCCTGTGCCTGGAGTGGTAATTAGCTTTTGTCATTTTACAGCTCGGCAAGGACAGCACTGTGCTAGTCCTATGCTTAAAGACTTTGCTGTACGAATGGCAAAAGACTTTGTCCTTTTCTATCTCGGCGTGGATGGCACTGTGCTAATCCTATGCTTAAAGATTTTGATAGAAAAACAGACATTTGAGGTGAGCAGATCTAGAGTGTCGCTGGTGTTGAGAGTGCTCCATACAGGAGCTGCTTTCCACCTAATCTTGAGAACTACCCAGAGTTCTCTGCTTCTTTTTTGCATAATTTATTTGTCACTCTATGCCTGAAAGGGTATTTCTTTGACTTATACTGGGTGCTCCCTTGTGTCTGGACAAAGCTATACCTCTCTGAAGAGCTCTAATTAGAGCGAAACACTGTGTCAGGGGTTGCTTTTGCTCATTTCAGGTTGGCTTGATTGGTATTTTACCAATTCAATGCTGTAATCCTGTGGCTGGAGTGGTAATTGGCTTTTGTCATTTTACAGCTCGGCAAGGACAGCACTGTGCTAGTCCTATGCTTAAAGACTTTGCTGTACAAATGGCAAAAGACTTTGTCCTTTTCTATCTCGGCGTGGAGGGCACTGTGCTAATCCTATGCTTAAAGATTTTGATAGAAAAACAGACATTTGAGGTGAGCAGATCTAGAGTGTCGCTGGTGTTGAGAGTGCTCCATACAGGAGCTGCTTTCCACCTAAACTTGAGAACTACCCAGAGTTCTCTGCTTCTTTTTTGCATAATTTATTCGTCACTCTATGCCTGAAAGGGTATTTCTTTGACTTATACTGGGTGCTCCCTTGTGTCTGGACAAAGCTATACCTCTCTGAAGAGCTCTAATTAGAGCGAAACACTGTGTCAGGGGTTGCTTTTGCTCATTTCAGGTTGGCTTGATTGGTATTTTACCAATTCAAAGCTGTAATCCTGTGCCTGGAGTGGTAATTGGCTTTTGTCATTTTACAGCTCGGCAAGGACATCACTGTGCTAGTCCTATACTTAAAGACTTTCTCCTTTTCTATCTCGGCGTGGATGGCACTGTGCTAATCCTATGCTTAAAGATTTTGATAGAAAAACAGACATTTGAGGTGAGCAGATCTAGAGTGTCGCTGGTGTTGAGAGTGCTCCATACAGGAGCTGCTTTCCACCTAAACTTGAGAACTACCCAGAGTTCTCTGCTTCTTTTTTGCCTAATTTATTTGTCACTCTATGCCTGAAAGGGTATTTCTTTGACTTATACTGGGTGCTCCCTTGTGTCTGGACAAAGCTATACCTCTCTGAGGAGCTCTAATTAGAGCGAAACACTGTGTTAGGGGTTGCTTTTGCTCATTTCAGGTTGGCTTGATTGGTATTTTACCAATTCAATGCTGTAATCCTGTGCCTGGAGTGGTAATTGGCTTTTGTCATTTTACAGCTCGGCAAGGACAGCACTGCGCTAGTCCTATGCTTAAAGACTTTGCTGTACAAATGGCAAAAGACTTTGTCCTTTTCTATCTCGGCGTGGATGGCACTGTGCTAATCCTATGCTTAAAGATTTTGATAGAAAAACAGACATTTGAGGTGAGCAGATCTAGAGTGTTGCTGGTGTTGAGAGTGGTCCATACAGGAGCTGCTGTCCACCTAAACTTGAGATCTACCCAGAGTTCTCTGCTTCTTTTTGCATAATTTATTCGTCACTCTATGCCTGAAAGGGTATTTCTTTGACTTATACTGGGTGCTCCCCTGTGTCTGGACAAAGCTATACCTCTTTGAAGAGATCTAATTAGTGCAAAACACTGTGTCAGGGGTTGCTTTTGTTCATTTCAGGTTGGCTTGATTGGTATTTTACCAATTCAATGCTGTAATCCTGTGCCTGGAGTGGTAATTGGCTTTTGTCATTTTACAGCTCGGCAAGGACAGCACTGTGCTAGTCCTATGCTTAAAGACTTTGCTGTACAAATGGCAAAAGACTTTGTCCTTTTCTATCTCGGCGTGGAGGGCACTGTGCTAATCCTATGCTTAAAGATTTTGATAGAAAAACAGACATTTGAGATGAGCAGATCTAGAGTGTCGCTGGTGTTGAGAGTGCTCCATACAGGAGCTGCTTTCCACCTAAACTTGAGATCTACCCAGAGTTCTCTGCTTCTTTTTTGCCTAATTTATTCGTCACTCTATGCCTGAAAGGGTATTTCTTTGACTTATACTGGGTGCTCCCTTGTGTCTGGACAAAGCTATACCTCTTTGAAGAGATCTAATTAGAGCAAAACACTGTGTCAGGGGTTGCTTTTGCTCATTTCATGTTGGCTTGATTGGTATTTTACCAATTCAAAGCTATAATCCTGTGCTTGGAGTGGTAATTGGCTTTTGTCATTTTACAGCTCGGCAAGGACAGCACTGTGCTAGTCCTATGCTTAAAGACTTTGCTGTACAAATGGCAAAAGACTTTGTCCTTTTCTATCTCGGTGTGGATGGCACTGTGCTAATCCTATGCTTAAAGATTTTCATAGAAAAACAGACATTTGAGGTGAGCAGATCTAGAGTGTCGCTGGTGTTGAGAGTGCTCCATACAGGAGCTGCTTTCCACCTAAACTTGAGAACTACCCAGAGTTTTCTGCTTCTTTTTTGCATAATTTATTCGTCCCTCTATGCCTGAAAGGGTATTTCTTTGACTTATACTGGGTGCTCCCTTGTGTCTGGACAAAGCTATACCTCTCTGAAGAGCTCTAATTAGAGCGAAACACTGTGTCAGGGGTTGCTTTTGTTAATTTCAGGTTGGCTTCATTGGTATTTTACCAATTCAAAGCTGTAATCCTGTGCCTGGAGTGGTAATTAGCTTTTGTCATTTTACAGCTCGGCAAGGACAGCACTGTGCTAGTCCTATGCTTAAAGACTTTGCTGTACAAATGGCAAAAGACTTTGTCCTTTTCTATCTCGGCGTGGATGGCACTGTGCTAATCCTATGCTTAAAGATCTTGATAGAAAAACAGACATTTGAGGTGAGCAGATCTAGAGTGTCGCTGGTGTTGAGAGTGCTCCATACAGGAGCTGCTTTCCACCTAAACTTGAGAACTACCCAGAGTTCTCTGCTTCTTTTTTGCATAATTTATTCGTCGCTCTATGCCTGAAAGGGTATTTCTTTGACTTATACTGGGTGCTCCCTTGTGTCTGGACAAAGCTATACCTCTCTGAAGAGCTCTAATGAGAGCAAAACTCTGTGTCAGGGGTTGCTTTTGATCATTTCAGGTTGGCTTGATTGGTATTTTACCAATTCAAAGCTGTAATCCTGTGCCTGGAGTGGTAATTGGCTTTTGTCATTTTACAGCTCGGCAAGGACAGCACTGTGCTAGTCCTATGCTTAAAGACTTTGCTGTACAAATGGCAAGAGACTTTGTCCTTTTCTATCTCGCCGTGGATGGCACTGTGCTAATCCTATGCTTAAAGATTTTGATAGAAAAACAGACATTTGAGGTGAGCAGATCTAGAGTGTCGCTGGTGTTGAGAGTGCTCCATACAGGAGCTGCTTTCCACCTAAACTTGAGAACTACCCAGAGTTCTCTGCTTCTTTTTTGCATAATTTATTTGTCACTCTATGCCTGAAAGGGTATTTCTTTGACTTATACTGGGTGCTCCCTTGTGTCTGGACAAAGCTATACCTCTCTGAAGAGCTCTAATTAGAGCGAAACACTGTGTCAGGGGTTGCTTTTGCTCATTTCAGGTTGGCTTGATTAGTATTTTACCAATTCATAGCTGTAATCCTGTGCCTGGAGTGGTAATTGGCTTTTGTCATTTTACAGCTCGGCAAGGACAGCACTGTGCTAGTCCTATGCTTAAAGACTTTGCTGTACAAATGGCAAAAGACTTTGTCCTTTTCTATCTCGACGTGGATGGCACTGTGCTAATCCTAGGCTTAAAGATTTTGATAGAAAAACAGACATTTGAGGTGAGCAGATCTAGTGTGTCGCTGGTGTTGAGAGTGCTCCATACAGGAGCTGCTTTCCACCTAAACTTGAGAACTACCCAGAGTTCTCTGCTACTTTTTTGCATAATTTATTCGTCACTCTATGCCTGAAAGGGCATTCTTTGACTTATACTGGGTGCTCCCTTGTGTCTGGACAAAGCTATACCTCTCTGAAGAGCTCTAATTAGAGCGAAACACTGTGTCAGGGGTTGCTTTTGCTCATTTCAGGTTGGCTTGATTGGTATTTTACCAATTCAAAGCTGTAATCCTGTGCCTGGAGTGGTAATTGGCTTTTGTCATTTTACAGCTCGGCAAGGACAGCACTGTGCTAGTCCTATGCTTAAAGACTTTGCTGTACAAATGGCAAGAGACTTTCTCCTTTTCTATCTCGGCGTGGATGGCACTGTGCTAATCCTATGCTTAAAGATTTTGATAGAAAAACAGACATTTGAGGTGAGCAGATCTAGAGTGTCGCTGGTATTAAGAGTGCTCCATACAGGAGCTGCTTTCCACCTAAACTTGAGAACTACCCAGAGTTCTCTGCTTCTTTTTTGCATAATTTATTCGTCACTCTATGCCTGAAAGGGTATTTCTTTGACTTATACTGGGTGCTCCCTTGTGTCTGGACAAAGCTATACCTCTCTGAAGAGCTCTAATTAGAGCGAAACACTGTGTCAGGGGTTGCTTTTGCTCATTTCAGGTTGGCTTGATTGGTATTTTACCAATTCAAAGCTGTAATCCTGTGCCTGGAGTGGTATTTGGCTTTTGTCATTTTACAGCTCGGCAAGGACAGCACTGTGCTAGTCCTATGCTTAAAGACTTTGCTGTACAAATGGCAAAAGACTTTGTCCTTATCTATCTCGACGTGGATGGCACTGTGCTAATCCTATGCTTAAAGATTTTGATAGAAAAACAGACATTTGAGGTGAGCAGATCTAGAGTGTTGCTGGTGTTGAGAGTGCTCCATACAGGAGCTGCTTTCCACCTAAACTTGAGAACTACCCAGAGTTCTCTGCTTCTTTTTTGCATAATTTATTCGTCACTCTATGCCTGAAAGGGTATTTCTTTGACTTATACTGGGTGCTCCCTTGTGTCTGGACAAAGCTATACCTCTCTGAAGAGCTCTAATTAGAGCGAAACACTGTGTCAGGGGTTGCTTTTGTTAATTTCAGGTTGGCTTCATTGGTATTTTACCAATTCAAAGCTGTAATCCTGTGCCTGGAGTGGTAATTGGCCTTTGTCATTTTACAGCTCGGCAAGGAAAGCACTGTGCTAGTCCTATGCTTAAAGACTTTGCTGTACAAATGGCAAAAGACTTTCTCCTTTTCTATCTCGGCGTGGATGGCACTGTGCTAATCCTATGCTTAAAGATTTTGATAGAAAAACAGACATTTGAGGTGAGCAGATCTAGAGTGTCGCTGGTGTTGAGAGTGCTCCATACAGGAGCTGCTTTCCACCTAAACTTGAGAACTACCCAGAGTTCTCTGCTTCTTTTTTGCCTAATTTATTCGTCACTCCATGCCTGAAAGGGTATTTCTTTGACTTATACTGGGTGCTCCCTTGTGTCTGGACAAAGCTATACCTCTCTGAAGAGCTCTAATTAGAGCGAAACACTGTGTCAGGGGTTGCTTTTGCTCATTTCAGGTTGGCTTGATTGGTATTTTACCTATTCAATGCTGTAATCCTGTGCCTGGAGTGGTAATTGGCTTTTGTCATTTTACAGCTCGGCAAGGACAGCACTGTGCTAGTCCTATGCTTAAAGACTTTGCTGTACAAATGGCAAAAGACTTTGTCCTTTTCTATCTCGGCGTGGAGGGCACTGTGCTAATCCTATGCTTAAAGATTTTGATAGAAAAACAGACATTTGAGATGAGCAGATCTAGAGTGTCGCTGGTGTTGAGAGTGCTTCATACAGGAGCTGCTTTCCACCTAAACTTGAGATCTACCCAGAGTTCTCTGCTTCTTTTTTGCATAATTTATTCGTCACTCTATGCCTGAAAGGGTATTTCTTTGACTTATACTGGGTGCTCCCTTGTGTCTGGACAAAGCTATACCTCTTTGAAGAGATCTAATTAGAGCAAAACACTGTGTCAGGGGTTGCTTTTGCTCATTTCAGGTTGGCTTGATTGGTATTTTACCAATTCAAAGCTGTAATCCTGTGCTTGGAGTGGTAATTGGCTTTTGTCATTTTACAGCTCGGCAAAGACAGCACTGTGCTAGTCCTATGCTTAAAGACTTTGCTGTACAAATGGCAAAAGACTTTGTCCTTTTCTATCTCGGCGTGGATGGCACTGTGCTAATCCTATGCTTAAAGATTTTCATAGAAAAACAGACATTTGAGGTGAGCAGATCTAGAGTGTCGCTGGTGTTGAGAGTGCTCCATACAGGAGCTGCTTTCCACCTAAACTTGAGAACTACCCAGAGTTTTCTGCTTCTTTTTTGCATAATTTATTCGTCCCTCTATGCCTGAAAGGGTATTTCTTTGACTTATACTGGGTGCTCCCTTGTGTCTGGACAAAGCTATACCTCTCTGAAGAGCTCTAATTAGAGCGAAACACTGTGTCAGGGGTTGCTTTTGTTAATTTCAGGTTGGCTTCATTGGTATTTTACCAATTCAAAGCTGTAATCCTGTGCCTGGATTGGTAATTAGCTTTTGTCATTTTACAGCTCGGCAAGGACAGCACTGTGCTAGTCCTATGCTTAAAGACTTTGCTGTACGAATGGCAAAAGACTTTGTCCTTTTCTATCTCGGCGTGGATGGCACTGTGCTAATCCTATGCTTAAAGATTTTGATAGAAAAACAGACATTTGAGGTGAGCAGATCTAGAGTGTCGCTGGTGTTGAGAGTGCTCCATACTGGAGCTGCTTTCCACCTAATCTTGAGAACTACCCAGAGTTCTCTGCTTCTTTTTTGCATAATTTATTTGTCACTCTATGCCTGAAAGGGTATTTCTTTGACTTATTCTGGGTGCTCCCTTGTGTCTGGACAAAGCTATACCTCTCTGAAGAGCTCTAATTAGAGCGAAACACTGTGTCAGGGGTTGCTTTTGCTCATTTCAGGTTGGCTTGATTGGTATTTTACCAATTGAATGCTGTAATCCTGTGGCTGGAGTGGTAATTGGCTTTTGTCATTTTACAGCTCGGCAAGGACAGCACTGTGCTAGTCCTATGCTTAAAGACTTTGCTGTACAAATGGCAAAAGACTTTGTCCTTTTCTATCTCGGCGTGGAGGGCACTGTGCTAATCCTATGCTTAAAGATTTTGATAGAAAAACAGACATTTGAGGTGAGCAGATCTAGAGTGTCGCTGGTGTTGAGAGTGCTCCATACAGGAGCTGCTTTCCACCTAAACTTGAGATCTACCCAGAGTTCTCTGCTTCTTTTTTGCATAATTTATTCGTCACTCTATGCCTGAAAGGGTATTTCTTTGACTTATACTGGGTGCTCCCTTGTGTCTGGACAAAGCTATACCTCTTTGAAGAGATCTAATTAGAGCAAAACACTGTGTCAGGGGTTGCTTTTGCTCATTTCAGGTTGGCTTGATTGGTATTTTACCAATTCAAAGCTGTAATCCTGTGCTTGGAGTGGTAATTGGCTTTTGTCATTTTACAGCTCGGCAAGGACAGCACTCTGCTAGTCCTATGCTTAAAGACTTTGCTGTACAAATGGCAAAATAATTTGTCCTTTTCTATCTCGGCGTGGATGGCACTGTGCTAATCCTATGCTTAAAGATTTTCATAGAAAAACAGACATTTGAGGTGAGCAGATCTAGAGTGTCGCTGGTGTTGAGAGTGCTCCATACAGGAGCTGCTTTCCACCTAAACTTGAGAACTACCCAGAGTTCTCTGCTTCTTTTTTGCATAATTTATTCGTCACTCTATGCCTGAAAGGGTATTTCTTTGACTTATACTGGGTGCTCCCTTGTGTCTGGACAAAGCTATACCTCTCTGAAGAGCTCTAATTAGAGCGAAACACTGTGTCAGGGGTTGCTTTTGTTAATTTCAGGTTGGCTTCATTGTTATTACCAATTCAAAGCTGTAATCCTGTGCCTGGAGTGGTAATTAGCTTTTGTCATTTTACAGCTCGGCAAGGACAGCACTGTGCTAGTCCTATGCTTAAAGACTTTGCTGTACGAATGGCAAAAGACTTTGTCCTTTTCTATCTCGGCGTGGATGGCACTGTGCTAATCCTATGCTTAAAGATTTTGATAGAAAAACAGACATTTGAGGTGAGCAGATCTAGAGTGTCACTGGTGTTGAGAGTGCTCCATACAGGAGCTGCTTTCCACCTAAACTTGAGAACTACCCAGAGTTCTCTGCTTCTTTTTTGCATAATTTATTCGTCACTCTATGCCTGAAAGGGTATTTCTTTGACTTATACTGGGTGCTCCCTTGTGTCTGGACAAAGCTATACCTCTCTGAAGAGCTCTAATTAGAGAGAAACACTGTGTCAGGGGTTGCTTTTGCTCATTTCAGGTTGGCTTGATTGGTATTTTACCAATTCAAAGCTGTAATCCTGTGTCTGGAGTGGTAATTGACTTTTGTCATTTTACAGCTCGGCAAGGACAGCACTGTGCTAGTCCTATGCTTAAAGACTTTGCTGTACAAATGGCAAAAGACTTTGTCCTTTTCTATCTCGGCGTGGATGGCACTCTGCTAATCCTATGCTTAAAGATTTTGATAGAAAAACAGACATTTGAGGTGAGCAGATCTAGAGTGTCACTGGTGTTGAGAGTGCTCCATACAGGAGCTGCTTTCCACCTAAACTTGAGAACTACCCAGAGTTCTCTGCTTCTTTTTTGCATAATTTATTCGTCACTCTATGCCTGAAAGGGTATTTCTTTGACTTATACTGGGTGCTCCCTTGTGTCTGGACAAAGCTATACCTCCCTGAAGAGCTCTAATTAGAGCAAAACACCGTGTCAGGGGTAGCTTTTGCTCATTTCAGGTTGGCTTGATTGGTATTTTACCAATTCAAAGCTGTAATCCTGTGCCTGGAGTGGTAATTGGCTTTTGTCATTTTACAGCTCGGCAAGGACAGCACTGTGCTAGTCCTATGCTTAAAGACTTTGCTGTACAAATGGCAAAAGACTTTCTCCTTTTCTAGCTCGGCGTGGATGGCACTGTGCTAATCCTATGCTTAAAGATTTTGATAGAAAAACAGACATTTGAGGTGAGCAGATCTAGAGTGTCGCTGGTGTTGAGAGTGCTCCATACAGGAGCTGCTTTCCACCTAAACTTGAGAACTACCCAGAGTTCTCTGCTTCTTTTTTGCCTAATTTATTCGTCACTCTATGCCTGAAAGGGTATTTCTTTGACTTATACTGGGTGCTCCCTTGTGTCTGGACAAAGCTATACCTCTCTGAGGAGCTCTAATTAGAGCGAAACACTGTGTCAGGGGTTGCTTTTGCTCATTTCAGGTTGGCTTGATTGGTATTTTACCAATTCAATGCTGTAATCCTGTGCCTGGAGTGGTAATTGGCTTTTGTCATTTTACAGCTCGGCAAGGACAGCACTGTGCTAGTCCTATGCTTAAAGACTTTGCTGTACAAATGGCAAAAGACTTTGTCCTTTTCTATCTCGGCGTGGATGGATGGCACTGTGCTAATCCTATGCTTAAAGATTTTGATAGAAAAACAGACATTTGAGGTGAGCAGATCTAGAGTGTCGCTGGTGTTGAGAGTGCTCCATACAGGAGCTGCTTTCCACCTAAACTTGAGATCTACCCAGAGTTCTCTGCTTCTTTTTTGCATAATTTATTCGTCACTCTATGCCTGAAAGGGTATTTCTTTGACTTATACTGGGTGCTCCCTTGTGTCTGGACAAAGCTATATCTCTTTGAAGAGATCTAATTAGAGCAAAACACTGTGTCAGGGGTTGCTTTTGCTCATTTCAGGTTGACTTGATTGGTATTTTACCAATTCAAAGCTGTAATCTTGTGCTTGGAGTGGTAATTGGCTTTTGTCATTTTACAGCTCGGCAAGGACAGCACTGTTTTAGTCCTATGCTTAAAGACTTTGCTGTACAAATGGCAAAAGACTTTGTCCTTTTCTATCTCGGCGTGGATGGCACTGTGCTAATCCTATGCTTAAAGATTTTCATAGAAAAACAGACATTTGAGGTGAGCAGATCTAGAGTGTCGCTGGTGTTGAGAGTGCTCCATGCAGGAGCTGCTTTCCACCTAAACTTGAGAACTACCCAGAGTTCTCTGCTTCTTTTTTGCATAATTTATTCGTCACTCTATGCCTGAAAGGGTATTTCTTTGACTTATACTGGGTGCTCCCTTGTGTCTTTACAAAGCTATACCTCTCTGAAGAGCTCTAATTAGAGCGAAACACTGTGTCAGGGGTTGCTTTTGCTCATTTCAGATTGGCTTGATTGGTATTTTACCAATTCAAAGCTGTAATCCTGTGCCTGGAGTGGTAATTGGCTTTTGTCATTTTACAGCTCGGCAAGGACAGCACTGTGGTAGTCCTATGCTTAAATACTTTGCTGTACAAATGGCAAAAGACTTTGTCCTTTTCTATCTCGGCGTGGATGGCACTGTGCTAATCCTATGCTTAAAGATTTTGATAGAAAAACAGACATTTGAGGTGAGCAGATCTAGAGTGTCGCTGGTGTTGAGAGTGCTCCATACAGGAGCTGCTTTCCAAATAAACTTGAGAACTACCCAGAGTTCTCTGCTTCTTTTTTGCATAATTTATTCGTCACTCTATGCCTGAAAGGGTATTTCTTTGACTTATACTGGGTGCTCCCTTGTGTCTGGACAAAGCTATACCTCTCTGAAGAGCTCTAATTAGAGCAAAACTCTGTGTCAGGGGTTGCTTTTGCTCATTTCAGGTTGGCTTGATTGGTATTTTACCAATTCAAAGCTGTAATCCTGTGCCTGGAGTGGTAATTGGCTTTTGTCATTTTACAGCTCGGCAAGGACAGCACTGTGCTAGTCCTATGCTTAAAGACTTTGCTGTACAAATGGCAAGAGACTTTGTCCTTTTCTATCTCGGCGTGGATGGCACTGCGCTAATCCTATGCTTAAAGATTTTGATAGAAAAACAGACATTTGAGGTGAGCAGATCTAGAGTGTCGCTGGTGTTGAGAGTGCTCCATACAGGAGCTGCTTTCCACCTAAACTTGAGAACTACCCAGAGTTCTCTGCTTCTTTTTTGCATAATTTATTCGTCACTCTATGCCTGAAAGTGTATTTCTTTGACCTATACTGGGTGCTCCCTTGTGTCTGGACAAAGCTATACCTCTCTGAAGAGCTCTAATGAGAGCAAAACTCTGTGTCAGGGGTTGCTTTTGCTCATTTCAGGTTGGCTTTATTCGTATTTTACCAATTCAAAGCTGTAATCCTGTGCCTGGAGTGGTAATTGGCTTTTGTCATTTTACAGCTCGGCAAGGACAGCACTGTGCTAGTCCTATGCTTAAAGACTTTGCTGTACAAATGGCAAGAGACTTTGTCCTTTTCTATCTCGGCGTGGATGGCACTGTGCTAATCCTATGCTTAAATATTTTGATAGAAAAACAGACATTTGAGGTGAGCAGATCTAGAGTGTCGCTGGTGTTGAGAGTGCTCCATACAGGAGCTGCTTTCCACCTAAACTTGAGAACTACCCAGAGTTCTCTGCTTCTTTTTTGCATAATTTATTCGTCACTCTATGCCTGAAAGGGTATTTCTTTGACTTATACTGGGTGCTCCCTTGTGTCTGGACAAAGCTATACCTCTCTGAAGAGCTCTAATTAGAGCGAAACACTGTGTCAGGGGTTGCTTGTGCTTATTTCAGATTGGCTTGATTGGTATTTTACCAATTCAAAGCTGTAATCCTGTGCCTGGAGTGGTAATTGGCTTTTGTCATTTTACAGCTCGGCAAGGACAGCACTGTGCTAGTCCTATGCTTAAAGACTTTCTCCTTTTCTATCTCGGCGTGGATGGCACTGTGCTAATCCTATGCTTAAAGATTTTGATAGAAAAACAGACATTTGAGGTGAGCAGATCTAGAGTGTCGCTGGTGTTGAGAGTGCTCCATACAGGAGCTGCTTTCCACCTAAACTTGAGAACTACCCAGAGTTCTCTGCTTCTTTTTTGCCTAATTTATTCGTCACTCTATGCCTGAAAGGGTATTTCTTTGACTTATACTGGGTGCTCCCTTGTGTCTGGACAAAGCTATACCTCTCTGAAGAGCTCTAATTAGAGCGAAACACTGTGTCAGGGGTTGCTTGTGCTTATTTCAGGTTGGCTTGATTGGTATTTTACCAATTCAAAGCTGTAATCCTGTGCCTGGAGTGGTAATTGGCTTTTGTCATTTTACAGCTCGGCAAGGACAGCACTGTGCTAGTCCTATGCTTAAAGACTTTCTCCTTTTCTATCTCGGCGTGGATGGCACTATGCTAATCCTATGCTTAAAGATTTTGATAGAAAAACAGACATTTGAGGTGAGCAGATCTAGAGTGTCGCCGGTGTTGAGAGTGCTCCATACAGGAGCTGCTTTCCACCTAAACTTGAGAACTACCCAGAGTTCTCTGCTTCTTTTTTGCCTAATTTATTCGTCACTCTATGCCTGAAAGGGTATTTCTTTGACTTATACTGGGTGCTCCCTTGTGTCTGGACAAAGCTATACCTCTTTGAAGAGATCTAATTAGAGCAAAACACTATGTCAGGGGTTGCTTTTGCTCATTTTAGGTTGGCTTGATTGGTATTTTACCAATTCAAAGCTGTAATCCTGTGCTTGGAGTGGTAATTGGCTTTTGTCATTTTACAGCTCGGCAAGGACAGCACTGTGCTAGTCCTATGCTTAAAGACTTTGCTGTACAAATGGCAAAAGACTTTGTCCTTTTCTATCTCGGCGTGGATGGCACTGTGCTAATCCTATGCTTAAAGATTTTCATAGAAAAACAGACATTTGAGGTGAGCAGATCTAGAGTGTCGCTGGTGTTGAGAGTGCTCCATGCAGGAGCTGCTTTCCACCTAAACTTGAGAACTACCCAGAGTTCTCTGCTTCTTTTTTGCATAATTTATTCGTCACTCTATGCCTGAAAGGGTATTTCTTTGACTTATACTGGGTGCTCCCTTGTGTCTGGACAAAGCTATACCTCTCTGAAGAGCTCTAATGAGAGCGAAACACTGTGTCAGGGTTTGCTTTTGCTCATTTCAGATTGGCTTGATTGGTATTTTACCAATTCAAAGCTGTAATCCTGTGCCTGGAGTGGTAATTGGCTTTTGTCATTTTACAGCTCGGCAAGGACAGCACTGTGCTAGTCCTATGCTTAAAGACTTTGCTGTACAAATGGCAAAAGACCTTGTCCTTTTCTATCTCGGCGTGGATGGCACTGTGCTAATCCTATGCTTAAAGATTTTGATAGAAAAACAGACATTTGAGGTGAGCAGATCTAGAGTGTCGCTGGTGTTGAGAGTGCTCCATACAGGAGCTGCTTTCCAAATAAACTTGAGAACTACCCAGAGTTCTCTGCTTCTTTTTTGCATAATTTATTCGTCACTCTATGCCTGAAAGGGTATTTCTTTGACTTATACTGGGTGCTCCCTTGTGTCTGGACAAAGCTATACCTCTCTGAAGAGCTCTAATTAGAGCAAAACTCTGTGTCAGGGGTTGCTTTTGCTCATTTCAGGTTGGCTTGATTGGTATTTTACCAATTCAAAGCTGTAATCCTGTGCCTGGAGTGGTAATTGGCTTTTGTCATTTTACAGCTCGGCAAGGACAGCACTGTGCTAGTCCTATGCTTAAAGACTTTGCTGTACAAATGGCAAGAGACTTTGTCCTTTTCTATCTCGGCGTGGATGGCACTGTGCTAATCCTATGCTTAAAGATTTTGATAGAAAAACAGACATTTGAGGTGAGCAGATCTAGAGTGTCGCTGGTGTTGAGAGTGCTCCATACAGGAGCTGCTTTCCACCTAAACTTGAGAACTACCCAGAGTTCGCTGCTTCTTTTTTGCATAATTTATTCGTCACTCTATGCCTGAAAGTGTATTTCTTTGACCTATACTGGGTGCTCCCTTGTGTATGGACAAAGCTATACCTCTCTGAAGAGCTCTAATGAGAGCAAAACTCTGTGTCAGGGGTTGCTTTTGCTCATTTCAGGTTGGCTTGATTAGTATTTTACCAATTCAAAGCTGTAATCCTGTGCCTGGAGTGGTAATTGGCTTTTGTCATTTTACAGCTCGGCAAGGACAGCACTGTGCTAGTCCTATGCTTAAAGACTTTGCTGTACAAATGGCAAGAGACTTTGTCCTTTTCTATCTCGGCGTGGATGGCACTGTGCTAATCCTATGCTTAAAGATTTTGATAGAAAAACAGACATTTGAGGTGAGCAGATCTAGAGTGTCGCTGGTGTTGAGAGTGCTCCATACAGGAGCTGCTTTCCACCTAAACTTGAGAACTACCCAGAGTTCTCTGCTTCTTTTTTGCATAATTTATTCGTCACTCTATGCCTGAAAGGGTATTTCTTTGACTTATACTGGGTGCTCCCTTGTGTCTGGACAAAGCTATACCTCTCTGAAGAGCTCTAATTAGAGAGAAACACTGTGCCAGGGGTTGCTTTTGCTTATTTCAGGTTGGCTTGATTGGTATTTTACCAATTCAAAGCTGTAATCCTGTGCCTGGAGTGGTAATTGGCTTTTGTCATTTTACAGCTCGGCAAGGACAGCACTGTGCTAGTCCTATGCTTAAAGACTTTGCTGTACAAATGGCAAAAGACTTTGTCCTTTTCTATCTCGGCGTGGATGGCACTGTGCTAATCCTATGCTTAAAGATTTTGATAGAAAAACAGACATTTGAGGTGAGCAGATCTAGAGTGTCGCTGGTGTTGAGAGTGCTCCATACAGGAGCTGCTTTCCACCTAAACTTGAGAACTACCCAGAGTTCTCTGCTTCTTTTTTGCATAATTTATTCGTCACTCTATGCCTGAAAGGGTATTTCTTTGACTTATACTGGGTGCTCCCTTGTGTCTGGACAAAGCTATACCTCTCTGAAGAGCTCTAATTAAAGCGAAACACTGTGTCAGGGGTTGCTTTTGCTCATTTCAGGTTGGCTTGATTGGTATTTTACCAATTCAAAGCTGTAATCCTGTGCCTGAAGTGGTAATTGGCTTTTGTCATTTTACAGCTCGGCAAGGACAGCACTGTGCTAGTCCTATGCTTAAAGACTTTGCTGTACAAATGGCAAAAGACTTTGTCCTTTTCTATCTCGGCGTGGATGGCACTGTGCTAATCCTATGCTTAAAGATTTTCATAGAAAAACAGACATTTGAGGTGAGCAGATCTAGAGTGTCGCTGGTGTTGAGAGTGCTCCATACAGGAGCTGCTTTCCACCTAAACTTGAGAACTACCCAGAGTTCTCTGCTTCTTTTTTGCATAATTTATTCGTCACTCTATGCCTGAAAGGGTATTTCTTTGACTTATACTGGGTGCTCCCTTGTGTCTGGACAAAACTATACCTCTTTGAAGAGATCTAATTAGAGCAAAACACTGTGTCAGGGGTTGCTTTTGCTCATTTCAGGTTGACTTGATTGGTATTTTACCAATTCAAAGCTGTAATCCTGTGCTTGGAGTGGTAATTGGCTTTTGTCATTTTACAGCTCGGCAAGGACAGCACTGTGCTAGTCCTATGCTTAAAGACTTTGCTGTACAAATGGCAAAAGACTTTGTCCTTTTCTATCTCGGCGTGGATGGCACTGTGCTAATCCTATGCTTAAAGATTTTCATAGAAAAACAGACATTTGAGGTGAGCAGATCTATAGTGTCGCTGGTGTTGAGAGTGCTCCATGCAGGAGCTGCTTTCCACCTAAACTTAAGAACTACCCAGAGTTCTCTGCTTCTTTTTTGCATAATTTATTCGTCACTCTATGCCTGAAAGGGTATTTCTTTGACTTATACTGGGTGCTCCCTTGTGTCTTTACAAAGCTATACCTATCTGAAGAGCTCTAATTAGAGCGAAACACTGTGTCAGGGGTTGCTTTTGCTCATTTCAGATTGGCTTGATTGGTATTTTACCAATTCAAAGCTGTAATCCTGTGCCTGGAGTGGTAATTGGCTTTTGTCATTTTACAGCTCGGCAAGGACAGCACTGTGGTAGTCCTATGCTTAAAGACTTTGCTGTACAAATGGCAAAAGACTTTGTCCTTTTCTATCTCGGCGTGGATGGCACTGTGCTAATCCTATGCTTAAAGATTTTGATAGAAAAACAGACATTTGAGGTGAGCAGATCTAGAGTGTCGCTGGTGTTGAGAGTGCTCCATACAGGAGCTGCTTTCCAAATAAACTTGAGAACTACCCAGAGTTCTCTGCTTCTTTTTTGCATAATTTATTCGTCACTCTATGCCTGAAAGGGTATTTCTTTGACTTATACTGGGTGCTCCCTTGTGTCTGGACAAAGCTATACCTCTCTGAAGAGCTCTAATTAGAGCAAAACTCTGTGTCAGGGGTTGCTTTTGCTCATTTCAGGTTGGCTTGATTGGTATTTTACCAATTCAAAGCTGTAATCCTGTGCCTGGAGTGGTAATTGGCTTTTGTCATTTTACAGCTCGGCAAGGACAGCACTGTGCTAGTCCTATGCTTAAAGACTTTGCTGTACAAATGGCAAGAGACTTTGTCCTTTTCTATCTCGGCGTGGATGGCACTGTGCTAATCCTATGCTTAAAGATTTTGATAGAAAAACAGACATTTGAGGTGAGCAGATCTAGAGTGTCGCTGGTGTTGAGAGTGCTCCATACAGGAGCTGCTTTCCACCTAAACTTGAGAACTACCCAGAGTTCTCTGCTTCTTTTTTGCATAATTTATTCGTCACTCTATGCCTGAAAGGGTATTTCTTTGACTTATACTGGGTGCTCCCTTGTGTCTGGACAAAGCTATACCTCTCTGAAGAGCTCTAATTAGAGCCAAACACTGTGTCAGGGGTTGCTTTTGCTTGTTTCAGGTTGGCTTGATTGGTATTTTACCAATTCAAAGCTGTAATCCTGTGCCTGGAGTGGTAATTGGCTTTTGTCATTTTACAGCTCGGCAAGGACAGCACTGTGCTAGTCCTATGCTTAAAGACTTTGCTGTACAAATGGCAAGAGACTTTGTCCTTTTCTATCTCGGCGTGGATGGCACTGTGCTAATCCTATGCTTAAAGATTTTGATAGAAAAACAGACATTTGAGTTGAGCAGATCTAGAGTGTCGCTGGTGTTGAGAGTGCTCCATACAGGAGCTGCTTTCCACCTAAACTTGAGAACTACCCAGAGTTCTCTGCTTCTTTTTTGCATAATTTATTCGTCACTCTATGCCTGAAAGGGTATTTCTTTGACTTATACTGGGTGCTCCCTTGTGTCTGGACAAAGCTATACCTCTCTGAAGAGCTCTAATTAGAGCAAAACACTGTGTCAGGGGTTGCTTTTGCTCATTTCAGGTTGACTTGATTGGTATTTTACCAATTCAAAGCTGTAATCCTGTGCTTGGAGTGGTAATTGGCTTTTGTCATTTTACAGCTCGGCAAGGACAGCACTGTGCTAGTCCTATGCTTAAAGACTTTGCTGTACAAATGGCAAAAGACTTTGTCCTTTTCTATCTCGGCGTGGATGGCACTGTGCTAATCCTATGCTTAAAGATATTCATAGAAAAACAGACATTTGAGGTGAGCAGATCTATAGTGTCGCTGGTGTTGAGAGTGCTCCATGCAGGAGCTGCTTTCCACCTAAACTTAAGAACTACCCAGAGTTCTCTGCTTCTTTTTTGCATAATTTATTCGTCACTCTATGCCTGAAAGGGTATTTCTTTGACTTATACTGGGTGCTCCCTTGTGTCTTTACAAAGCTATACCTATCTGAAGAGCTCTAATTAGAGCGAAACACTGTGTCAGGGGTTGCTTTTGCTCATTTCAGATTGGCTTGATTGGTATTTTACCAATTCAAAGCTGTAATCCCGTGCCTGGAGTGGTAATTGGCTTTTGTCATTTTACAGCTCGGCAAGGACAGCACTGTGGTAGTCCTATGCTTAAAGACTTTGCTGTACAAATGGCAAAAGACTTTGTCCTTTTCTATCTCGGCGTGGATGGCACTGTGCTAATCCTATGCTTAAAGATTTTGATAGAAAAACAGACATTTGAGGTGAGCAGATCTAGAGTGTCGCTGGTGTTGAGAGTGCTCCATACAGGAGCTGCTTTCCAAATAAACTTGAGAACTACCCAGAGTTCTCTGCTTCTTTTTTGCATAATTTATTCGTCACTCTATGCCTGAAAGGGTATTTCTTTGACTTATACTGGGTGCTCCCTTGTGTCTGGACAAAGCTATACCTCTCTGAAGAGCTCTAATTAGAGCAAAACTCTGTGTCAGGGGTTGCTTTTGCTCATTTCAGGTTGGCTTGATTGGTATTTTACCAATTCAAAGCTGTAATCCTGTGCCTGGAGTGGTAATTGGCTTTTGTCATTTTACAGCTCGGCAAGGACAGCACTGTGCTAGTCCTATGCTTAAAGACTTTGCTGTACAAATGGCAAGAGACTTTGTCCTTTTCTATCTCGGCGTGGATGGCACTGTGCTAATCCTATGCTTAAAGATTTTGATAGAAAAACAGACATTTGAGGTGAGCAGATCTAGAGTGTCGCTGGTGTTGAGAGTGCTCCATACAGGAGCTGCTTTCCACCTAAACTTGAGAACTACCCAGAGTTCTCTGCTTCTTTTTTGCATAATTTATTCGTCACTCTATGCCTGAAAGGGTATTTCTTTGACTTATACTGGGTGCTCCCTTGTGTCTGGACAAAGCTATACCTCTCTGAAGAGCTCTAATTAGAGCCAAACACTGTGTCAGGGGTTGCTTTTGCTTGTTTCAGGTTGGCTTGATTGGTATTTTACCAATTCAAAGCTGTAATCCTGTGCCTGGAGTGGTAATTGGCTTTTGTCATTTTACAGCTCGGCAAGGACAGCACTGTGCTAGTCCTATGCTTAAAGACTTTGCTGTACAAATGGCAAGAGACTTTGTCCTTTTCTATCTCGGCGTGGATGGCACTGTGCTAATCCTATGCTTAAAGATTTTGATAGAAAAACAGACATTTGAGGTGAGCAGATCTAGAGTGTCGCTGGTGTTGAGAGTGCTCCATACAGGAGCTGCTTTCCACCTAAACTTGAGAACTACCCAGAGTTCTCTGCTTCTTTTTTGCATAATTTATTCGTCACTCTATGCCTGAAAGGGTATTTCTTTGACTTATACTGGGTGCTCCCTTGTGTCTGGACAAAGCTATACCTCTCTGAAGAGCTCTAATTAGAGCGAAACACTGTGCCAGGGGTTGCTTTTGCTTATTTCACGTTGGCTTGATTGGTATTTTACCAATTCAAAGCTGTAATCCTGTGCCTGGAGTGGTAATTGGCTTTTGTCATTTTACAGCTCGGCAAGGACAGCACTGTGCTAGTCCTATGCTTAAAGACTTTGCTGTACAAATGGCAAAAGACTTTGTCCTTTTCTATCTCGGCGTGGATGGCACTGTGCTAATCCTATGCTTAAAGATTTTGATAGAAAAACAGACATTTGAGGTGAGCAGATCTAGAGTGTCGCTGGTGTTGAGAGTGCTCCATACAGGAGCTGCTTTCCACCTAAACTTGAGAACTACCCAGAGTTCTCTGCTTCTTTTTTGCATAATTTATTCGTCACTCTATGCCTGAAAGGGTATTTCTTTGACTTATACTGGGTGCGCCCTTGTGTCTGGACAAAGCTATACCTCTCTGAAGAGCTCTAATTAGAGCGAAACACTGTGTCAGGGGTTGCTTTTGCTCATTTCAGGTTGGCTTGATTGGTATTTTACCAATTCAAAGCTGTAATCCTGTGCCTGAAGTGGTAATTGGCTTTTGTCATTTTACAGCTCGGCAAGGACAGCACTGTGCTAGTCCTATGCTTAAAGACTTTGCTGTACAAATGGCAAAAGACTTTGTCCTTTTCTATCTCGGCGTGGATGGCACTGTGCTAATCCTATGCTTAAAGATTTTCATAGAAAAACAGACATTTGAGGTGAGCAGATCTAGAGTGTCGCTGGTGTTGAGAGTGCTCCATACAGGAGCTGCTTTCCACCTAAACTTGAGAACTACCCAGAGTTCTCTGCTTCTTTTTTGCCTAATTTATTCGTCACTCTATGCCTGAAAGGGTATTTCTTTGACTTATACTGGGTGCTCCCTTGTGTCTGGACAAAGCTATACCTCTCTGAGAAGCTCTAATTAGAGCGAAACACTGTGTCAGGGGTTGCTTTTGCTCATTTCAGGTTGGCTTGATTGGTATTTTACCAATTCAAAGCTGTAATCCTGTGCTTATAGTGGTAATTGGCTTTTGTCATTTTACAGCTCGGCAAGGACAGCACTGTGCTAGTCCTATGCTTAAAGACTTTGCTGTACAAATGGCAAAAGACTTTGTCCTTTTCTATCTCGGCGTGGATGGCACTGTGCTAATCCTATGCTTAAAGATTTTCATAGAAAAACAGACATTTGAGGTGAGCAGATCTAGAGTGTCGCTGGTGTTGAGAGTGCTCCATGCAGGAGCTGCTTTCCACCTAAACTTGAGATCTACCCAGAGTTCTCTGCTTCTTTTTTGCATAATTTATTCGTCACTCTATGCCTGAAAGGGTATTTCTTTGACTTATACTGGGTGCTCCCTTGTGTCTGGACAAAGCTATACCTCTCTGAAGAGCTCTAATTAGAGTGAAACACTGTGTCAGGGGTTGCTTTTGCTCATTTCAGATTGGCTTGATTGGTATTTTACCAATTCAAAGCTGTAATCCTGTGCCTGGAGTGGTAATTGGCTTTTGTCATTTTACAGCTCGGCAAGGACAGCACTGTGCTAGTCCTATGCTTAAAGACTTTGCTGTACAAATGGCAAAATACTTTGTCCTTTTCTATCTCGGCGTGGATGGCACTGTGCTAATCCTATGCTTAAAGATTTTGATAGAAAAACAGACATTTGAGGTGAGCAGATCTAGAGTGTCGCTGGTGTTGAGAGTGCTCCATACAGGAGCTGCTTTCCAAATAAACTTGAGAACTACCCAGAGTTCTCTGCTTCTTTTTTGCATAATTTATTCGTCACTCTATGCCTGAAAGGGTATTTCTTTGACTTATACTGGGTGCTCCCTTGTGTCTGGACAAAGCTATACCTCTCTGAAGAGCTCTAATTAGAGCGAAACACTGTGCCAGGGGTTGCTTTTGCTTATTTCAGGTTGGCTTGATTGGTATTTTACCAATTCAAAGCTGTAATCCTGTGCCTGGAGTGGTAATTGGCTTTTGTCATTTTACAGCTCGGCAAGGACAGCACTGTGCTAGTCCTATGCTTAAAGACTTTGCTGTACAAATGGCAAAAGACTTTGTCCTTTTCTATCTCGGCGTGGATGGCACTGTGCTAATCCTATGCTTAAAGATTTTGATAGAAAAACAGACATTTGAGGTGAGCAGATCTAGAGTGTCGCTGGTGTTGAGAGTGCTCCATACAGGAGCTGCTTTCCACCTAAACTTGAGAACTACCCAGAGTTCTCTGCTTCTTTTTTGCATAATTTATTCGTCACTCTATGCCTGAAAGGGTATTTCTTTGACTTATACTGGGTGCTCCCTTGTGTCTGGACAAAGCTATACCTCTCTGAAGAGCTCTAATTAGAGCGAAACACTGTGTCAGGGGTTGCTTTTGCTCATTTCAGGTTGGCTTGATTGGTATTTTACCAATTCAAAGCTGTAATCCTGTGCCTGAAGTGGTAATTGGCTTTTGTCATTTTACAGCTCGGCAAGGACAGCACTGTGCTAGGCCTATGCTTAAAGACTTTGCTGTACAAATGGCAAAAGACTTTCTCCTTTTCTATCTCGGCGTGGATGGCACTGTGCTAATCCTATGCTTAAAGATTTTGATAGAAAAACAGACATTTGAGGTGAGCAGATCTAGAGTGTCGCTGGTGTTGAGAGTGCTCCATACAGGAGCTGCTTTCCACCTAAACTTGAGAACTACCCAGAGTTCTCTGCTTCTTTTTTGCCTAATTTATTCGTCACTCTATGCCTGAAAGGGTATTTCTTTGACTTATACTGGGTGCTCCCTTGTGTCTGGACAAAGCTATACCTCTCTGAGAAGCTCTAATTAGAGCGAAACACTGTGTCAGGGGTTGCTTTTGCTCATTTCAGGTTGGCTTGATTGGTATTTTACCAATTCAAAGCTGTAATCCTGTGCTTATAGTGGTAATTGGCTTTTGTCATTTTACAGCTCGGCAAGGACAGCACTGTGCTAGTCCTATGCTTAAAGACTTTGCTGTACAAATGGCAAAAGACTTTGTCCTTTTCTATCTCGGCGTGGATGGCACTGTGTTAATCCTATGCTTAAAGATTTTGATAGAAAAACAGACATTTGAGGTGAGCAGATCTAGAGTGTCGCTGGTGTTGAGAGTGCTCCATACAGGAGCTGCTTTCCAAATAAACTTGAGAACTACCCAGAGTTCTCTGCTTCTTTTTTGCATAATTTATTCATCACTCTATGCCTGAAAGGGTATTTCTTTGACTTATACTGGGTGCTCCCTTGTGTCTGGACAAAGCTATACCTCTCTGAAGAGCTCTAATTAGAGCAAAACTCTGTGTCAGGTGTTGCTTTTGCTCATTTCAGGTTGGCTTGATTAGTATTTTACCAATTCAAAGCTGTAATCCTGTGCCTGGAGTGGTAATTGGCTTTTGTCATTTTACAGCTCGGCAAGGACAGCACTGTGCTAGTCCTATGCTTAAAGACTTTGCTGTACAAATGGCAAAAGACTTTCTCCTTTTCTATCTCGGCGTGGATGGCACTGTGCTAATCCTATGCTTAAAGATTTTGATAGAAAAACAGACATTTGAGGTGAGCAGATCTAGAGTGTTGCTGGTGTTGAGAGTGCTCCATACAGGAGCTGCTTTCCACCTAAACTTGAGAACTACCCAGAGTTCTCTGCTTCTTTTTTGCCTAATTTATTCGTCACTCTATGCCTGAAAGGGTATTTCTTTGACTTATACTGGGTGCTCCCTTGTGTCTGGACAAAGCTATACCTCTCTGAGGAGCTCTAATTAGAGCGAAACACTGTGTCAGGGGTTGCTTTTGCTCATTTCAGGTTGGCTTGATTGGTATTTTACCAATTCAAAGCTGTAATCCTGTGCCTGGAGTGGTTATTGGCTTTTCTCATTTTACAGCTCGGCAAGGACAGCACTGTGCTAGTCCTATGCTTAAAGACTTTGCTGTACAAATGGCAAAAGACTTTGTCCTTTTCTATCTCGGCGTGGATGGCACTGTGCTAATCCTATGCTTAAAGATTTTCATAGAAAAACAGACATTTGAGGTGAGCAGATCTAGAGTGTCGCTGGTGTTGAGAGTGCTCCATACAGGAGCTGCTTTCCACCTAAACTTGAGAACTACCCAGAGTTCTCTGCTTCTTTTTTGCATAATTTATTCGTCACTCTATGCCTGAAAGGGTATTTCTTTGACTTATACTGGGTGCTCCCTTGTGTCTGGACAAAGCTATACCTCTCTGAAAAGCTCTAATTAGAGCGAAACACTGTGTCAGGGGTTGCTTTTGCTTATTTCAGGTTGGCTTGATTGGTATTTTACCAATTCAAAGCTGTAATCCTGTGCCTGGAGTGGTAATTGGCTTTTGTCATTTTACAGCTCGGCAAGGACAGCACTGTGCTAGTCCTATGCTTAAAGACTTTGCTGTACAAATGGCAAAAGACTTTCTCCTTTTCTATCTCGGCGTGGATGGCACTGTGCTAATCCTATGCTTAAAGATTTTGATAGAAAAACAGACATTTGAGGTGAGCAGATCTAGAGTGTCGCTGGTGTTGAGAGTGCTCCATACAGGAGCTGCTTTCCACCTAAACTTGAGAACTACCCAGAGTTCTCTGCTTCTTTTTTGCCTAATTTATTCGTCACTCTATGCCTGAAAGGGTATTTCTTTGACTTATACTGGGTGCTCCCTTGTGTCTGGACAAAGCTATACCTCTCTGAGGAGCTCTAATTAGAGCGAAACACTGTGTCAGGGTTTGCTTTTGCTCATTTCAGGTTGGCTTGATTGGTATTTTACCAATTCAATGCTGTAATCCTGTGCCTGGAGTGGTAATTGGCTTTTGTCATTTTACAGCTCGGCAAGGACAGCACTGTGCTAGTCCTATGCTTAAAGACTTTGCTGTACAAATGGCAAAAGACTTTGTCCTTTTCTATCTCGGCATGGATGGCACTGTGCTAATCCTATGCTTAAAGATTTTGATAGAAAAACAGACATTTGAGGTGAGCAGATCTAGAGTGTCGCTGGTGTTGAGAGTGCTCCATACAGGAGCTGCTTTCCACCTAAACTTGAGATCTACCCAGAGTTCTCTGCTTCTTTTTTGCATAATTTATTCGTCACTCTATGCCTGAAAGGGTATTTCTTTGACTTATACTGGGTGCTCCCTTGTGTCTGGACAAAGCTATACCTCTTTGAAGAGATCTAATTAGAGCAAAACACTGTGTCAGGGGTTGCTTTTGCTCATTTCAGGTTGACTTGATTGGTATTTTACCAATTCAAAGCTGTAATCCTGTGCTTGGAGTGGTAATTGGCTTTTGTCATTTTGCAGCTCGGCAAGGACAGCACTGTGCTAGTCCTATGCTTAAAGACTTTGCTGTACAAATGGCAAAAGACTTTGTCCTTTTCTATCTCGGCGTGGATGGCACTGTGCTAATCCTATGCTTAAAGATTTTCATAGAAAAACAGACATTTGAGGTGAGCAGATCTAGAGTGTCGCTGGTGTTGAGAGTGCTCCATGCAGGAGCTGCTTTCCACCTAAACTTGAGAACTACCCAGAGTTCTCTGCTTCTTTTTTGCATAATTTATTCGTCACTCTATGCCTGAAAGGGTATTTCTTTGACTTATACTGGGTGCTCCCTTGTGTCTTTACAAAGCTATACCTCTCTGAAGAGCTCTAATTAGAGCGAAACACTGTGTCAGGGGTTGCTTTTGCTCATTTCAGATTGGCTTGATTGGTATTTTACCAATTCAAAGCTGTAATCCTGTGCCTGGAGTGGTAATTGGCTTTTGTCATTTTACAGCTCGGCAAGGACAGCACTGTGTTAGTCCTATGCTTAAAGACTTTGCTGTACAAATGGCAAAAGACTTTGTCCTTTTCTATCTCGGCGTGGATGGCACTGTGCTAATCCTATGCTTAAAGATTTTGATAGAAAAACAGACATTTGAGGTGAGCAGATCTAGAGTGTCGCTGGTGTTGAGAGTGCTCCATACAGGAGCTGCTTTCCAAATAAACTTGAGAACTACCCAGAGTTCTCTGCTTCTTTTTTGCATAATTTATTCGTCACTCTATGCCTGAAAGGGTATTTCTTTGACTTATACTGGGTGCTCCCTTGTGTCTGGACAAAGCTATACCTCTCTGAAGAGCTCTAATTAGAGCAAAACTCTGTGTCAGGGGTTGCTTTTGCTCATTTCAGGTTGGCTTGATTGGTATTTTACCAATTCAAAGCTGTAATCCTGTGCCTGGAGTGGTAATTGGCTTTTGTCATTTTACAGCTCGGCAAGGACAGCACTGTGCTAGTCCTATGCTTAAAGACTTTGCTGTACACATGGCAAGAGACTTTGTCCTTTTCTATCTCGGCGTAGATGGCACTGTGCTAATCCTATGCTTAAAGATTTTGATAGAAAAACAGACATTTGAGGTGAGCAGATCTAGAGTGTCGCTGGTGTTGAGAGTGCTCCATACAGGAGCTGCTTTCCACCTAAACTTGAGAACTACCCAGAGTTCTCTGCTTCTTTTTTGCATAATTTATTCGTCACTCTATGCCTGAAAGTGTATTTCTTTGACCTATACTGGGTGCTCCCTTGTGTCTGGACAAAGCTATACCTCTCTGAAGAGCTCTAATGAGAGCAAAACTCTGTGTCAGGGGTTGCTTTTGCTCATTTCAGGTTGGCTTGATTAGTATTTTACCAATTCAAAGCTGTAATCCTGTGCCTGGAGTGGTAATTGGCTTTTGTCATTTTACAGCTCGGCAAGGACAGCACTGTGCTAGTCCTATGCTTAAAGACTTTGCTGTACAAATGGCAAGAGACTTTGTCCTTTTCTATCTCGGCGTGGATGGCACTGTGCTAATCCTATGCTTAAAGATTTTGATAGAAAAACAGACATTTGAGGTGAGCAGATCTAGAGTGTCGCTGGTGTTGAGAGTGCTCCATACAGGAGCTGCTTTCCACCTAAACTTGAGAACTACCCAGAGTTCTCTGCTTCTTTTTTGCATAATTTATTCGTCACTCTATGCCTGAAAGGGTATTTCTTTGACTTATACTGGGTGCTCCCTTGTGTCTGGACAAAGCTATACCTCTCTGAAGAGCTCTAATTAGAGCGAAACACTGTGTCAGGGGTTGCTTTTGCTTATTTCTGGTTGGCTTGATTGGTATTTTACCAATTCAAAGCTGTAATCCTGTGCCTGGAGTGGTAATTGGCTTTTGTCATTTTACAGCTCGGCAAGGACAGCACTGTGCTAGTCCTATGCTTAAAGACTTTGCTGTACAAATGGCAAGAGACTTTGTCCTTTTCTATCTCGGCGTGGATGGCACTGTGCTAATCCTATGCTTAAAGATTTTGATAGAAAAACAGACATTTGAGGTGAGCAGATCTAGAGTGTCGCTGGTGTTGAGAGTGCTCCATACAGGAGCTGCTTTCCACCTAAACTTGAGAACTACCCAGAGTTCTCTGCTTCTTTTTTGCCTAATTTATTCGTCACTCTATGCCTGAAAGGGTATTTCTTTGACTTATACTGGGTGCTCCCTTGTGTCTGGACAAAGCTATACCTCTTTGAAGAGATCTAATTAGAGCAAAACACTGTGTCAGGGGTTGCTTTTGCTCATTTTAGGTTGGCTTGATTGGTATTTTACCAATTCAAAGCTGTAATCCTGTGCTTGGAGTGGTAATTGGCTTTTGTCATTTTACAGCTCGGCAAGGACAGCACTGTGCTAGTCCTATGCTTAAAGACTTTGCTGTACAAATGGCAAAAGACTTTGTCCTTTTCTATCTCGGCGTGGATGGCACTGTGCTAATCCTATGCTTAAAGATTTTCATAGAAAAACAGACATTTGAGGTGAGCAGATCTAGAGTGTCGCTGGTGTTGAGAGTGCTCCATGCAGGAGCTGCTTTCCACCTAAACTTGAGAACTACCCAGAGTTCTCTGCTTCTTTTTTGCATAATTTATTCGTCACTCTATGCCTGAAAGGGTATTTCTTTGACTTATACTGGGTGCTCCCTTGTGTCTGGACAAAGCTATACCTCTCTGAATAGCTCTAATTAGAGCGAAACACTGTGTCAGGGGTTGCTTTTGCTCATTTCAGATTGGCTTGATTGATATTTTACCAATTCAAAGCTGTAATCCTGTGCCTGGAGTGGTAATTGGCTTTTGTCATTTTACAGCTCGGCAAGGACAGCACTGTGCTAGTCCTATGCTTAAAGACTTTGCTGTACAAATGGCAAAAGACCTTGTCCTTTTCTATCTCGGCGTGGATGGCACTGTGCTAATCCTATGCTTAAAGATTTTGATAGAAAAACAGACATTTGAGGTGAGCAGATCTAGAGTGTCGCTGGTGTTGAGAGTGCTCCATACAGGAGCTGCTTTCCAAATAAACTTGAGAACTACCCAGAGTTCTCTGCTTCTTTTTTGCATAATTTATTCGTCACTCTATGCCTGAAAGGGTATTTCTTTGACTTATACTGGGTGCTCCCTTGTGTCTGGACAAAGCTATACCTCTCTGAAGAGCTCTAATTAGAGCAAAACTCTGTGTCAGGGGTTGCTTTTGCTCATTTCAGGTTGGCTTGATTGGTATTTTACCAATTCAAAGCTGTAATCCTGTGCCTGGAGTGGTAATTGGCTTTTGTCATTTTACAGCTCGGCAAGGACAGCACTGTGCTAGTCCTATGCTTAAAGACTTTGCTGTACAAATGGCAAGAGACTTTGTCCTTTTCTATCTCGGCGTGGATGGCACTGTGCTAATCCTATGCTTAAAGATTTTGATAGAAAAACAGACATTTGAGGTGAGCAGATCTAGAGTGTCGCTGGTGTTGAGAGTGCTCCATACAGGAGCTGCTTTCCACCTAAACTTGAGAACTACCCAGAGTTCGCTGCTTCTTTTTTGCATAATTTATTCGTCACTCTATGCCTGAAAGTGTATTTCTTTGACCTATACTGGGTGCTCCCTTGTGTCTGGACAAAGCTATACCTCTCTGAAGAGCTCTAATGAGAGCAAAACTCTGTGTCAGGGGTTGCTTTTGCTCATTTCAGGTTGGCTTGATTAGTATTTTACCAATTCAAAGCTGTAATCCTGTGCCTGGAGTGGTAATTGGCTTTTGTCATTTTACAGCTCGGCAAGGACAGCACTGTGCTAGTCCTATGCTTAAAGACTTTGCTGTACAAATGGCAAGAGACTTTGTCCTTTTCTATCTCGGCGTGGATGGCACTGTGCTAATCCTATGCTTAAAGATTTTGATAGAAAAACAGACATTTGAGGTGAGCAGATCTAGAGTGTCGCTGGTATTGAGAGTGCTCCATACAGGAGCTGCTTTCCACCTAAACTTGAGAACTACCCAGAGTTCTCTGCTTCTTTTTTGCATAATTTATTCGTCACTCTATGCCTGAAAGGGTATTTCTTTGACTTATACTGGGTGCTCCCTTGTGTCTGGACAAAGCTATACCTCTCTGAAGAGCTCTAATTAGAGCGAAACACTGTGTCAGGGGTTGCTTTTGCTTATTTCAGGTTGGCTTGATTGGTATTTTACCAATTCAAAGCTGTAATCCTGTGCCTGGAGTGGTAATTGGCTTTTGTCATTTTACAGCTCGGCAAGGACAGCACTGTGCTAGTCCTATGCTTAAAGACTTTGCTGTACAAATGGCAAAAGACTTTGTCCTTTTCTATCTCGGCGTGGATGGCACTGTGCTAATCCTATGCTTAAAGATTTTGATAGAAAAACAGACATTTGAGGTGAGCAGATCTAGAGTGTCGCTGGTGTTGAGAGTGCTCCATACAGGAGCTGCTTTCCACCTAAACTTGAGAACTACCCAGAGTTCTCTGCTTCTTTTTTGCCTAATTTATTCGTCACTCTATGCCTGAAAGGGTATTTCTTTGACTTATACTGGGTGCTCCCTTGTGTCTGGACAAAGCTATACCTCTCTGAAGAGCTCTAATTAGAGCGAAACACTGTGTCAGGGGTTGCTTTTGCTCATTTCAGGTTGGCTTGATTGGTATTTTACCAATTCAAAGCTGTAATCCTGTGCCTGAAGTGGTAATTGGCTTTTGTCATTTTACAGCTCGGCAAGGACAGCACTGTGCTAGTCCTATGCTTAAAGACTTTGCTGTACAAATGGCAAAAGACTTTGTCCTTTTCTATCTCGGCGTGGATGGCACTGTGCTAATCCTATGCTTAAAGATTTTCATAGAAAAACAGACATTTGAGGTGAGCAGATCTAGAGTGTCGCTGGTGTTGAGAGTGCTCCATACAGGAGCTGCTTTCCAAATAAACTTGAGAACTACCCAGAGTTCTCTGCTTCTTTTTTGCATAATTTATTCGTCACTCTATGCCTGAAAGGGTATTTCTTTGACTTATACTGGGTGCTCCCTTGTGTCTGGACAAAGCTATACCTCTCTGAAGAGCTCTAATTAGAGCGAAACACTGTGCCAGGGGTTGCTTTTGCTTATTTCATGTTGGCTTGATTGGTATTTTACCAATTCAAAGCTGTAATCCTGTGCCTGGAGTGGTAATTGGCTTTTGTCATTTTACAGCTCGGCAAGGACAGCACTGTGCTAGTCCTATGCTTAAAGACTTTGCTGTACAAATGGCAAAAGACTTTGTCCTTTTCTATCTCGGCGTGGATGGCACTGTGCTAATCCTATGCTTAAAGATTTTGATAGAAAAACAGACATTTGAGGTGAGCAGATCTAGAGTGTCGCTGGTGTTGAGAGTGCTCCATACAGGAGCTGCTTTCCACCTAAACTTGAGAACTACCCAGAGTTCTCTGCTTCTTTTTTGCATAATTTATTCGTCACTCTATGCCTGAAAGGGTATTTTTTTGACTTATACTGGGTGCTCCCTTGTGTCTGGACAAAGCTATACCTCTCTGAAGAGCTCTAATTAGAGCGAAACACTGTGTCAGGGGTTGCTTTTGCTCATTTCAGGTTGGCTTGATTGGTATTTTACCAATTCAAAGCTGTAATCCTGTGCCTGAAGTGGTAATTGGCTTTTGTCATTTTACAGCTCGGCAAGGACAGCACTGTGCTAGTCCTATGCTTAAAGACTTTGCTGTACAAATGGCAAAAGACTTTGTCCTTTTCTATCTCGGCGTGGATGGCACTGTGCTAATCCTATGCTTAAAGATTTTCATAGAAAAACAGACATTTGAGGTGAGCAGATCTAGAGTGTCGCTGATGTTGAGAGTGCTCCATACAGGAGCTGCTTTCCACCTAAACTTGAGAACTACCCAGAGTTCTCTGCTTATTTTTTGCATAATTTATTCGTCACTCTATGCCTGAAAGGGTATTTCTTTGACTTATACTGGGTGCTCCCTTGCGTCTGGACAAAGCTATACCTCTCTGAAAAGCTCTAATTAGAGCAAAACACTGTGTCAGGGATTGCTTTTGCTTATTTCAGGTTGGCTTGATTGGTATTTTACCAATTCAAAGCTGTAATCCTGTGCCTGGAGTGGTAATTGGCTTTTGTCATTTTACAGCTCGGCAAGGACAGCACTGTGCTAGTCCTATGCTTAAAGACTTTGCTGTACAAATGGCAAAAGACTTTCTCCTTTTCTATCTCGGCGTGGATGGCACTGTGCTAATCCTATGCTTAAAGATTTTGATAGAAAAACAGACATTTGAGGTGAGCAGATCTAGAGTGTCGCTGGTGTTGAGAGTGCTCCATACAGGAGCTGCTTTCCACCTAAACTTGAGAACTACCCAGAGTTCTCTGCTTCTTTTTTGCCTAATTTATTCGTCACTCTATGCCTGAAAGGGTATTTCTTTGACTTATACTGGGTGCTCCCTTGTGTCTGGACAAAGCTATACCTCTCTGAGAAGCTCTAATTAGAGCGAAACACTGTGTCAGGGGTTGCTTTTGCTCATTTCAGGTTGGCTTGATTGGTATTTTACCAATTCAAAGCTGTAATCCTGTGCATATAGTGGTAATTGGCTTTTGTCATTTTACAGCTCGGCAAGGACAGCACTGTGCTAGTCCTATGCTTAAAGACTTTGCTGTACAAATGGCAAAAGCCTTTGTCCTTTTCTATCTCTGCGTGGATGGCACTGTGCTAATCCGATGCTTAAAGATTTTCATAGAAAAACAGACATTTGAGGTGAGCAGATCTAGAGTGTCGCTGGTGTTGAGAGTGCTCCATGCAGGAGCTGCTTTCCACCTAAACTTGAGAACTACCCAGAGTTCTCTGCTTCTTTTTTGCATAATTTATTCGTCACTCTATGCCTGAAAGGGTATTTCTTTGACTTATACTGGGTGCTCCCTTGTGTCTGGACAAAGCTATACCTCTCTGAAGAGCTCTAATTAGAGCAAAACTCTGTGTCAGGGGTTGCTTTTGCTCATTTCAGGTTGGCTTGATTAGTATTTTACCAATTCAAAGCTGTAATTCTGTGCCTGGAGTGGTAATTGGCTTTTGTCATTTTACAGCTCGGCAAGGACAGCACTGTGCTAGTCCTATGCTTAAAGACTTTGCTGTACAAATGGCAAAAGACTTTCTCCTTTTCTATCTCGGCGTGGATGGCACTGTGCAAATCCTATGCTTAAAGATTTTGATAGAAAAACAGACATTTGAGGTGAGCAGATCTAGAGTGTCGCTGGTGTTGAGAGTGCTCCATACAGGAGCTGCTTTCCACCTAAACTTGAGAACTACCCAGAGTTCTCTGCTTCTTTTTTGCCTAATTTATTCGTCACTCTATGCCTGAAAGGGTATTTCTTTGACTTATACTGGGTGCTCCCTTGTGTCTGGACAAAGCTATACCTCTCTGAGGAGCTCTAATTAGAGCGAAACACTGTGTCAGGGGTTGCTTTTGCTCATTTCAGGTTGGCTTGATTGGTATTTTACCAATTCAAAGCTGTAATCCTGTGCTTGGAGTGGTAATTGGCTTTTGTCATTTTACAGCTCGGCAAGGACGGCACTGTGCTAGTCCTATGCTTAAAGACTTTGCTGTACAAATGGCAAAAGACTTTGTCCTTTTCTATCTCGGCGTGGATGGCACTGTGCTAATCCTATGCTTAAAGATTTTCATAGAAAAACAGACATTTGAGGTGAGCAGATCTAGAGTGTCGCTGGTGTTGAGAGTGCTCCATGCAGGAGCTGCTTTCCACCTAAACTTGAGATCTACCCAGAGTTCTCTGCTTCTTTTTTGCATACTTTATTCGTCACTCTATGCCTGAAAGGGTATTTCTTTGACTTATACTGGGTGCTCCCTTGTGTCTGGACAAAGCTATACCTCTGTGAAGAGCTCTAATTAGAGTGAAACACTGTGTCAGGGGTTGATTTTGCTCATTTCAGATTGGCTTGATTGGTATTTTACCAATTCAAAGCTGTAATCCTGTGCCTGGAGTGGTAATTGGCTTTTGTCATTTTACAGCTCGGCAAGGACAGCACTGTGCTAGTCCTATGCTTAAAGACTTTGCTGTACAAATGGCAAAAGACTTTGTCCTTTTCTATCTCGGCGTGGATGGCACTGTGCTAATCCTATGCTTAAAGATTTTGATAGAAAAACAGACATTTGAGGTGAGCAGATCTAGAGTGTCGCTGGTGTTGAGAGTGCTCCATACAGGAGCTGCTTTCCACCTAAACTTGAGAACTACCCAGAGTTCTCTGCTTCTTTTTTGCATAATTTATTCGTCACTCTATGCCTGAAAGGGTATTCCTTTGACTTATACTGGGTGCTCCCTTGTGTCTGGACAAAGCTATACCTCTCTGAAGAGCTCTAATTAGAGCGAAACACTGTGTCAGGGGTTGCTTTTGCTCATTTGAGGTTGGCTTGATTGGTATTTTACCAATTCAAAGCTGTAATCCTGTGCCTGGAGTGGTAATTGGCTTTTGTCATTTTACAGCTCGGCAAGGACAGCACTGTGCTAGTCCTATGCTTAAAGACTTTGCTGTACAAATGGCAAAAGACTTTCTCCTTTTCTATCTCGGCGTGGATGGCACTGTGCTAATCCTATGCTTAAAGATTTTGATAGAAAAACAGACATTTGAGGTGAGCAGATCTAGAGTGTCGCTGGTGTTGAGAGTGCTCCATACAGGAGCTGCTTTCCACCTAAACTTGAGAACTACCCAGAGTTCTCTGCTTCTTTTTTGCCTAATTTATTTGTCACTCTATGCCTGAAAGGGTATTTCTTTGACTTATACTGGGTGCTCCCTTGTGTCTGGACAAAGCTATACCTCTCTGAGGAGCTCTAATTAGAGCGAAACACTGTGTCAGGGGTTGCTTTTGCTCATTTCAGGTTGGCTTGATTGGTATTTTACCAATTCAATGCTGTAATCCTGTGCCTGGAGTGGTAATTGGCATTTGTCATTTTACAGCTCGGCAAGGACAGCACTGTGCTAGTCCTATGCTTAAAGACTTTGCTGTACAAATGGCAAAAGACTTTGTCCTTTTCTATCTCGGCGTGGATGGCACTGTGCTAATCCTATGCTTAAAGATTTTGATAGAAAAACAGACATTTGAGGTGAGCAGATCTAGAGTGTCGCTGGTGTTGAGAGTGCTCCATACAGGAGCTGCTTTCCACCTAAACTTGAGATCTACCCAGAGTTCTCTGCTTCTTTTTTGCATAATTTATTCGTCACTCTATGCCTGAAAGGGTATTTCTTTGACTTATACTGGGTGCTCCCTTGTGTCTGGACAAAGCTATACCTCTCTGAAGAGCTCTAATTAGAGCGAAACACTGTGTCAGGGGTTGCTTTTGTTAATTTCAGGTTGGCTTCATTGGTATTTTACCAATTCAAAGCTGTAATCCTGTGCCTGGAGTGGTAATTAGCTTTTGTCATTTTACAGCTCGGCAAGGACAGCACTGTGCTAGTCCTATGCTTAAAGACTTTGCTGTACAAATGGCAAAAGACTTTGTCCTTTTCTATCTCGGCGTGGATGGCACTGTGCTAATCCTATGCTTAAAGATTTTCATAGAAAAACAGACATTTGAGGTGAGCAGATCTAGAGTGTCGCTGGTGTTGAGAGTGCTCCATACAGGAGCTGCTTTCCACCTAAACTTGAGAACTACCCAGAGTTCTCTGCTTCTTTTTTGCATAATTTATTCGTCACTCTATGCCTGAAAGGGTATTTCTTTGACTTATACTGGGTGCTCCCTTGTGTCTGGACAAAGCTATACCTCTCTGAAGAGCTCTAATTAGAGCGAAACACTGTGTCAGGGGTTGCTTTTGTTAATTTCAGGTTGGCTTCATTGGTATTTTACCAATTCAAAGCTGTAATCCTGTGCCTGGAGTAGTAATTAGCGTTTGTCATTTTACAGCTCGGCAAGGACAGCACTGTGCTAGTCCTATGCTTAAAGACTTTGCTGTACGAATGGCAAAAGACTTTGTCCTTTTCTATCTCGGCGTGGATGGCACTGTGCTAATCCTAGGCTTAAAGATCTTGATAGAAAAACAGACATTTGAGGTGAGCAGATCTAGAGTGTCGCTGGTGTTGAGAGTGCTCCATACAGGAGCTGCTTTCCACCTAAACTTGAGAACTACCCAGAGTTCTCTGCTTCTTTTTTGCATAATTTATTCGTCACTCTATGCCTGAAAGGGTATTTCTTTGACTTATACTGGGTGCTCCCTTGTGTCTGGACAAAGCTATACCTCTCTGAAGAGCTCTAATGAGAGCAAAACTCTGTGTCAGGGGTTGCTTTTGCTCATTTCAGGTTGGCTTGATTGGTATTTTACCAATTCAAAGCTGTAATCCTGTGCCTGGAGTGGTAATTGGCTTTTGTCATTTTACAGCTCGGCAAGAACAGCACTGTGCTAGTCCTATGCTTAAAGACTTTGCTGTACAAATGGCAAGAGACTTTGTCCTTTTCTATCTCGGCGTGGATGGCACTGTGCTAATCCTATGCTTAAAGATTTTGATAGAAAAACAGACATTTGAGGTGAGCAGATCTAGAGTGTCGCTGGTGTTGAGAGTGCTCCATACAGGAGCTGCTTTCCACCTAAACTTGAGAACTACCCAGATTTCTCTGCTTCTTTTTTGCATAATTTATTCGTCACTCTATGCCTGAAAGGGTATTTCTTTGACTTATACTGGGTGCTCCCTTGTGTCTGGACAAAGCTATACCTCTCTGAAGAGCTCTAATTAGAGCGAAACACTGTGTCAGGGGTTGCTTTTGCTCATTTCAGGTTGGCTTGATTGGTATTTTACCAATTCAAAGCTGTAATCCTGTGCCTGGAGTGGTAATTGGCTTTTGTCATTTTACAGCTCGGCAAGGACAGCACTGTGCTAGTCCTATGCTTAAAGACTTTGCTGTACAAATGGCAAAAGACTTTGTCCTTTTCTATCTCGACGTGGATGGCACTGTGCTAATCCTATGCTTAAAGATTTTGATAGAAAAACAGACATTTGAGGTGAGCAGATCTAGTGTGTCGCTGGTGTTGAGAGTGCCCCATACAGGAGCTGCTTTCCACCTAAGCTTGAGAACTACCCAGAGTTCTCTGCTTCTTTTTTGCATAATTTATTCGTCACTCTATGCCTGAAAGGGTATTCCTTTGACTTATACTGGGTGCTCCCTTGTGTCTGGACAAAGCTATACCTCTCTGAAGAGCTCTAATTAGAGCGAAACACTGTGTCAGGGGTTGCTTTTGCTCATTTCAGGTTGGCTTGATTGGTATTTTACCAATTCAAAGCTGTAATCCTGTGCCTGGAGTGGTAATTGGCTTTTGTCATTTTACAGCTCGGCAAGGACAGCACTGTGCTAGTCCTATGCTTAAAGACTTTGCTGTACAAATGGCAAGAGACTTTCTCCTTTTCTATCTCGGCGTGGATGGCACTGTGCCAATCCTATGCTTAAAGATTTTGATAGAAAAACAGACATTTGAGGTGAGCAGATCTAGAGTGTCGCTGGTGTTGAGAGTGCTCCATACAGGAGCTGCTTTCCACCTAAACTTGAGATCTACCCAGAGTTCTCTGCTTCTTTTTTGCATAATTTATTCGTCACTCTATGCCTGAAAGGGTATTTCTTTGACTTATACTGGGTGCTCCCTTGTGTCTGGACAAAGCTATACCTCTCTGAAGAGCTCTAATTAGAGCGAAACACTGTGTCAGGGGTTGCTTTTGTTAATTTCAGGTTGGCTTCATTGGTATTTTACCAATTCAAAGCTGTAATCCTGTGCCTGGAGTGGTAATTAGCTTTTGTCATTTTACAGCTCGGCAAGGACAGCACTGTGCTAGTCCTATGCTTAAAGACTTTGCTGTACGAATGGCAAAAGACTTTGTTCTTTTCTATCTCGGCGTGGATGGCACTGTGCTAATCCTATGCTTAAAGATCTTGATAGAAAAACAGACATTTGAGGTGAGCAGATCTAGAGTGTCGCTGGTGTTGAGAGTGCTCCATACAGGAGCTGCTTTCCACCTAAACTTGAGAACTACCCAGAGTTCTCTGCTTCTTTTTTGCATAATTTATTCGTCACTCTATGCCTGAAAGGGTATTTCTTTGACTTATACTGGGTGCTCCCTTGTGTCTGGACAAAGCTATACCTCTCTGAAGAGCTCTAATGAGAGCAAAACTCTGTGTCAGGGGTTGCTTTTGCTCATTTCAGGTTGGCTTGATTGGTATTTTACCAATTCAAAGCTGTAATCCTGTGCCTGGAGTGGTAATTGGCTTTTGTCATTTTACAGCTCGGCAAGAACAGCACTGTGCTAGTCCTATGCTTAAAGACTTTGCTGTACAAATGGCAAGAGACTTTGTCCTTTTCTATCTCGGCGTGGATGGCACTGTGCTAATCCTATGCTTAAAGATTTTGATAGAAAAACAGACATTTGAGGTGAGCAGATCTAGAGTGTCGCTGGTGTTGAGAGTGCTCCATACAGGAGCTGCTTTCCACCTAAACTTGAGAACTACCCAGAGTTCTCTGCTTCTTTTTTGCATAATTTATTCGTCACTCTATGCCTGAAAGGGTATTTCTTTGACTTATACTGGGTGCTCCCTTGTGGCTGGACAAAGCTATACCTCTCTGAAGAGCTCTAATTAGAGTGAAACACTGTGTCAGGGGTTGCTTTTGCTCATTTCAGGTTGGCTTGATTGGTATTTTACCAATTCAAAGCTGTAATCCTGTGCCTGGAGTGGTAATTGGCTTTTGTCATTTTACAGCTCGGCAAGGACAGCACTGTGCTAGTCCTATGCTTAAAGACTTTGCTGTACAAATGGCAAAAGACTTTGTCCTTTTCTATCTCGACGTGGATGGCACTGTGCTAATCCTATGCTTAAAGATTTTGATAGAAAAACAGACATTTGAGGTGAGCAGATCTAGAGTGTCGCTGGTGTTGAGAGTGCTCCATACAGGAGCTGCTTTCCACCTAAACTTGAGAACTACCCAGAGTTCTCTGCTTCTTTTTTGCATAATTTATTTGTCACTCTATGCCTGAAAGGGTATTCCTTTGACTTATACTGGGTGCTCCCTTGTGTCTGGACAAAGCTATACCTCTCTGAAGAGCTCTAATTAGAGCGAAACACTGTGTCAGGGGTTGCTTTTGCTCATTTGAGGTTGGCTTGATTGGTATTTTACCAATTCAAAGCTGTAATCCTGTGCCTGGAGTGGTAATTGGCTTTTGTCATTTTACAGCTCGGCAAGGACAGCACTGTGCTAGTCCTATGCTTAAAGACTTTGCTGTACAAATGGCAAAAGACTTTCTCCTTTTCTATCTCGGCGTGGATGGCACTGTGCTAATCCTATGCTTAAAGATTTTGATAGAAAAACAGACATTTGAGGTGAGCAGATCTAGAGTGTCGCTGGTGTTGAGAGTGCTCCATACAGGAGCTGCTTTCCACCTAAACTTGAGAACTACCCAGAGTTCTCTGCTTCTTTTTTGCCTAATTTATTTGTCACTCTATGCCTGAAAGGGTATTTCTTTGACTTATACTGGGTGCTCCCTTGTGTCTGGACAAAGCTATACCTCTCTGAGGAGCTCTAATTAGAGCGAAACACTGTGTCAGGGGTTGCTTTTGCTCATTTCAGGTTGGCTTGATTGGTATTTTACCAATTCAATGCTGTAATCCTGTGCCTGGAGTGGTAATTGGCATTTGTCATTTTACAGCTCGGCAAGGACAGCAGTGTGCTAGTCCTATGCTTAAAGACTTTGCTGTACAAATGGCAAAAGACTTTGTCCTTTTCTATCTCGGCGTGGATGGCACTGTGCTAATCCTATGCTTAAAGATTTTGATAGAAAAACAGACATTTGAGGTGAGCAGATCTAGAGTGTCGCTGGTGTTGAGAGTGCTCCATACAGGAGCTGCTTTCCACCTAAACTTGAGATCTACCCAGAGTTCTCTGCTTCTTTTTTGCATAATTTATTCGTCACTCTATGCCTGAAAAGGTATTTCTTTGACTTATACTGGGTGCTCCCTTGTGTCTGGACAAAGCTATACCTCTCTGAAGAGCTCTAATTAGAGCGAAACACTGTGTCAGGGGTTGCTTTTGTTAATTTCAGGTTGGCTTCATTGGTATTTTACCAATTCAAAGCTGTAATCCTGTGCCTGGAGTGGTAATTAGCTTTTGTCATTTTACAGCTCGGCAAGGACAGCACTGTGCTAGTCCTATGCTTAAAGACTTTGCTGTACAAATGGCAAAAGACTTTGTCCTTTTCTATCTCGGCGTGAATGGCACTGTGCTAATCCTATGCTTAAAGATTTTCATAGAAAAACAGACATTTGAGGTGAGCAGATCTAGAGTGTCGCTGGTGTTGAGAGTGCTCCATACAGGAGCTGCTTTCCACCTAAACTTGAGAACTACCCAGAGTTCTCTGCTTCTTTTTTGCATAATTTATTCGTCACTCTATGCCTGAAAGGGTATTTCTTTGACTTATACTGGGTGCTCCCTTGTGTCTGGACAAAGCTATACCTCTCTGAAGAGCTCTAATTAGAGCGAAACACTGTGTCAGGGGTTGCTTTTGTTAATTTCAGGTTGGCTTCATTGGTATTTTACCAATTCAAAGCTGTAATCCTGTGCCTGGAGTAGTAATTAGCGTTTGTCATTTTACAGCTCGGCAAGGACAGCACTGTGCTAGTCCTATGCTTAAAGACTTTGCTGTACGAATGGCAAAAGACTTTGTCCTTTTCTATCTCGGCGTGGATGGCACTGTGCTAATCCTAGGCTTAAAGATCTTGATAGAAAAACAGACATTTGAGGTGAGCAGATCTAGAGTGTCGCTGGTGTTGAGAGTGCTCCATACAGGAGCTGCTTTCCACCTAAACTTGAGAACTACCCAGAGTTCTCTGCTTCTTTTTTGCATAATTTATTCGTCACTCTATGCCTGAAAGGGTATTTCTTTGACTTATACTGGGTGCTCCCTTGTGTCTGGACAAAGCTATACCTCTCTGAAGAGCTCTAATGAGAGCAAAACTCTGTGTCAGGGGTTGCTTTTGCTCATTTCAGGTTGGCTTGATTGGTATTTTACCAATTCAAAGCTGTAATCCTGTGCCTGGAGTGGTAATTGGCTTTTGTCATTTTACAGCTCGGCAAGAACAGCACTGTGCTAGTCCTATGCTTAAAGACTTTGCTGTACAAATGGCAAGAGACTTTGTCCTTTTCTATCTCGGCGTGGATGGCACTGTGCTAATCCTATGCTTAAAGATTTTGATAGAAAAACAGACATTTGAGGTGAGCAGATCTAGAGTGTCGCTGGTGTTGAGAGTGCTCCATACAGGAGCTGCTTTCCACCTAAACTTGAGAACTACCCAGATTTCTCTGCTTCTTTTTTGCATAATTTATTCGTCACTCTATGCCTGAAAGGGTATTTCTTTGACTTATACTGGGTGCTCCCTTGTGTCTGGACAAAGCTATACCTCTCTGAAGAGCTCTAATTAGAGCGAAACACTGTGTCAGGGGTTGCTTTTGCTCATTTCAGGTTGGCTTGATTGGTATTTTACCAATTCAAAGCTGTAATCCTGTGCCTGGAGTGGTAATTGGCTTTTGTCATTTTACAGCTCGGCAAGGACAGCACTGTGCTAGTCCTATGCTTAAAGACTTTGCTGTACAAATGGCAAAAGACTTTGTCCTTTTCTATCTCGACGTGGATGGCACTGTGCTAATCCTATGCTTAAAGATTTTGATAGAAAAACAGACATTTGAGGTGAGCAGATCTAGTGTGTCGCTGGTGTTGAGAGTGCCCCATACAGGAGCTGCTTTCCACCTAAGCTTGAGAACTACCCAGAGTTCTCTGCTTCTTTTTTGCATAATTTATTCGTCACTCTATGCCTGAAAGGGTATTCCTTTGACTTATACTGGGTGCTCCCTTGTGTCTGGACAAAGCTATACCTCTCTGAAGAGCTCTAATTAGAGCGAAACACTGTGTCAGGGGTTGATTTTGCTCATTTCAGGTTGGCTTGATTGGTATTTTACCAATTCAAAGCTGTAATCCTGTGCCTGGAGTGGTAATTGGCTTTTGTCATTTTACAGCTCGGCAAGGACAGCACTGTGCTAGTCCTATGCTTAAAGACTTTGCTGTACAAATGGCAAGAGACTTTCTCCTTTTCTATCTCGGCGTGGATGGCACTGTGCCAATCCTATGCTTAAAGATTTTGATAGAAAAACAGACATTTGAGGTGAGCAGATCTAGAGTGTCGCTGGTGTTGAGAGTGCTCCATACAGGAGCTGCTTTCCACCTAAACTTGAGATCTACCCAGAGTTCTCTGCTTCTTTTTTGCCTAATTTATTCGTCACTCTATGCCTGAAAGGGTATTTCTTTGACTTATACTGGGTGCTCCCTTGTGTCTGGACAAAGCTATACCTCTCTGAAGAGCTCTAATTAGAGCGAAACACTGTGTCAGGGGTTGCTTTTGTTAATTTCAGGTTGGCTTCATTGGTATTTTACCAATTCAAAGCTGTAATCCTGTGCCTGGAGTGGTAATTAGCTTTTGTCATTTTACAGCTCGGCAAGGACAGCACTGTGCTAGTCCTATGCTTAAAGACTTTGCTGTACGAATGGCAAAAGACTTTGTTCTTTTCTATCTCGGCGTGGATGGCACTGTGCTAATCCTATGCTTAAAGATCTTGATAGAAAAACAGACATTTGAGGTGAGCAGATCTAGAGTGTCGCTGGTGTTGAGAGTGCTCCATACAGGAGCTGCTTTCCACCTAAACTTGAGAACTACCCAGAGTTCTCTGCTTCTTTTTTGCATAATTTATTCGTCACTCTATGCCTGAAAGGGTATTTCTTTGACTTATACTGGGTGCTCCCTTGTGTCTGGACAAAGCTATACCTCTCTGAAGAGCTCTAATGAGAGCAAAACTCTGTGTCAGGGGTTGCTTTTGCTCATTTCAGGTTGGCTTGATTGGTATTTTACCAATTCAAAGCTGTAATCCTGTGCCTGGAGTGGTAATTGGCTTTTGTCATTTTACAGCTCGGCAAGAACAGCACTGTGCTAGTCCTATGCTTAAAGACTTTGCTGTACAAATGGCAAGAGACTTTGTCCTTTTCTATCTCGGCGTGGATGGCACTGTGCTAATCCTATGCTTAAAGATTTTGATAGAAAAACAGACATTTGAGGTGAGCAGATCTAGAGTGTCGCTGGTGTTGAGAGTGCTCCATACAGGAGCTGCTTTCCACCTAAACTTGAGAACTACCCAGAGTTCTCTGCTTCTTTTTTGCATAATTTATTCGTCACTCTATGCCTGAAACGGTATTTCTTTGACTTATACTGGGTGCTCCCTTGTGGCTGGACAAAGCTATACCTCTCTGAAGAGCTCTAATTAGAGTGAAACACTGTGTCAGGGGTTGCTTTTGCTCATTTCAGGTTGGCTTGATTGGTATTTTACCAATTCAAAGCTGTAATCCTGTGCCTGGAGTGGTAATTGGCTTTTGTCATTTTACAGCTCGGCAAGGACAGCACTGTGCTAGTCCTATGCTTAAAGACTTTGCTGTACAAATGGCAAAAGACTTTGTCCTTTTCTATCTCGACGTGGATGGCACTGTGCTAATCCTATGCTTAAAGATTTTGATAGAAAAACAGACATTTGAGGTGAGCAGATCTAGAGTGTCGCTGGTGTTGAGAGTGCTCCATACAGGAGCTGCTTTCCACCTAAACTTGAGAACTACCCAGAGTTCTCTGCTTCTTTTTTGCATAATTTATTCGTCACTCTATGCCTGAAAGGGTATTCCTTTGACTTATACTGGGTGCTCCCTTGTGTCTGGACAAAGCTATACCTCTCTGAAGAGCTCTAATTAGAGCGAAACACTGTGTCAGGGGTTGCTTTTGCTCATTTGAGGTTGGCTTGATTGGTATTTTACCAATTCAATGCTGTAATCCTGTGCCTGGAGTGGTAATTGGCATTTGTCATTTTACAGCTCGGCAAGGACAGCAGTGTGCTAGTCCTATGCTTAAAGACTTTGCTGTACAAATGGCAAAAGACTTTGTCCTTTTCTATCTCGGCGTGGATGGCACTGTGCTAATCCTATGCTTAAAGATTTTGATAGAAAAACAGACATTTGAGGTGAGCAGATCTAGAGTGTCGCTGGTGTTGAGAGTGCTCCATACAGGAGCTGCTTTCCACCTAAACTTGAGATCTACCCAGAGTTCTCTGCTTCTTTTTTGCATAATTTATTCGTCACTCTATGCCTGAAAAGGTATTTCTTTGACTTATACTGGGTGCTCCCTTGTGTCTGGACAAAGCTATACCTCTCTGAAGAGCTCTAATTAGAGCGAAACACTGTGTCAGGGGTTGCTTTTGTTAATTTCAGGTTGGCTTCATTGGTATTTTACCAATTCAAAGCTGTAATCCTGTGCCTGGAGTGGTAATTAGCTTTTGTCATTTTACAGCTCGGCAAGGACAGCACTGTGCTAGTCCTATGCTTAAAGACTTTGCTGTACAAATGGCAAAAGACTTTGTCCTTTTCTATCTCGGCGTGGATGGCACTGTGCTAATCCTATGCTTAAAGATTTTCATAGAAAAACAGACATTTGAGGTGAGCAGATCTAGAGTGTCGCTGGTGTTGAGAGTGCTCCATACAGGAGCTGCTTTCCACCTAAACTTGAGAACTACCCAGAGTTCTCTGCTTCTTTTTTGCATAATTTATTCGTCACTCTATGCCTGAAAGGGTATTTCTTTGACTTATACTGGGTGCTCCCTTGTGTCTGGACAAAGCTATACCTCTCTGAAGAGCTCTAATTAGAGCGAAACACTGTGTCAGGGGTTGCTTTTGTTAATTTCAGGTTGGCTTCATTGGTATTTTACCAATTCAAAGCTGTAATTCTGTGCCTGGAGTGGTAATTAGCGTTTGTCATTTTACAGCTCGGCAAGGACAGCACTGTGCTAGTCCTATGCTTAAAGACTTTGCTGTACGAATGGCAAAAGACTTTGTCCTTTTCTATCTCGGCGTGGATGGCACTGTGCTAATCCTATGCTTAAAGATCTTGATAGAAAAACAGACATTTGAGGTGAGCAGATCTAGAGTGTCGCTGGTGTTGAGAGTGCTCCATACAGGAGCTGCTTTCCACCTAAACTTGAGAACTACCCAGAGTTCTCTGCTTCTTTTTTGCATAATTTATTCGTCACTCTATGCCTGAAAGGGTATTTCTTTGACTTATACTGGGTGCTCCCTTGTGTCTGGACAAAGCTATACCTCTCTGAAGAGCTCTAATGAGAGCAAAACTCTGTGTCAGGGGTTGCTTTTGCTCATTTCAGGTTGGCTTGATTGGTATTTTACCAATTCAAAGCTGTAATCCTGTGCCTGGAGTGGTAATTGGCTTTTGTCATTTTACAGCTCGGCAAGAACAGCACTGTGCTAGTCCTATGCTTAAAGACTTTGCTGTACAAATGGCAAGAGACTTTGTCCTTTTCTATCTCGGCGTGGATGGCACTGTGCTAATCCTATGCTTAAAGATTTTGATAGAAAAACAGACATTTGAGGTGAGCAGATCTAGAGTGTCGCTGGTGTTGAGAGTGCTCCATACAGGAGCTGCTTTCCACCTAAACTTGAGAACTACCCAGATTTCTCTGCTTCTTTTTTGCATAATTTATTCGTCACTCTATGCCTGAAAGGGTATTTCTTTGACTTATACTGGGTGCTCCCTTGTGTCTGGACAAAGCTATACCTCTCTGAAGAGCTCTAATTAGAGCGAAACACTGTGTCAGGGGTTGCTTTTGCTCATTTCAGGTTGGCTTGATTGGTATTTTACCAATTCAAAGCTGTAATCCTGTGCCTGGAGTGGTAATTGGCTATTGTCATTTTACAGCTCGGCAAGGACAGCACTGTGCTAGTCCTATGCTTAAAGACTTTGCTGTACAAATGGCAAAAGACTTTGTCCTTTTCTATCTCGACGTGGATGGCACTGTGCTAATCCTATGCTTAAAGATTTTGATAGAAAAACAGACATTTGAGGTGAGCAGATCTAGTGTGTCGCTGGTGTTGAGAGTGCCCCATACAGGAGCTGCTTTCCACCTAAGCTTGAGAACTACCCAGAGTTCTCTGCTTCTTTTTTGCATAATTTATTCGTCACTCTATGCCTGAAAGGGTATTCCTTTGACTTATACTGGGTGCTCCCTTGTGTCTGGACAAAGCTATACCTCTCTGAAGAGCTCTAATTAGAGCGAAACACTGTGTCAGGGGTTGCTTTTGCTCATTTCAGGTTGGCTTGATTGGTATTTTACCAATTCAAAGCTGTAATCCTGTGCCTGGAGTGGTAATTGGCTTTTGTCATTTTACAGCTCGGCAAGGACAGCACTGTGCTAGTCCTATGCTTAAAGACTTTGCTGTACAAATGGCAAGAGACTTTCTCCTTTTCTATCTCGGCGTGGATGGCACTGTGCCAATCCTATGCTTAAAGATTTTGATAGAAAAACAGACATTTGAGGTGAGCAGATCTAGAGTGTCGCTGGTGTTGAGAGTGCTCCATACAGGAGCTGCTTTCCACCTAAACTTGAGATCTACCCAGAGTTCTCTGCTTCTTTTTTGCATAATTTATTCGTCACTCTATGCCTGAAAGGGTATTTCTTTGACTTATACTGGGTGCTCCCTTGTGTCTGGACAAAGCTATACCTCTCTGAAGAGCTCTAATTAGAGCGAAACACTGTGTCAGGGGTTGCTTTTGTTAATTTCAGGTTGGCTTCATTGGTATTTTACCAATTCAAAGCTGTAATCCTGTGCCTGGAGTGGTAATTATCTTTTGTCATTTTACAGCTCGGCAAGGACAGCACTGTGCTAGTCCTATGCTTAAAGACTTTGCTGTACAAATGGCAAAAGACTTTGTCCTTTTCTATCTCGGCGTGGATGGCACTGTGCTAATCCTATGCTTAAAGATTTTCATAGAAAAACAGACATTTGAGGTGAGCAGATCTAGAGTGTCGCTGGTGTTGAGAGTGCTCCATACAGGAGCTGCTTTCCACCTAAACTTGAGAACTACCCAGAGTTCTCTGCTTCTTTTTTGCATAATTTATTCGTCACTCTATGCCTGAAAGGGTATTTCTTTGACTTATACTGGGTGCTCCCTTGTGTCTGGACAAAGCTATACCTCTCTGAAGAGCTGTAATTAGAGCGAAACACTGTGTCAGGGGTTGCTTTTGTTAATTTCAGGTTGGCTTCATTGGTATTTTACCAATTCAAAGCTGTAATCCTGTGCCTGGAGTGGTAATTAGCGTTTGTCATTTTACAGCTTGGCAAGGACAGCACTGTGCTAGTCCTATGCTTAAAGACTTTGCTGTACGAATGGCAAAAGACTTTGTCCTTTTCTATCTCGGCGTGGATGGCACTGTGCTAATCCTATGCTTAAAGATCTTGATAGAAAAACAGACATTTGAGGTGAGCAGATCTAGAGTGTCGCTGGTGTTGAGAGTGCTCCATACAGGAGCTGCTTTCCACCTAAACTTGAGAACTACCCAGAGTTCTCTGCTTCTTTTTTGCATAATTTATTCGTCACTCTATGCCTGAAAGGGTATTTCTTTGACTTATACTGGGTGCTCCCTTGTGTCTGGACAAAGCTATACCTCTCTGAAGAGCTCTAATGAGAGCAAAACTCTGTGTCAGGGGTTGCTTTTGCTCATTTCAGGTTGGCTTGATTGGTATTTTACCAATTCAAAGCTGTAATCCTGTGCCTGGAGTGGTAATTGGCTTTTGTCATTTTACAGCTCGGCAAGAACAGCACTGTGCTAGTCCTATGCTTAAAGACTTTGCTGTACAAATGGCAAGAGACGTTGTCCTTTTCTATCTCGGCGTGGATGGCACTGTGCTAATCCTATGCTTAAAGATTTTGATAGAAAAACAGACATTTGAGGTGAGCAGATCTAGTGTGTCGCTGGTGTTGAGAGTGCCCCATACAGGAGCTGCTTTCCACCTAAGCTTGAGAACTACCCAGAGTTCTCTGCTTCTTTTTTGCATAATTTATTCGTCACTCTATGCCTGAAAGGGTATTCCTTTGACTTATACTGGGTGCTCCCTTGTGTCTGGACAAAGCTATACCTCTCTGAAGAGCTCTAATTAGAGCGAAACACTGTGTCAGGGGTTGCTTTTGCTCATTTCAGGTTGGCTTGATTGGTATTTTACCAATTCAAAGCTGTAATCCTGTGCCTGGAGTGGTAATTGGCTTTTGTCATTTTACAGCTCGGCAAGGACAGCACTGTGCTAGTCCTATGCTTAAAGACTTTGCTGTACAAATGGCAAGAGACTTTCTCCTTTTCTATCTCGGCGTGGATGGCACTGTGCTAATCCTATGCTTAAAGATTTTGATAGAAAAACAGACATTTGAGGTGAGCAGATCTAGAGTGTCGCTGGTGTTGAGAGTGCTCCATACAGGAGCTGCTTTCCACCTAAACTTGAGAACTACCCAGAGTTCTCTGCTTCTTTTTTGCATAATTTATTCGTCACTCTATGCCTGAAAGGGTATTTCTTTGACTTATACTGGGTGCTCCCTTGTGTCTGGACAAAGCTATACCTCTCTGAAGAGCTCTAATTAGAGCGAAACACTGTGTCAGGGGTTGCTTTTGCTCATTTCAGGTTGGCTTGATTGGTATTTTACCAATTCAAAGCTGTAATCCTGTGCCTGGAGTGGTAATTGGCTTTTGTCATTTTACAGCTCGGCAAGGACAGCACTGTGCTAGTCCTATGCTTAAAGACTTTGCTGTACAAATGGCAAAAGACTTTGTCCTTTTCTATCTCGACGTGGATGGCACTGTGCTAATCCTATGCTTAAAGATTTTGATAGAAAAACAGACATTTGAGGTGAGCAGATCTAGAGTGTCGCTGGTGTTGAGAGTGCTCCATACAGGAGCTGCTTTCCACCTAAACTTGAGAACTACCCAGAGTTCTCTGCTTCTTTTTTGCATAATTTATTCGTCACTCTATGCCTGAAAGGGTATTTCTTTGACTTATACTGGGTGCTCCCTTGTGTCTGGACAAAGCTATACCTCTCTGAGGAGCTCTAATTAGAGCGAAACACTGTGTCAGGGGTTGCTTTTGCTCATTTCAGGTTGGCTTGATTGGTATTTTACCAATTCAATGCTGTAATCCTGTGCCTGGAGTGGTAATTGGCTTTTGTCATTTTACAGCTCGGCAAGGACAGCACTGTGCTAGTCCTATGCTTAAAGACTTTGCTGTACAAATGGCAAAAGACTTTGTCCTTTTCTATCTCCGCGTGGATGGCACTGTGCTAATCCTATGGTTAAAGATTTTCATAGAAAAACAGACATTTGAGGTGAGCAGATCTAGAGTGTCGCTGGTGTTGAGAGTGCTCCATGCAGGAGCTGCTTTCCACCTAAACTTGAGAACTACCCAGAGTTCTCTGCTTCTTTTTTGCATAATTTAGTCGTCACTCTATGCCTGAAAGGGTATTTCTTTGACTTATACTGGGTGCTCCCTTGTGTCTGGACAAAGCTATACCTCTCTGAAGAGCTCTAATTAGAGCAAAACACTGTGTCAGGGATTGCTTTTGCTCATTTCAGATTGGCTTGATTGGTATTTTACCAATTCAAAGCTGTAATCCTGTGCCTGGAGTGGTAATTGGCTTTTGTCATTTTACAGCTCGGCAAGGACAGCACTGTGCTAGTCCTATGCTTAAAGGCTTTGCTGTACAAATGGCAAAAGACTTTGTCCTTTTCTATCTCGGCGTGGATGGCACTGTGCTAATCCCATGCTTAAAGATTTTGATAGAAAAACAGACATTTGAGGTGAGCCGATCTAGAGTGTCGCTGGTGTTGAGAGTGCTCCATACAGGAGCTGCTTTCCAAATAAAC